>NW_027141369.1:928660-1238214 GCF_036365525.1 Heterodontus francisci | reverse complement strand
AGCGTACTGTTTTGTCAGGAGTGTGGAATCCTGCACCGCAGCACTTTCAGGCAATGGTCTCACGGGCCATCGATCTGGTCCAGAGGAAATGATTCCTGTTCCTCCGGCCTGGGTATTCTGCTGTGGGGAGGCAATTTAACCATCTCTGAAGTTAAGATGCTGGTGGGCGGTCGCCTTCTCGTAGCAGATGTAATGTACAACAATGCTCCGCTCCAGTTAAGCAACGTATATGCCCCGGTCCAATGCAGCGAGAGGCTGACCATCCTCCAGCAACTCCCACTGCTGCTGGCGACATCCAGGCCGGTCATTCTTGGAGGTGACTTCAACTGCATCATTGATGCAGCTGGACGATCTGGCAGTGACGACAGAAAACTGGACGCTACGCCCAGATTCTTAAAGGAAACAGTATAAAATGCCAAACTGCACAATGTCTTCAGCAAACCTGCAGACGGAGCGCAGCGTAGATACACCTGGTCAAGATCGGACGGGTCTGCCCGTTCCAGGATTGACTTCCTGTATGTGTCCCCTGCTTTCACGGTCAGATCCACCGACGTCAAGCCGGTGTTCTTCTCCGACCACTGCATCTTACTGGTTGACTGTCACTTACAGGATGACCAGCGGGTTCGCAGGGGGACATGGAAGCTCAATGCTACACTGCTAACCCCAGAGAACATTGTGGAACTCAAAAGAGATTGAAAAAGTTGGAGAACAGTGAGAACCTCTTTGAGTATCCGGTGCACTGGTGGGAAGCGATCAAGAAGAACATCAAGAGGTTCTTTATCTCCAAAGGTGTTCAGAGGGTAAGAGAGACAGAGGGAAATGTCCGCACTCCAGAAAAGAATGCAAAATCTGCTCCAGCTGCAGTCGATGGGTGTCGAGGTCAAGGAGGTGCTCCAAGAGGTGAAGAGCCAGCAGGCCTCGCTCTTTGCCACGGAGGCCTCCAAGATGATCTTCCGGTCCAGAGTCTGCTCCATTGAGCAGGATGAGACGTGCTTGCGTTTCTTCTTCCAAAAGGTTCACAGAGAGAGAGCTCTGTGATCAGCAGCCTGAAGGAAGAGGATGGCTCGGTCACAACCTCACACTCCGACATACTAAGGATTAGCAAATCCTTGAATGCTGGGCTGTAAGACGTGAAGTCTATGGACAGCACGTCCTCCCAGTCCTTCCTGTCATCTATCACAGAGGTCTTAGATGACAGCATGCAGGAGAATCTGGACAAACCGCTAACTCTGGACAAGCTGACAAAGGCCATCAAGTCATTTGAGACGAAGAAAACTCCCGGAAGCGACGGCTTACCAGTTGAGTTGTATTCGGCCCTGTGGGACTGGGTCAGCCCAGACCTGCTGGAAGTGTACGAGAGTACGCTCCTGGCCGGCAGCATGTCAGAATCCATGAGGAAAGGCATCATCACCCTCATCTACAAGCAGAAGGGGGAGAGGGCAGAAATCAGAAATTGGCGGCCCATCTCACTGCTTAATGTAGACTACAAAATTCTGTCCAAAGTCATCGCCAGTCGAGTCAAGACTGCTCTGGAGTTGGTGATTCACCATGATCAGACCTGTAGTGTACCCAGCAGGAAGATCTCTGATAGTGTCGTGCTACTCAGGGATACGATCGCCTATATATGGGTCAGGAGGGTGGACACCTGCCTCATCAGCCTGGACCAGGAGAAGGCTTTTGACAGGATATCGCACACATACATGATGGATGTGCTCTCCAAAATGGGGTTTGGGGAGGGAATCTGCAATTGGATCAAACTGCTCTGCACAAACATCAGTAGTACAGTCCAAACAATTGGGTGGGAATCAGAAAGTTTCCAATCAAATCTGGAGTCAGACAGGGCTGTCCTCTTTCCCCTGCCTTGTGTGTTTGATGTATCGAACCCTTTGCTGAGTCTATTTGGAAGGATGCGGGCATAAGAGGGGTGACAATCCCAGGCAGTGGAGTCACTCAGGTCAAAGCCTCCCTGTACATAGATGATGTTGCAGTATTCTGATCGGATCCCCTGTCCATTCACAGACTGATGAGCATCTGCGACCAGTTCGAACTGGATTCGGGAGCCAATGTTAACCATGGCAAAAGCGAGGCCATGTTCCTTGGAAACTGGGCTGACCGATCCTTTGTCCCCTTCACCGTCAGGTCAGACTACCTGAAGGTGCTGGGGATATGCTTTGTCAGGGCCGGGATGTGCACCAAAACCTGGGAGGAGCGAGCAGCCAGGGTACAACATAAACTGAGCAAGTGGGAGCAGCGATCTCTCTCTATTATGGGTAAGAACCTGGTCATCAGGTGCAAGGTGCTCACGTTGTTGCTGTAAGTGGCACAGGTCTGGCCCATACCCCACTCCTGTGCTGTGGCGATCACCCGAGCCATTTCCCGCTTTATCTGAAGACGCAAAATGGACAGGGTCCGGAGGGACACGATGTTCAAACCTCTGGATAAAGGCGAAAAAATGTACTCAACATCGCCTTCAACCTGATAGCCGCCTTAGTATGTGGCTGCATCAAGCTGTGCGTAGAGCCCCAGTATGCAAACACCAACTGTCACTATGTGCTGAGGTTCTATCTGACCCCGGTGTTGCGAAGGATGGATCTGGTCACATTGCCACGGAACGCTCCATCCAGTTGGACTGTGCGTTCGTGGAAATGTTTGTGTGGAAAAACACCTTTGACCACCAATCCATCAGGCAGTGGTCTGCACGGAATGTCCTCAAGTATATTTTTGGAAAAGAAAAGTCTGGAAGAGGAAAGACCGGCGGGAAAGCTCGGTCCAAGGCCAAGTCTCGCTCCTCACGGGCGGGACTGCAGTTCCCGGTGGGCCGTGTTCACAGGCTCCTGAGAAAGGGCAACTATGCTGAGCGTGTGGGTGCCGGAGCCCCGGTCTATCTGGCTGCTGTGCTCGAGTATCTGACCGCTGAAATCCTCGAGTTGGCCAGTAACGCGGCCCAGGACAACAGGAAGACCCGCAACATCCTCAGACACCGACAGCTGGCTGTCCAGAATGACGAGGAGCTCACCAAGCTGCTGGGAGGGGTGTCCATCACTCAGGGCTGAGTGCTGCCTAATATCTAGGCCATGCTGCTGCCCAAGAAAACCAGCGCTCCGGGCACAAAAACCAAGGCAATCTGCCAGGATTTTATCAAATACCCAAAGGTTCTTTTCAGAGCCACCCACAGTATCATTCTTGTAAATCTCCTCTGTACTCTCTGCACAGCAATTATGTCCTTTCTGTAATGTGATGACCTGAACTGTACGCAATACTCCAGCTGTGGCCAAACCACCGTTTTAAACAGTTCTCGCATTACATCCCTGCTTTTGTCGACCAAGAAAGGAAAGCATTCCATATGCCTTCTTTACCACTATCTACCTATCCTGTCACTTTCAGGGACCTGTGGACATGCACTCCAAAGTCTCTCACTTCTTCTACCCATCTCAATATCTTCCCGTTTATGGTGTATTCCCTTGCTTTGTTTGCCCTCCCCAAATGCATTACCTCACACTTCTCCAGATTGAATTCCATTTGCCACTTTTCCGCCCACTGAATTAATCCATTCATATCATTCTGAAGTCCACAGCCATCCTCCTCACTATCAATTCCACGGCCAATTTTTGTGTCATCAGCAAATTTCCCAAACATAGCTCCCACATTTAATTCCAAATAATTAATTTTTTTTTTGAAGAGATACAGCACTGAAACAGGCCCTGCGGCCCACCGAGTCTGTGCCGACCATCAACCATCCATGTTATACGAATCCTACACTAATTCCATATTCCTACCACATCCCCACCAGTCCCTATATTTCCCTACCACCTTCGTAGGGACAATTTATAATGGCCAATTAACCTATCAACCAGCAAGTCTTCGGCATGTGGGAGGAAACTGGAGCACCCAGAGGAAACCCACACAGACACAGGGAGAACTTGCATACTCCACACAGGCAGTACCCAGAATTGAACCCGGGTCGCTGGAGCTGTGAGGCTGCGGTGCTAACCGCTGCGCCACTGTGCTGCCCGTGTGGTAATATACACCACAAACAGCAAGCGACCCAACACTGAGCCCTGTGGAACGCCACTGAAAACTGCTTTCCATTCGCAAAAACATCCGTTGACTACTCTCCTTTGTTTCCTGTCACTGAGTCAATTTTGGATCCAACCTGCCACATTCCCCTGTATCCCATGGGCTTTCATTTTATTGACCAGACTGCCATGTGGGACCTTATCAAATGCCTTACTAAAATCCATGTAAACCACATCCACCGCACTATCCTCATCAATGTTCCTTGTTACTTCCACAAAAAACTCAATAAAGTTAGTGAGACATGACCTTCCCTTAACAAATCCATGCTGACTATCCCTGATTAATCCGTGCCTTTCGAAGTGGTAGTTTATCCTGTCCCTCAGAATTGATTCGAATAATTTACCCACCACTGAGGTCAGACTTACCACATCCTTTTAAAATAATAGTACAACGTTCGCAGACCTCCAATCCTCCGGCACCTCCCCCATATCCAGTGAGGATTTGAAGATGATCCTCAGCGCATCCACTATTTACTCCCTGGCTTCCTTTAACAACCTCAGATGCAAACCATCTGGCCCGGGTGATTTATTCATTTCAAGGATGTCAGACCCTCTAGTACTTCCACTCTCATTATGCTTATCGTATCTAATATTTCACACTCCTCTTCTTTTACTACAATGTCTGCATCATCCCTCTCCTTTGTGAAGGCAGAGACAAAAAACTCATTAAGAACCCCGCCCACATCTTCTGGATCCACACAGATGTTCCCTTGTACATCTCTGATAGGCCATACCCTTTCCTTAGTTATCCTCTTGCTCTTAATGGACTGATAAAACATCCTTGGGTTTCCTTCAAGTAGTTGTATCCAGTCCACATCCACCAAATCACCTCTCAGTTTTGTAAAATTTGCCTTCCCCCAATTTAGAACTTTTACTTTTCGAGCTGCCCTGCCATTACTAAGCTTCACAAACTCATTATTGCTCGTGTAATAAGTGTAATAAGTAGAATAATTTACCAGTTACTCACCGATCAGCTTCTTCCCCTGTACCATGGAGGCTGAAAAGGCAGAAGAGACCAAAGAGCACCTCTTTCCCCTAGTCAGTGAGGTCCCTCACACATCAACTCACAGCTTTACACTCTGTCCAAACAGCACTTTCTAATTAGTAATTATTCATAAATTACACTAACTAAAACATTAGTAACCTGACCAATTACAAGGTCGCTATTTGAGGGTTTTGAAACAAAGAGCTTTTTTCACTATCCCAAAGGCTCTTTTCAGATCCACCCACAGTATCTGAAAGGGCTTATTACTGTCTGAAGTCTGCTGTACCCACACCTCTGTCTATCCCTCTTCATCCAGAACAACCAGTGATATCTTCCATTCCTTTCACCATCATGTGTTTAACTCGCTTCTCCTTATAGACAGTCAGATATCAATGTAATAATGAAATGATCTGTGTCAGTGCTGGCCATTTCCCTGTCCTGATTTCAGACCCCACCCTGGACACTTGTTTCCCATTCCAGGACCTTCTTGTATTAATATTCAGCACCACCTGTCAGTCAGAAACTTGTCTCAATGAACCGATCCTTTTACTGAACTTCCAACTGCTGCTGTCTATTTCTCGAGGGAAAGAGCTGCTCACTGTGTAAGGATGTGAGGGGAATGTAACCCGGCTGCTGGTGAGAAGGTCCCGTCTTCTCAATCAAAAGCCTTTTATTTTATTACAGTGATTCCCAGATTCCCAGCTGGTCTGTTGAGGATTTTGTTTTCACAGAAATATCTTGTTAAATACAAATCTGATTCCAACATGTCAGTAACAGGCCAGAATTGGAACCTTTTAAAAGGATGAAGCAACTATTTCAGTGGCTTCTCACTGTCCCCCTGAAGCCTGTGTGAAGGGGAATTACCAATAGTCTGTAATTTATTACTTCCACACCGAGTTTGAGTTATTTGTCGCGTGAAAGATTGCTGAACGGAGTCTTTTACTGTCAGTTACGGATGAGAAGTTGACAAAAATTGGCAAAATAAAGCTGTTCATAAAATAGCACCAGCAATTTGAGTCGGTAAAAGCAAAATTGTGTTTTAAAAGTTTATTTAAACCGCTACAGGAAAATAGATTTTTATGTACTTTTCCAGTCGATCACTTCTTTTCCACAGTGAAATTGGCGGCTTTCACAAATTCAAATATTGTGCCAGGTTGACAGGTTCAACCAATGATTTTTTGTATTTTGTGCTTCGAGATTCTCAGATTGAATCATTCATGTAAGCTAAAGGCTGTGTGGCCTAATGGATAAGGCGTCTGACTTCGGTATATTCTATGATGTTATCAGAAGATTGCGGGTTCGAGTCCTGCCACGGTCATTTTGACCCAAAGCGATTATGCAGGATTTTGGGGATTGAGTCGGGGACTGAAAAGATTGGAAACCCGACATGGACTTAATGGGGCGAATGGCCTCCTCATGTGCTGTCACTGCCTTTTTGAGAAGAGGGTGAACAATCAGAAGTGGGCTGGGGTTACAGCGGGTCCAAACTGCAGGAATTCCAGGTCCCTGAATGACTGAGCTGAAACTGATCAGTTTCACTGCAGGAAACACCGTCTCGGGGGAAATAACATCACAAATAATTCCATTTGACTAATTATTCAATAATAAAACAATGGGCAGATGTGAAGGTGCGATGTTACTTTTCACTGTGAGGGGAGAATCCGCCATCTGGGTAAATCAGCAACTTTATAACATCGTCTGTACGTTTAGAAAAGAAACGATGAAAACTCTCCCCATAACCCTGGTGCGGTGGAAAGGCTCAATTCAGAGATTGGAATATAACGAGAGCACAACATAAATCATTAACTGATATTTCCGGCATAAAACACACCCCAGCTCCCGTTCCCATGTCACTGCTGTCCCTATGAGGCGGTGGGTGACTCTGAAAAGAGACTTTGTTTTGTGTTTCTGCAGGAAAACCACAAAGATCCTCCCAGGCAGTGAAACTCATCTTCCCAGAATCTCCATACCAGATTGAAACAGAAAACACAAAGACAGTGAGAAAGTTCCAGAGAGTTACTGAGCATTAAAACCAATGAAATAAACCAATTCTAGAGAGATGTTGGTGCAGTTTTTTCAGAGCGATTGTGGGTGGCTCTTAAAAGAGCTGTTGTGTTTCGAGTGTTTTCACTACATGGTGGAGTTTTCCTTGGAGTTGATGTACTTGGTCACTCACTTTGTCCCTTCTCCCATTCCGAGCGCTTTCTTGGGTGGAAATATTTATTCAGGCAGTTTCAACAGCTCAGAGCCGACATTGAGTCAGAAACCATAAATGGGAGTACGGGACACAGACAAGGAATTTACGCTGGACCTTTAGAAATCTCACTGGTTATAGGCCTCAGTTCGAGCGTAGTGTCTAATTCCATGCTCCACACTTTAGCAGGAATGTCAAGGCCTTAGAGAGGGTGCAGAGGAGATTTACTGGAATGGTATCAGAAATGCAGGAATTCAGCTAATGTGGAAAGAATAGGGGTCTGGGGTGTGTGAAGCTGGGGTCCTTCTTCTTAGAGCTGAATGGCAGTTAATAGTTGCGTTCAACATTGTGAAGAGTTTTTATAAGAATAAAGAAGTTTGACTGCAATTAGACAGAGCCTTGTTGAGATCACACATTATGGGCAGCACAGTGGCGCAGTGGTTAGCACCGCAGCCTCACAGCTCCAACAACCCGGGTTCAATTCTGGTACTGCCTAGGTGGAGTTTGCAAGTTCTCCCTGTGTCTGTGTGGGTTTCTTCCCACAAGCCAAAAGACTTGTTGGTAGGTAAACTGGCCATGATAAATTGTCCCTGGTTTAGGTAGGTGGGAGGGAAATATAGGGTCGGTGGGGATGTGGTAGGAATATGGGATTAGTGTCGGATTAGTATAAATGGGTGGTTGTTGGTCGGCACAGACTCAGTGGGCCGAAGGGCCTTTTTCAGTGCTGTATCTCTCTGTGACTCTAGAGATTAGATTAGATTAGATTAGATTAGAGATACAGCACTGAAACAGGCCCTTCGGCCCACCGAGTCTGTGCCGAACATCAACCACCCATTTATACTAATCCTACACTAATCCCATATTCCAACCAAACATCCCCACCTGTCCCTATGTTTCCCTACCACCTACCTATACTAGTGACAATTTATCATGGCCAATGTGGATGCTCGTTGGGTATATCCAAGAGAGAGATCGATAGGTTTTTGGATACTAAGGGAATCAAGGGATCTGTGCTAGTGTGGCAAGATGGAGTTGATGCAGGAAATCAGCTGTGATCTTATTGAATGGCAGAGCTATTTCGATGGGCCGAATGGCCCACTCCTATTTTTTATGTAACGTTCCATTCCTCTCAGGGAATATTTTATTTTCAAAAAGAGAAATACTGCACACACTGGAAATCTGAATAATAACAGAAGATTCTGGAAACACTCAGCAGTTCCAGCTGTATCTGTGTAGAGAGGAAGGTAGGAGCAATGTTTCAGGTCTATAGAAGGGTCACAGAACTGGACCATTAACCCGAGCTTCTCTTCTCCACAGTTGTTTCCGGACTGGCTGAGTGTTTTCAGTATTTTAGGCTTTTTCTTTCTGTATTTTATCCATTTCCCACTTGACTATTTGCTGTGAAACTTTCAGCGTTGTGCTCAATTCCTGGTGTCGTTGTGTTTCCTTTATTTGAAGTAATGTAAATAGTATCCTGAAATGAATTTGCCAAATGGTTGGGCAAATTGTTACAACCAGTTTTGAGCAAGTTTTCCACATGCACAGTGAAGGATTCCTTCACATTTGCGAAGACCATACAGGACTTGCATATCGATAGCAATGCCGTGTCCATGTGTCATTTGACATTGCTAGCCGATTCACCAATGTACCACTTCAGGAAGCCATAGATATTTGCCCTGCAGTGCTATATCATGGTGATCTAGACCCGTCACCATTGTGTGAATCAGTATTCATTGAACTTATGAACTCGGCAACTTGCACAGTTGGGTTCAGTTTTATTGACACCATGTATCGCTGGTGTTGCCATGGGATCACCTCTAGGCCCAGCTCTCACAAACATCTTTGTTGGATTCCATGACAAACCTGTTTTTAAGGGAATGACACCTAACCTCCGACCTCTTGCATATTTCCAATATGTAGATGATACGTTTGCTAAATTTGAATCCGCAGCTGCATGAAATAATTTCCTTGCACGTATTCATGGGCTCCATCCTACACTCAAATTCACCTTTGGAATGGAGCAGTCAAATGAGTTCCCTTTCCTTGATGTACTAGTTGAGAAATCTGCTAAGGGGTTTTCTACCACGGTCTACCGCAAACCTACCTTCACTGGTCAATACACGCGTTAGGATTATTACAGTTCCACGCGCTATAAGATTGGTCTTATCGACAACCTCATAAATAGGGCTGAGCCATTTGCTCACCATGCAAGCTTGATGCTGAAATAGGGTGAATCAAAGACATCCTGCATTACAATGGCTACACTGATCAGATCATTTCTCACTGTGTATCGCACAAACCTATAAACGGGCTGAAGGACGTCATTTTGAGCCCTGAAAAGTGCCCAGTCTCCCTCAAATTACCCTGGAAGGGTAATATATCCCCAGTATTTGAGTAACAGGTGAAGCGAGCTGTTTCCTGCTGTTACTATGCAGGAGCAACAAGTGTGGTGTTCGCCACTAACAGGATGCAGCTGTCAAGCAAAAGAGACGTCCTGCCTATCACACAAATAAGTAACGTGATATATGAATTTTAATACTAGTGTGATGCTAGGTTTCTAGACCGTACATCCCAAAACTGGTGGATTGTATCAAATAACATGTCCCTTCCGCTGTTCGCAATGGGCCCTACCCAACCAACCCGTGCTTGCAAAACTCAAAACACAGTATCCAACATGAGATGTGATTCCACAATAGGACAACATTTGCTAAATAATTCTCAGTGTGCTAAGAATTACACTGACAACCGATTTAAGACTGTCAGTTGGGTTCGCAGTGTGGTGCACTGGTGTGTACTGTAAACTACATGTATTAATACACAGGGCCCTGTTATTTGCAGACAGAAAGAACATGCACACATGTTGTGCCAGTTTCAGCTAAACAAAATAAGTGACAGCCATTCACTGGCTCATTCCACAGGGCAATGGCTTGACCAATCAGAGTCAGGCTGCCTGGTTTAAATTTCAAACAAAGCTGGGCAGTTATCTGTCAGTTACCATAAACTGATGCATTCTGAATGGCAATGCCTCGACCAATCAGAGTTCACTTGCCAACCAATCAGCACTCTCTTCTCATACAGAAGAAAGTTGTTGTTTTCCCTTAAATTGGTATTCTTGTGGATTGCCCTGCTGAGTGCAAGACGAAAAGAACTGGCTACCAAAGTTTGGACAACATGTCACTATTTTCACGAAATGATTACTTTTATTTTCAATATAAAAATATAAAGCAATATGAGTGTAACATTTACAGACAAATTCTATTTCCTCACATTGCCTGATTCTTTCACACTGACAGACTATGTGAACTACTGTCCCGATTTTGCAGTTCTCACTTCCAGTTAGCAAATGTCAGCAATCTGTGATACAGTGCAGTTTACAGACCAGACCGTCAATCACAACATGCAATAATTGTTCAGCTTATGTTGGACTGGTGGGATTTAGAAATACTAGGAATTGAGATGAGCTGTTATTGTATTTAATTATTTGTTTCATGGGATGTGGACGTCGCCAGCCAGGCCAGCATTAATCGTCCATCCCTAATTGCCCATGAGAAGGTGGTGGTGAGCTTCCTTCTTGAACCACTACAGTCCATGTGGGGTAGGTACACCCACAGTGCTATTAGGAAGGGAGTTCCAGGATTTTTACCCAGCGACAGTGAAGGAAGTAATGGCGATATAGTTCCAAGTCAGGATGATGTGTAGCTTGGAGGAGAACTTTCAGGTGGTGGTATTCCCATGCATCTGCTGCCCTTGTCCTTCTAGGCAGTAGAGGATGCAGGTTTGGAAGGTGCTGCCTGAGTAGCCTTGGTGCATTGTTGCAGTGCATCTTGTAGATGGTACACACTGCTGCCACTGTACGTCAGTGGTGAAGGGAGTGAATGTTGTGGACGGGGGGCCAATCAAGCGTGTTGCTTTGTCCTGGATCGTGTCGAGCTTCTTGAATGTTGTTGGAGCTGCACCCATCCGGGCAAGTGGATAGTATTCCATCACACTCCAGACTTGTGCCTTGTAAATGGTGGACAGGCTTGGGGAGTCAGGAGGTTAGTTACTCACTGCATGATTCCTATCCTCTGACCAGCTCATGTAGTCACACTATTTATAAGGCTACTCCAGTTCAGTTTCTGGTCAATGGGAACCCCCAGGAAGTTGATAGTGGGGGATTCAGTGATCGTAATGCCGTTGAATGTCAATGGGAGATCGTTAGATTCTCTCTTGTTCGAGATGGTCATTGCCTGGCACTTGTGTGGCGCGAATGTTACTTGCCACTTATCAGCCCAAGCCTGGATATTGTCCAGGTCTTGCTGCATTTCTACATCGACTGCTTCACTATCTGAGGAGTCGCGAATGGTGCTAAATTTTGCAATCATCAGTGAACATCCCCACTTCTGACCTTATGATTGAAGGAAGGTCACTGATGAAGTAGTGAAGAAGGTTGGGCCGAGGATACTACCCTGAGGAACTCCAGCAGTAATGTCCTGGAGCTGAGATGACTGACTTCCAACAATCACAACCATTTTCCTTTGTGCTAGGTACGATTCCAACCAGTGGAGAGTTTTCCTCTTGATTCCCATTGACTCCAGTTTTGCTCTGGCTCCTTGATGCCATACTCAGTCAAATGCTACCTTGATGTCAAGGGCAGACACTCTCACCTCACCTCTTGAGTTCAGCTCTTTTGTCCTTGTTTGAACCAAGGCTGTAATGAGGTCAGGAGCTGAATGGCCCTGGCGGAACCCAACTGAGCGTCACTGAACAGGTTATTGCAAAGCAAGTGCCCCGTCGATGACATCTTCCATCACTACACTGCTGATTGAGAGTAGACTGATGAGGCAGCAATTGGCTGGGTTGGAATTGTCCTGCTATTTGTGTACAGGACATACCTGGGCAATTTTCCACATTGCCGGGTAGATGCCAGTATTGTACCTGTACTGGAACAGCTTGGCGAGGGGCGCGGCACGTTCTGGAGCACAGGTCTTCAGTACTATTGCTGGAATATTGTCAGGGCACGTAGCCTTTGCTGTATCCAGTGCGTTCAGTCGTATCTTGATCAAACATTGAGTGAATCGAATTGGCTGAAGACTGGCATCTGTGATGCTGGGGACTTCAGAAGGAGGCCGAGATGGATCATCAACCCAGCACTTCTGGCTGCAGATTGTTTCAAATTCTCCATCCTTGTCTTTTGCACTGATGTGATGGGCTCCCCCATCATTGAGGTTGGGGATATTTGTGGAGCCACCTCCTCCTGTTGGTTGTTTAATTGTCCACCACCATTCATCATTGGATGTGGCAGGGTGTAGATCTGATCCGTTGGTTGTGGGATCACTTAGCCCTGTCTATTACATGCTGCTTCTGCTGTTTGGCAGGCAAGTAGTCCTGGGCTGTAGCTTCATCAGGCTGACGCCTCATTTCAAGGTATGCCTGGTGCTGCTCCTGGCATGCCCTCCTGCACTCTTCATTGAATTAGGGTTGATCCCCCAGCTTGTTGGCAATGTTAGAGTGGGGGAATATGCCGGGCCATGAGGTTATAGAATGTGGTTGACTACAATTCTGCTGCTGCTAATGGTCCACAGTACCTCATGGATGCCCAGTTATACATTGCTAGATCTGTTCAAACTCTATCCCATTTAGCACAGTGGAAGTGGCACACAACACGATAGAGGGTATCCTCAATGTGAAGACAGGACTTCATCTCCACAAGGACTGAGCAGTGGTCACTCCGAACCAATACTGTCATAGACAGATGATCTGCGGCAGGCAGATTGGTGAGGCTGAGGTCAAGCATATTTTTCCCTCTTGTTAGTTCCCTCACCACCTACCGCAGACCCAATCGAGCAGCTATGTCCGTTAGGACTCGGCCAGCATGGTCAGTAGTGGTGCTACCGAGCCACTCACTGTGATAGACATTGAAATCCCCCAGCCAGACTACATTCTGGACCCTTGCCACCCTCAGTGCACCCTCCAAGTGGTGTTCATCAGTCTCTCGCTGTCTCTTGCTCGTTTGCTCAGTACCTTTCTCTGTCTGTTCCTTTCTGGGTCCGAATTATCTCTACCCGGTTTTCTGTGTGTCTTTCTCTGCCTGCCTCATTGTCGGTGCTGTTACTCTGTGTCCTTGTGTCATTGTGCAGTGAGGGTGAGTCCGTCAGCACGTGTGTTGCTGAGTCCGGGATTCTTGAGAAATCCGACTCCAATCCTATTTTTAGAAAAACATTGGGGAAATGAACATATTTCACTAACGGGCAGCTAAAATTTAAAACAGCAGTTAGCAGAGTGGCGCAGCGGAAGTGTGCTGGGTCCATAACCCAGAGGTCGATGGATCGAAGCCATTCTCTACTATTTATGCTTCGTAACAATGCAAACTGTTCAATTTCAAAACATCAAGTATTTCCCCAAAATAACAAGATGCTTCCAAAAGCACTCTATTGCAATCAGCTTCTTCCTTCTACTGAACACATCAATCAGTAACAACTCACTTTTGCTCACACGAACACAAGCTGCAAACACGGACCAGCCGAGTCTCTCCCACTTTGTCAACCCCTTCCTGCAGAGCCTCCTCTCCACCACCAGATGGTGATGTTGGCCACAATAAAACCAGGACAAATGGTCACAGTGAGGAGACGGTCAGTAACAGAAAGTAAAACAATAACAGGGAAAACCATTACACAACAACAGGGTACATCTTTACACAACAGAAAACATATTTACACACCAGGAAATACCTTTAGACAACAGGGAGAACACAATCATACAAATGCCTTGTTTCTCCGTCTCAGTCTCGTTGTCTCTCTCTCTGTCCCTCAGTTTTGCTTCCTCACAGTCGATTGGTTTTCTGTGTGTTTTTCTCTCTGTCCCGTTGTCGATGGTGTTACTCAGCGTCCTTGTAACATTGTGTAGCCAGGCTGAGCCTCCCAACACCTGTATTGCTGTAATAAAAACAGAAAATGCTGGAAATGCTCTGTAGGTCTGGCAGCATCTGTGGAGAAAGAAACAGTTAACAGTTCAGATCTGTTTCCTTCGCTCACAGTAACTTTGTTCTCTCTCCACAGATGCCGCCAGACCTGCTGACTATTTCAAGCATTTTCTGTTTATGTTTCAGATTTCCAGCATCTGCAGTATTTTGCTTTTGTACGTGTGTTGCTATGTCTGGGACTGTTTGAGTGCAATGCTATTGCTTTATAAACAGCGTTGAAACAAACATTTATCTCGCTAACACACCTCACTAATACACAGCTGGATATAAACAGCAGCCTGCAGCAGAGGGCGCAGTGGAAGGTTATTAACACAAATAATTCACCAACACTATATTTACTGCTATCCCCAATCACACCACGCTTCGTCTTAACATGTTTTATTCTTTATTTGCATCAACATCTTCCTTCCAGTAAACACTTCAATTTGGAACACAGCTTTCAAATCACCTTTATTCACAAACCCCAACACACACCAGCCCAGACTTTCCCCTTCTTGTCAACCCATTCCTGCATCACTGCCTCTCCATCAACAGTTGTTGCTAGTATCATACAATCATAGAATGGCTGCAGCACAGAAGGAGGCCATTCAGCCTGTCGAACCCGTGATGGCTCTCTGTTAGAGCACTAAAATAAAAGCAAAATACTGCGGATGCTGGAAATCTGAAACAAAAACAAGAAATGCTGGATTCACTCAGCAGGTGTGGCAGCATCTGTGGAAGGGTCACTGGCCCGAAACGTTAACTCTGCTTCTCTTTCCACAGATGCTGCCAGACCTGCTGAGTGAATCCAGCATTTCTTGTTTTTGTCTCTGTTACAGCAACTCACCTCATTTCACTCCCCAGTCAGTTCAATTTTGGAGGTGGGAAAACTTCTCGAAAGAATAATTCGGGACAAAATTAATAGTCCCATGGACAAATGTGGGTTAATTCAAGAAAGCCAGCATGGGATTTCTTAAGGGAAAATCATGTTTAACTGTCCTGCTGGAGTTTTTTGATGAGGTAACAGAGAGGGTTGATGAGGGCAATGCTGTTGTTGTGGTCCACATGGACTTTCAAAAGGTCTGGCAGCATCTGAAAGGTCACTGACCTGAAACGTTAACGTTGCTTCTCTCTGTACAGATGCTGCCTGACCTGCTGAGTATTTCCAGCATTTCTTGTTTTCATTATGGCACTAGTTCCCTTTTCAAACTTACAGAATTAACCACAATAGTGTACTCTGAGATTCAAGTTAAATATCAGCCCAATATTTACACACATTATGAGTTTATAAGTTTCAGTATTAATTCCCATAGTGCATCCTGACATATACATTAGATATAACATAACATAAGAACAGAAGAAATAGGAGCAGGAGTAGGCCATTCGGCCCCTCAAGCCTGCCCTGCCATTCAGTAAGATCATGGCTGATCTGCCCCAGACCTCAACTCCTCTTTCATGCCAGCTCTTCATAGACCTCAACTCTCCAATATTTCAAAAATCTATTTACATCCTCTTTAAATACTTTCAGTGATTTAGCCTCCAATACTGACTGGGGTAGAGAATTCCAGACATTCACTACCCTCTGAGAGAAGAAATTCCTTTGCATCTCAGTTTAAATGAGTGTCCCCTTATTCTGTAACTATGTCGCCTAGTTTGAGATTCCCCCACTAGTGGAAACATCTTCTCAACATCGACCCTGTTAATAAAAACAAGAAATGCTGGAAATACTCAGCAGGTCTGGCAGCATCTGTGAACAGAGAAGCAGAGTTAATGTTTCAGGTCAGAGACCCTTCTTCACCCTGTTAAGCACCCTCAGAATCTTGTACGTTTCAGAAAGATCACCCCTCATTCTTCTAAACACGAATGAATAACCTGTTTAGCCGTTCTTCATAAGTCAACCCCTTCATCCCAGGAATCAGCTGAGTAAATCGCTTTTGAACTCCTCCAATGCCAGTACATCCTTTCTTAAGTCTAAATCTCAAGTGCGTCATCAGATTGAGAGAATCTGAAAGATAGCATAACCTGAGATACAAACTAAGATTTCAGTTTAAAACTCCCCTGGATTGTGAAACTAAAAGATACAATAGCAATTCAATTTGTATAGACTGTGCTTTGGATCATATTCCAACCCTCATACAGTATCAGACTGGAAGATACTGTAGCAATTCCATTAGTGCAGACTCAGCTCTACATTACAGAGCAGGGAACATATTTAAACAACCGGGAACACTTTTACACAAGACGGATCATATTTACACAACTGAGAAGATCTTTACCCAACAGGGAACCATTTTACACAATAACAGAGAACATCTTTACACAACAGCGAATATAGTTACACAACAGAGAACATATTACACAGCAGGAAATATCTTTAAAAGAACACAGGGAACATCTTTACACAACAGACAACACAATTACATAAGTCATCAGTCTTTCGCTGTCTCTTGCTGGTTTGCACAGGACCTTTCTCAGTCTGTTCCTTTCTGAGTCCTGATAATATCTTCCTGGTTTTCTGTGTGTCTTTCTCTGTCTGTTCCTTTCTGCGTCCGGATAATCTCTTCCTGGTTTTCTGTGTGTCTTTCTCTGTCTGTTCCCTTCTGGGTCCGAATGATCTCTACCCGGTTTTCTGTGTGTCTTTCTCTGCCTGCCTCATTGTCGGTGCTGTTACTCTGTGTCCTTGTGTCATTGGGCAGTGAGGGTGAGTCCGTCAGCACGTGTGTTGCTGAGTCCGGGATTCTTGAGAAATCCGACTCCAATCCTATTTTTATAAAAACATTGGGGAAATGAACATATTTCACTAACAGGCAGCTAAAATTTAAACCAGCAGTTAGCAGAGTGGCGCAGCGGAAGCGTGCTGGGTCGATGGATCGAAACCATTCTCTGCTATTTATGTTTGGTCGGAAGACAAACAGTTCACTTTCAAAACATCAAGTGTTTCCCCATAATAACAAGATGCGCTCGATTGCGATCAGCTTTTTCCTTCTCGTGAACACATCAATCAGTAACAACTCACTTTTGCTCACACGAACACAAGCTGCAAACACGGACCAGCCGAGTCTCTCCCACTTTGTCAACCCCCTTCCTGCAGAGCCTCCTCTCCACCACCAGATGATGATGTTGGCCACAATAAAACCAGGACAAATGGTCACAGTGAGGAGACGGTCAGTGACAGAAAATAAAACAAAAACAGGGAAAACCTTTGCACAACAACAGGGGACATCTTTACACAACAGAAAACATATTTACACAACAGGATATACCGTTACACAACAGGGAGAACACAGTCATACAAATGCCTTGTTTCTCCATCTCAGTTTCGTTGTCTGTCTCTCTCTCTCCGTTCCTCACTTTTATTTCCTCACAGTCTATTAGTTTTCTGTGTGTTTTTCTCTCTGTCCCGTTGTCGATGGTGTCACTCAGCGTCCTTGTAACATTGCGTAGCCAGGCTGAGCCTCCCAACACCTGTGTTATAGAACATAGACCATAGAACAGTACAGCACAGCACAGGCCCTTCGGCCCACGATGTTGTGACGAACCTTTAACCTACTCTAAGATCAAAACTACCTACATACCTTTCATTCTACTATCATCCATGTACCTATCCAAGAGACGCTTAAATGTCCCTAATGTATCTGCTTCTACTACCACCGCTGGCAGTGCATTCCACGCACCCACCACTCTCTGTGTGAAGAACCTACCTCTGACATCTCCCCGAAATCTTCCTCCATCACCTTAAAATTATGCCCCCTGGTGATAGCCCTTTCCACCCTGGGAAAAAGTCTCTGGCTATCCACTCTATCTATGCCTCTCATCATCTTGTACCCCTCTATCAAGTCACCTCTCATCCTTCTTCGTTCCAATGGGAAAAGCCACAGCACGCTCAACCTTTCTTCGGAAGACATGCCCTCCAGTCCAGGCAGCATCTTGATAAATCTCCTCTGCACCCTCTCTAAAGCTTCCACATCCTTCCAATAATGAGACGACCAGAACTGAACACAATATTCCATGTGTGGTCTAACCAGGGCTTTATAGAGCTGCAAAATAACCTCGCGGCTCTTAAACTCAATCCCCCTGTTAATGAAAGCCAACACACCATACGCCTTCTTAACAACCCTATCAAACTTGGGTGGCAACTGTGAGCGATCTATGGACATGGGCCCCAAGATCCCTCTGTTCCTCCACACTACCAAAAATCCTGTCTTTTAGCCTGTATTCTGCATTCAAATTCGACCTTCCAAAATGAATCACTTCACACTTTTCCAGGTTGAACTCCATCTGCCACTTCTCAGCCCAGCTCTGCACCCTGTCAATGTCCCGTTGCAACCTACAACAGCCTTCCACACTATCCACAACTCCAGCAACCTTCGTGTCATCGGCAAACTTGCTAACCCAGACTTCCACATCCTCATCCAAGTCATTTAAAAAAATCACAATGCGCAGAGGTCCCAGAACAGATCCCTGCGGAACACCACTGGTCACCGAGCTCCAGGCTGAATACTTTCCATATACTACCACCCTCTGTCTTCTATGGGCCAGCCAATTCTGTATCCAGACAGCCAACTTTCCCTGTATCCCATGCCTCCTTACTTTCTGAATGAGTCTACCATGGGGAACCTTATCAAACTCCTTGCTAAAATCCATATACACCACATCCACTGCTCTTCCTTCATCGATGTGTTTTGTCACATCTTCAAAGAATTCAATAAGGCTTGTGAGGCATGACCTGCCCCTCACAAAGCCATGCTGACTGTCTCTAATCAAACTATGCTTTTCCAACTAATCATAAATCCTGTCTCTCAGAATCCTCTCCAATAATGTGCCCACTTCCGACATAAGACTGACTGGTCTATAATTCCCAGGGTTATCCCTATTCCCTTTCTTGAACAAGGGAATAACATTTGCCACCCTCCAATCATGTGGTACTACTCCAGTGGACAGTGAGGACGCAAAGATCATCGCCAAAGGCGCGGCAATCTCTTCCCTCGCTTCCCGTAATATCCTTGGGTATATCCCGGCTGGCCCCAGGGACTTATCTGTCCTCATGTCTTTCAAAATTTCCAGCACATCCTCCCTTTTAACATCAACCTGTTCTAGCATATCAGCCTGTTCCACGCTGTCCTCACAAACGTCCAGGTCCCTCTCACTAGTGAATACTGAAGCAAAGTATTCATTTAGGACCTCCCCTACCTCCTCCGACTCCAGGCACAAGTTCCCTCCACTATCCCTGATCGGCCCTTCCCTCACTCTGGCCATCCTCTTGTTCCTCACATAAGTGTAGAACGCATTGGGATTTTCCTTAATCCTACCTGCCAAGACTTTTTC
Source organism: Heterodontus francisci (assembly GCF_036365525.1). Taxonomy (NCBI): domain Eukaryota; kingdom Metazoa; phylum Chordata; class Chondrichthyes; order Heterodontiformes; family Heterodontidae; genus Heterodontus; species Heterodontus francisci. Next base: position 1,218,694 of record NW_027141369.1, on the reverse strand, counting down.
ATGTCCCCTTCTAGCTCTCCTAAGTCCATTCTTCAGTTCCTTCCTGGCTACCTTGTAACCCTCTGGAGCCCTGTCTGATCCTTGCTTCCTCAACCTTAAGTAAGCTTCCTTCTTCCTCTTGACTAGCTGTTCCACATTTCTTGTCATCCAAGGTTCCTTCACCCTACCATCCCTTCCTTGCCTCATCGGGACAAACCTATCCAGCAGTCGCAGCAAGTGCTCCCGAAACAACCTCCACATTTCTGTCGTGCATTTCCCTGAGAACATCTGTTCCCAATTTATGCACCCCAGTTCCTGCCTAATAGCATTGTAATTCCCCCTCCCCCAATTAAATATTTTCCCATCCCGTCCGCTCCTGTCCCTCTCAATGACTATAGTAAAGGTCCGGGAGTTGTGATCACTATCACCGAAATGTTCTCCCACCGAGAGATCTGCCACCTGGCCTGGTTCGTTGCCAAGCACCAAATCCAACATAGCCTCCCCTCTAGTCGGCTTATCTACATATTGAGTCAGGAAACCTTCCTGGACACACCTGACATAAACTGCTCCATCCAAACTATTTGCACGAAGGAGGTTCCAATCAATATTAGGGAAGTTGAAGTCACCCATGACAACAACCCTGTTACTTCTGCAAATTTCCAAAATCTGCCTCCCAATCTGTTCCTCCGTGTCTCTGTTGCTATTGGGGGGTCTATAGATAACTCCCAATAATGTGACTGCTCCTTTCCTGTTTCTGACTTCCACCCATAATGACTCAGTAGACAAACCCTCCTCGATGACCTCCCTTTCTGCAGCTGTGATACTATCCCTGATTAACAATGCCACTCCCCTACTTCTTTTACCTCCCTCCCTCCTTTTGGAACATCCAAACCCGGGAACATCCAACATCCATTCCTGCCCCTGTGATCTCCAAGTGTCCGTAATGGCCACAACATCGTAGCTCGAAGTACTGATCCATGCTCTAAGTTCATCACCCTTATTCCTGACACTTCTTGCATTAAAATAGACACACTTCAACCCATCATACTGGCTGCAACTTTGCCCTGTCAACTGTCTAACCTTCCTCACAGACTCTCTGCACTCGGTATCTGCCTGTTCAACAGCTACCCCATCCACTGATCCGTAGCTCCGGTTCCCATCCCCCTGCCAAACTAGTTTAAACCCTCCCGAAGAGCTCTAGCAAACCTCCCGCCCAGGATATTGGTGCCCCTCCGGATCAGATGCAACCCATCCTTCTTGTACAGGTCCCACCTTCCCCAGAAGGTATCCCAATGATCCACATAACTGAAGCCCTCCCTCCGACACCAGCTCTGTAGCCACGTGTTCAGCTGCACTCGCTCTCTGTTTCTAGCCTCACTAGCACGTGGCACCGGTATCAATCCTGAGATTACTACTCTGCTCGTCCTGCCTTTTAGCTTCCAACCTAACTCCTATAGTTGCTTTTCAGGTCCTCATCCCTTTTCCTAGCTATGTCATTGGTACAGATATGTACCACGACGTCTGGCTGCTCCCCCCACCCCCCTTAAGAATCCTGTAGACTCGATCCGAGACATCCCTGACCCTGGCACCCGGGAGGCAACCTACCATCCGGGAGTCTCGTTCGCGACCACAGAATCTCCTGTCTGTTCCTCTAACCATTGAATCTCCTATCACTATCGCTCTCCTATTCTCCACCCTTCCCTTCTGAGCCGCAGAGCCAGGCTCAGTGCCAGAGACCTGGCCGCTGTGGCTTTCCACTGGTAGGCACCCCCCCACAACCGTATCCAAAACGGTATACTTATTATTGAGGGGAACGGCCACAGGGGATCCCTGCACTGTGTGCCTTTTCCCTTTCCCTCCCCTGACGGTCACCCAGCTACCTTTATCCTGTGACTTAGGTGTCAGTACTTCCCTATAATTGCTCTCTATCATCCCCTCTGCCTCCCGCATGATCCGAAGTTCATCCAGCTCCAGCTCCAGTTCCCTAACGCGGTCTGCGAGGAGCTGGAGTTGGGTGCACTTCTCACAGGTGAAGTCAGCAGGGACACAAGTGGTGACCCTTACCTCCCACATCCTGCAAGAGGAGCATGCAACTGCCCTAGCTTCCATCCCCTCTACTCGAAATTGGCAACAGAGAATAAAAAAATATAAAGGAAAACCTTACCTTACCAAACCCTCCACACAAGAGTCCATTTTTTTGGTTGGAGGAGGAGGATGGGTGGGAGACACTACACGTGTAGTGTTTCGGGTTTAGCCACTGCCCGAATATATAAGTTCACTTACCCAGCAGTCCCCGTGTCTGCGTCCGCCGAATCGCCAGGTAAGTACTTTATAGTGAAACATACCTTCCTGGCTGCCCCCTGGCTCGCACTATCACCGCTACTGCTGATCAAAGGTGTTGCTGTAATAAAAACAGAAAATGCTGGAAATGCTCAGTAGGTCTGGCAGCATCTGTGCAGAGAGAAACAGTTAACAGTTCAGGTCTGTTTCCTTAGCTCACATTAACTTTGTTCTTTCTCCACAGATGCTGCCAGACCTGCTGACTATTTCAAGCATTTTCTGTTTCTGTTTCAGATTTCCAGCATCTGCAGTATTTTGCTTTTCTCCGTGTGTTGCTATGTCTGCGACTGTTTGAGTGCAATGCTATTGCTTTATAAACAGCGTTGAAACAAACATTTATCTCACTCACACACAGCACTAATACACAGCTGGATATAAACAGCAGCCTGCAGCAGAGGGCGCAGTGGAAGTTTATTAACACAAATAATTCACCAGCACAATATTTACTGCTATCCACAATCACACCACCCTTCATCTTAACACGTTTTACTCTCTATTTACATCAACTTCTTCCTTCCAGTAAACACTTCAATTTGGAACACAGCTTCCAAATCACCTTTATTCACAAACCCGAACACAAGCTGCAAATGCTGCAAACACACATCAGCCCAGACTTTCCCCAGTCAACCCATTCCTGCATCACTGCCTCTCCACCAACAGTTGTTGCTAGAATCATACAATCATAGAATGGCTACAGCACAGAAGGAGGCCATTCAGCCTGTCGAACCCGTGCTGGCTCTCTGTTGGAGCAACTCACCTCGTCTCACTCCCCAGTCAGTTCAATTTCGGTGGTGGGAAAACTTCTCGAAAGAATAATTCGGGACAAAATTAATAGTCCCATGGACAAATGTGGGTTAATTCAAGAAAGCCAGCATGGATTTGTTAAGGGAAAATCATGTTTAACTGTCCTGCTGGAGTTTTTTGATGAGGTAACAGAGAGGGATGATGAGGGCAATGCTGTTGATGTGGTGTACATGGACTTTCAAAAGGTCTGGCAGCATCTGAAAGGTCACTGACCTGAAACATTAACTCTGTTTCTCTCTCCACAGATGCTGCCAGACGTGCTGAGTACTTCCAGCACTTTTTATTTATATTTCAGATTTCTAGCATCTGCAGTATTTTGCTTTTATTGACTTTCAAAAGGAGTTTGATACAATGCAACACAACAGACTTGTGAGCAAAGTTATAACTCATGGAATAAAAGGGACAGTAGTAACATGGATATGGAATTGGCTGAGTGACAGGAAACAAAGAGTAGTGAGCAATGGATGTTCTTCAGACTAGAGGAAGGTTTGTAGTGGAGTTCCCCAGGAGTCAGTGTTGGGACCCTTGCCTTTCCTGATATATATTAATGACCTAGACCTTGGTGTACAGGGCAGAATTTCAAAGTTTATGGATGATACAAAAATTGGAAGCATTTTGAACTGTAAGGATGATAGTGTAGAACTTCAAAAGGGCATAGACAAGTTGGTGGAATGGGAGGACAGATGACAGGTGAAGTTCAATGCAGAGAAATGTGAATTGATTCATTTCGGAAGTAAGAACATGGAGTGACAATATAGAATAAAGGGTACAATTCTAAAGGGGGTGCAGGAGCAGAGAGACCTGGGGTTATATGTCATTGGTTGAGAGAGTGGTTAATAAAGCATACAGTATCCTCGGCTTTAGTGATAGAGGCATAGAGTACAAGAACAAGGAGGTCATGTTGAAATCGGAAGCCATTTCTCGTGTATAGGCGGAGCGCACGCGGGACTGCTGGGTAAGTGAGGTTACATATTTGGGCGGTTGCTTTACCCGAAACCCTATTCGGGTAGTGTCTCCCACCCATCCTCCTCCTCTAACCAAAAAAAAAGTTCTGTCTGTTGGATTGCTAAGCTAACAAGTTTTGACTTTTTTTTTTGGTTTTCAGTAGATCTGTTGGGAATTTAGAATAGTGGGAATGGAGGTTAAGGCAGTTGAATGTTCCTCCTGCAGAATGTTGGAGGTAAGGGTCGCCAAGAGTGTCCCTGCTGACTGCATCTGCAGGAAGTGCACCCAACTCCAGCTCCTCGAGAACCGCGTTTGGGAACTGGAGCTGGAGCTGGATGAACTTCGGATCATTCGAGAGGCGGAGGGGGTTATTGAGAGGAGTTATAGGGAGGTAGTCACACCTCAGGTAAAAGAAGTAGGTAGATGGGTTACCGTCAGGGGAAGGAGAGGGAACCAGCAGGCAGTGCAGGGATCCCCTGTGGCCGTTTCCCTCAACAACAGGTTTACCGTTTTGGATACTGTTGGGGGGGACGACTTACCAGGGGTAAGCAATGGGGTACAGGTCTCTGGCACAGAGTGTGTCCCTGTTGCTCAGAAGGGAAGGGGGAAGAGGAGCAGAGCATTAGTCATTGGGGACTCCATAGTTAGGGCAACAGACAGGAGGTTCTGTGGGAACGAGAGAGACTCACGGTTGGTGTGTTGCCTCCCAGGTGCCAGGGTTCGTGATGTCTCGGATCGTGTTTTTGGGATCCTTAAGGGGGAGGGGGAGCAGCCCCAAGTCGTGGTCCACATAGGCACCAACGACATAGGTAGGAAGAGAGATGGGGATTTAAGGCAGAAATTCAGGGAGCTAGGGTGGAAGCTTAGAGCGAGAACAAACAGAGTTGTTATCTCTGGGTTGTTGCCCGTGCCACGTGCTAGCGAAGCGAGGAATAGGGAGAGAGAGCAGTTGAACACGTGGCTGCAGGGATGGGGTAGGAGGGAGGGTTTTGGTTTCCTGGATAATTGGGGCTCTTTCTGGGGTAGGTGGGACCTCTACAAACAGGATGGTCTTCACCTGAACCAGAGGGGTTCCAATATCCTGGGGGGGAGATTTGCTAGTGCTCTTTGGGGGGGTTTAAACTAATTCAGCAGGGGGATGGGAACCTAAATTGCAGTTCCAGTGTACAGCATGTTGTGAGTAGTGAGGTCATGGATAAGATTACAAGGACGCAAGAGGGTACTGGCAAGCAAGAACTTGGTTTAAAGTGTGTCTACTTCAACGCCAGGAGCATCCGGAATAAGGTGGGTGAGTTTGCAGCATGGGTTGGTACCTGGGATCTCGATGTTGTGGCCATTTCGGAGACATGGATAGAGCAGGGACAGGAATGGATGTTGCAGGTTCCGGGATTTAGATGTTTCAGTAAGAACAGAGAAGATGGTAAAAGAGGGGGTGGGGGGGTGTGGCATTGTTAATCAAGGAGAGTATTACGGCGGCAGAAAGGACGTTTGAGGACTCGTCTACTGAGGTAGTATGGGCCGAGGTTAGAAACAGGAGAGGAGAGGTCACCCTGTTGGGAGTTTTCTATAGACCTCTGAATATTTCCAGAGATGTGGAGGAAAGGATAGCGAAGATGATTTTCGACAGGAGCGAGAGTAACAGGGTAGTTGTTATGGGGGACTTTAACTTTCCAAATATTGACTGGAAATACTACAGTTCGAGAACTTTAGATGGGTCAGTTTTTGTCCAGTGTGTGCAGGAGGGTTTTCTGACACAGTATGTAGACAGGCCAACGAGGGGCGATGCCGCATTGGATTTGGTACTGGGTAATGAACCCGGCCAGGTGTTAGATTTAGGTGTAGGTGAGCACTTTGGTGATAGTGATCACAATTCGGTTAGGTTTACCTTAGCAATGGGCAGGGACAGGTATATACCGCAGGGCAAGAATTATAGCTGGGGGAAAGGAAATTATGATGCGATTAGGCAAGATTTAGGATGCGTAGGATGGGGAAGGAAACTGCAGAGGATGGGCACAATCGAAATGTGGAGCTTATTCAAGGAGCAGCTACTGCGTGTCCTTGATAAGTATGTACCTGTCAGGCAGGGAGGAAGTTGTCGAGCGAGGGAGCCGTGGTTTACTAAAGAAGTTGAAGCACTTGTCAAGCGGAAGAAGAAGGTTTATGTTAGGATGAGACGTGAAGGCACAGTTAGGGCGCTTGAGAGTTACAAGCTAGCCAGGAAGGATCTAAAGGGAGAGCTAAGAAGAGCGAGGAGAGGACACGAGAAGTCATTGGCGGATAGGATCAAGGAAAACCCTAAGGCTTTCTTTTGGTATATCAGGAATAAAAGAATGACTAGAGTTAGATTAGGGCCAATCAAGGATAGTAGTGGGAAGTTGTGTGTGGAATCAGAGGAGATAGGGGAAGCGTTAAATGAATATTTTTCGTCAGTATTTACAGTAGAGAAAGAAAATGTTGTCGAGGAGAATACTGTGATACAGACTATTAGGCGAGATGGGATTGAGGTTCACAAGGAGGAGGTGTTAGCAATTTTGGAAAGTGTGAAAATAGATACGTCCCCTGGGCCAGATGGGATTTATCCTAGGATTCTCTGGGAAGCCAGGGAGGAGATTGCAGAGACTTTGTCCTTGATCTTTATGTCGTCATTGTCAACAGGAATAGTGCCGGAAGACTGGAGGATAGCAAACGTTGTCCCCTTGTTCAAGAAGGGGAGTAGAGACAGCCCTGGTAATTATAGACCTTTGAGCCTTACTTCGATTGTGGGTAAAATGTTGGAAAAGGTTATAAGAGATAGGATTTATAATCATCTTGAAAAGAATAAGTTCATTAGCGATAGTCAGCACGGTTTTGTGAAGGGTAGGTCGTGCCTCACAAACCTTATTGAGTTTTTTGAGAAGGTGACCAAACAGGTGGATGAGGGTAAAGCCGTGGATGTGGTGTATATGGATTTCAGTAAGGCGTTTGATGAGGTTCCCCGCGGTATGCTATTGCAGAAAAAACGGATGTATGGGATTGAAGGTGATTTAGTGCTTTGGATCAGAAATTGGCTAGCTGAAAGAAGACAGAGGGTGTAGGTTGATGGCAATTGTTCATCCTGGAGTTTAGTTACTAGTGGTGTACCGCAAGGATCTGTTTTGGGGCCACTGCTGTTTGTCATTTTTATAAATGACCTGGATGAGGGTGTAGAAGGGTGGGTTAGTAAATTTACGGATGACACGAAGGTCGGTGGAGTTGTGGATAGTGCCGAAGGATGTTGTAGGTTACAGAGGGACATAGATAGGCTGCAGAGCTGGGCTGAGAGATGGCAAATGGAGTTCAATGCGGAACAGTGTGAGGTGATTCACTTTGGAAGGAGTAACAGGAATGCAGAGTACTTGGCTAATGGGAAGATTCTTGGTAGTGTAGATGAGCAGAGAGATCGTGGTGTCCAGGTACATAAATCCCTGAAAGTTGCCACCCAGGTTAATAGGGCTGTTAAGAAGGCATATGGTGTGTTAGCTTTTATTAGTAGGGGGATCGAGTTTCGGAGCCACGAGGTTATGCTGCAGCTATACAAAACTCTGGTGCGGCCACACTTGGAGTATTGCATGCAGTTCTGGTCACCGCATTATAGGAAGGATGTGGAAGCTTTGGAAAGGGTGCAGAGGAGATTAACTAAGATGTTGCCTGGTATGGAGGGAAGGTCTTATGAGGAAAGGCTGAGGGACATGAGGTTGTTTTCGTTAGAGAGCAGGAGGAGAGGTGACTTAATAGAGACATATAAGATAATCAGAGGGTTAGATAGGGTGGATAGTGAGAGTCTTTTTCCTCGGATGGTGATGGCAAACACGAGGGGACATAGCTTTATGTTGAGGGGTGATAGATATAGGACAGATGTCAGAGGTAGTTTCTTTACTCAGAGAGTAGTAGGGGCGTGGAATTCCCTGCCTGCAACAGTAGTGGACTCGCCAAATTTAAGGGCATTTAAGTGGTTATTGGATAGACATATGGATGAAAATGGAATAGTGTAGGTCAGATGGTTTCACAGGTCGGCGCAACATCGAGGGCCGAAGGGCCTGTCCTGCGCTGCAATGTTCTATGTTCTATTGTACAAGACACTAGCCTCAGCTGAAGTACTGCGTCCCGTTCTGGGTGCCACACTTTAGGAAAGATGTGAAGGCATTGGAGAGATTATGGAAAAGATTCATGAGAATGGTTCCAGGGATGAGGAACTTCAGTTATGAAGATAGATTGGAGAAGTTAGGACTGTTTTCCTTGGAGAAAAGAAGGCTAAGAGGAGATTTCATAGTGGTATTCAAAATGATGAGGGGTGTGGACAGAGTGGATAGGGAGAAACTGTTCCCACGTGTGAAAGGATCGAGAACGAGAAGTCACAGATTTAAAGTAATTGGTAAAAGAAGCAAAAGCGACATGGGGTAAAACTTTTTCACACAGCGAGTGGTTAAAGTATGAACTGCCTGAGAATGTGATGGAGGCAGGTTCAATTGAAGCATTCAAATGGGAATTAGACTGTTATCTGAAAAGGAAGAATGTGCAGGATTATGGGGAGAGGACGGGGAAGTGACATGAGGTGAATTGCTCATATGGAGAGTCAGTGCAGACACGATGGGCCAAATGGCCTCCTTCTGTGCAGTAACAATTCTGTGATTCTGTGATTCCAATATTCAAGTCATTTCTATAAATGGTGGTCCTGACACTGACCCTTGTGGACATCACTGTTCACCATCTTCCATTCTGAAAAACAACCAAATACCACAACTCGCTTTTCTTGATATTTCATCCATTTTTTAACCCAAGCAGATACTGACCCTCCTATTCCAGGAGCCTCAGTTTTGTTACCCAGCCTTTTATGTGGTAGTTTGTCAAACGCTTTCTTAAAATCCATATAGACAACATCCATTGCTTTCCCTTCATCAACCTTTTCTGTTACTTCATCAAAAAAATCAGTTATATTAGTGAAGAAGTGGAAAGGTGCTGAACCTCTCAGTTTTCGGTCTACCCAAACCAAGTTCAAGGCCTGAATAATGAACCGATTGCCTCATTAGTTCTGTGAATAATACAATGATTTAATAGACAAAGTTTTGAAACATTCCTGCCCATAAATCTTGATAACAGAGAGTGTGTGGATCTCCTGACTCAGAATGTTTAATGGATACAGTCCTCAGATCCGACAAGGAACCCCTGAACATCCACAGTAAAGACAGTGTGGATGAGGAAATGTAAGAGCCGGGAGCTGAAACTCAGGGACGGCCGAGCTCTCCTGTCATTGAGCTTGTGTGTCTGCTCTGCTCGCCGCACTTCCGGCTCTACTTTGTTTCCAATGAAAAGATGAAAAGGGCCGTTCGGTTTTCCTCTCACTGACAGCGTGTTTCACTCGGGTTAATATAACCCGGGACTTTTGCTGCTGAAATGAATTCTGCAAGGTCCCAGCAAACACACCGGCTCCCTCCTTTCTCCCCTCTTTCTATCGGATTGTTTTACCAGGAGGGGCTCAATAATAACAAACCCCCTGCAGGGAATGACCACAAATTGAGCATCTAAATGGGGCAAGTGGGCAGCTTTCTGGGTTCTAGGTTCCCCCTACCTCGCCCCTCCCTCCCTCCAGTCCAAGCCCCTCTTCACTTTCTTTGGGACTTTGATGAGGGTGAAATGGGGAAAGTTCCCATTGATGTTTGAATGCTGAATTGCTGCAGGGATCTGCGCACGCGTGATGCAGCCCCGCCCACAGTGCGACGTCACAATGAGGAGTGGAGCGCATGCGCAGACTTTCCCAACCCAGTCTGTGAAGCCATTCACTCAATCAGGGGAAGATGCTTTAAATCAGCTGCTAATGGAGACTTCCTGGGCCCGGACAAAGGGAACAAACAGCACCTGCTTCCAGCAGCCACTGCTTTGGGAGCGTGTCCGCAGATGTGCTCAGAGATTAGCATTGAGTGGTGGGAAGTTGAGGGGGAGTCGGGGAGTGTTTGTAACAGACTTTTTTTTTATTTCCAAAATATACTTTGTTCATAAAAATCTGTAGAAATTACATTGCCAAACAGTTTCCAAACAGCACCAAAAAATACAAACATTGCAAGGGAGGTCAGTTTCCTTCAATACTGTCATAAGTTTCTTCCCAACCCTTCAGTTTCACAATTGTCATGTCACTTACAGTTTTACATTTACAGCAATTGAGAATATTAACGATACAGTTCGAGGGGTTTCCCATGGATCCAGCCCCTCAGTCCAGCTTGGTGGGGGAACCTTACACTGTGGTCTTTCCCCATTGAGCCTTTGCTGCGGCTGCCCCAAGCTTTAGTGCGTCCCTCAGCACGTAGTCCTGGACCTTGGAATGTGCCAGTCTGCAACATTCGGTGGTGGACAACTCTTTGCGCTGGAAGACCAGCAAGTTTCGGGCAGACCAAAGGGCGTCTTTCACCGAATTGATAGTCCTCCAGCAGCAGTTGATGTTTGTCTCGTTGTGCGTCCCTGGGAACAGCCCGTAGAGCACAGACTCCTGTGTTACAGAGCTGCTTGGGATGAACCTTGACAAAAACCACTGCATCTCTTTCCACACCTGCTTTGCAAAGGCACATTCCAGAAGGAGGTGGGTGACCGTCTCTTCCCCACCACAGCCAACGCGGGGGCACTGTGCGGAGGGGGCGAGACTTCGGGTGTGCATGAAGGATCTGACGGGGAGGGCCCTTCTCACCACCAGCCAAGCTACGTCTTGGTGCTTGTTTGAAAGTTCTGGTGATGAGGCATTCCGCCAAATGACTTTGACGGTCTGCTCGGGGAACCATCCGACAGGATCCACCGTTTCCTTTTCCCGTAGGGCCTTGAGGACATTCCGTGCAGACCACTGCCTGATGGACCGGTGGTCAAAGGTATTTGCCCGCAGAAACTGCTCCACGAAGGATAGGTGGTACGGCACCGCCCAACTGCATGGAGCGTTCCGCGGCAATGTGACCAAGCCCATCCTTCGCAACACTGGGGACAGATAGAACCTCAGCACGTAGTGAAACCTGGAGTTTATGTACTGGGGATCTACACACAGCTTGATGCAGCCGCACACGAAGGTGGTCATCAGGATGAGGGCCACGTTGGGTACATTTTTTCCCGCCCTTGTCCAGAGATTTGAACATCGTGTCCCTCCAGACGCGGTCCATTTTAGATCCCCAGATGAAGCGGAAAATGGATCGGGTGACTGCCACGGCGCAGGAGTTGGGTATGGGCCAGACCTGCGCCACTTAGAGCAACAACGTGAGCGCCTCGAACCTGATGACCAGGTTCTTACCCACAATGGAGAGAGATCGCTGCCCCCACATGCCCAACGTTTGTCGTACCTTGGCTACTCGCTCCTCCCATGTTTTGGTGCACGCCCCAGCCCTTCCGAACCATATCTGTTTGTAGCAGACACTGTGGAGCAGGAGCTGCTCCCGGAACATGGAGTGAGCCGGGGACATGGGGAAAGGAGAGTTCATTCTCGGACAGTGTCTGTACAGGCTCAGGGAGACACAATGGGAAGAAATCACTATTGAAAATCACTGACAATTTTACCACCCAAAGGAGAGGGAATTTTCCTGCTTTAGTTCCAGTCTCTCACTGTTTGTTAGATCGTGAACAGTGGGGGAAAAATAGTCGCACAACAACGATGTGGACAGTTTGACAAAGAGCATTTATTGCAGACACCAGGTGAGAAGTGTGAAAGGCACATTTTAAATAGTGGCTGCTTGTTTTCCGTTGAAATAGAAATGCGACTGTGCAAAGGTCACTACTCTATCGGACAGTCCCAGTCATTGAGCAGTGCAGGGCTTGTGTTGTTTCTGAATGTCACAAACTTGTTGTAAATCCACTGCAAACACCTGGTAAACAGAAGCTGAATGCTGCAGTACTGCAGTGGAGTCAGACACTGACACTGTTTGTGTTCCTGGTTTTCATTTTGTGATTGTTCATAATGATTATTATTGGGACGATTACATTGATCGCTTTTGTATCTTCTATCTCACCAGTTCTTTCATTCCTGCAGGAAAATGCACGAAGGAACCTGAATGGATGTGGTGATTCTTGGACACAAAGAAAAGTGCAGCGAGCTCATTCCAACACACAGTCGGTACAGGATCACTCCCAAAGCACAGAGATACTGCCAGCTCATCAGTTCCACTGGAACAAACAAAAGAAGTAGTCACACAGACACTGATCCCAAAGTCAAGAGACACAGTCAAACAGTCAAACAACAGCATGAGAGACAGAAGTTGTTTCCAATTCACTCCAATTCAGTACAGCTGACAGGTTGATCCATCAATCACAGTCCAAAAACAAACTCACCATCAGATCTAAATAAACTATGTCACCATGGTTACATTTTAAATATAAAATCTGAAATAGAACTGACAAAATTTACAGAATTGAAAGGTACAGAATGAATGCAAGGAGGCTTTGAGGGGATTTGGAAAGGTTAAATGAATGGGCAAGAACATGGCAGATGGAATATAATGTGAATAAGTGTGAAGTTCTCCACTTTGGTAGAATAAAGAGAAAGACAGAGTATTTCTGAAATGGTGAGAGGCTGGGAAGTGTCGATGTCCAAAGGCACCTGGGTGTCCTTGTTCCTGAGACACTAAAAGCTAGTATGCAGGTGCAGCCATCAATTAGGAAGGCAACTGGTATGTTGGCTTCATTGAAAGCGTATTTGAGTACATGAGTAAAGATGTATGAAGATGAGACTGCACCTGGAGTATTCTGTACAATTTTGGTTTCCTTATCTAAGGAAGGATAGACTTGTCACAGAGGGAGTGCAACAGAGATTCACCGGTCTCATCCCCTAGGATGGTGGGATTGTCTTATGATGAGAGACTGCAGAGACTGGGCCTAAATTCTCTAGAGTTTTGAAGAATGAGAGGTGATCTCATTGAAACAGACAAAGTTCTTCCAGGGTGTCACAGGGTAGATATGGATAGGATGATTCCTCTGTCTAGTGAATCCAGAACAAGGGGACACAGTCTCAGAATAAGGGCAGGCCATTTGAGACTGAGATGAGCAGGAATTTCTTTACTCAGACGGTGGGAACTCTGTGGAATTCTTTATCCCAGAGGGCTGTGGAAGATCAATCATTGAACATATTCAAGACAGAAATCGATAGATTTCTAAATACTAACAAGATCAAGAGATATGGAGATAGCAGGAAAAATGGCGTAGAGGTAGATGATCAGTCACGATCTGTTTGAATGTTGGAGCAGGCTCGATGGGCTGAATGGCCTAATGCCCCTATTTCCTATGATCCTATGAATCCCAATAATGTACATCAGACGTTAGACCAAGTTATGCATTACATACCAGTTCAAAAATGCCACAGAGATTAAGACTGAAAGACACAGTATCAATTCCATTACTACAAAATGAAGGACTTGGAGCTTGCAGACCAGCCCATGTTTAAGATTGAAAGTTATATTTTCATTCACAATCGTTTTCACAGAGCTAAATATTGAATACCAATCCACAACTTGTACAGGACTACCAAATAAAACCTACAACTGTAAAATACAGTTAATCCATATTTTAAATTAAACACAAGGCAAATAAATATTGATACATTAAGAGAGCAGGAAACAGTGAGAGCAGAATGGAGCATAAAGAGCCCAGGAGAGGGAGCAAGAGTTCACTCGGAGAGCAGGGAACAGCGAGAGCAGGCGTCAAAAAAGGCAAATGAATACACAATTAATGGGAGAACACTGAACGGTGTCGAGGAAGTGAGGGACGTTGGAGTGAATGTCCACAGATCCCTGAAGGTAGCAGGACAGGTCAATAAGGTGGTTCAGCAGGTATATGGAATCCTTTCCTTTATTAACTGAGGTATAGAGTATAAGGGTGACCTGGTATCCATGTCAATAAGTCACTGACAGCTAACATGCAGGTGCAGCAAGCAATTAGGAAGGCTAATAGTATGTTAGCCTTTATCGCAAGAATATTTGAGTACAGGAGTAGTGAATTCTTGCTTCAATTGTATCGAACCCTGGTTAGACTGCACTTGGAGTACTGTGTGCAGCTTTGGTCCCCTTACCTTAGGAAGGATATTATTGCCATAGATGGAGTGCAAAGAAGGTTCATCAGACTTGTTCCTGGGATGGTGGGACTGTCCTATGAAGAGAGATTGGGGAAACTGGGGCTGTATTCTCTAGAGTTTTGAAGAATGAGAGGTGATCTCATTGAAACCTACAAAATATTTAAAGGACAGTCAGGGTAGATGCAGCTAAGATGTTTCCCCTGGTTGGGGAGTCGAGAACCAGGGGACGCAATTTCAAAATAAGGGGCAAGCCACTTAGGACAGAGATGAGGAGAAATGTTATTCCTCAGAGGGTTGTGAATCTTTGGAATTCTGTAACCCAGAGGGCTGTGGAAGCTCAGTTATTGAGTATGTTTAAAGCAGAGATTGATAGATTTCTAAATACAAATGACATAAGGGAATATGAGGAAAGTGTGGGGAAAAGGGCATTGAAGTGGATGATCAGCCATGATCATATTGAATGGTGGGGTAGGCTCGATGGGCTGAATGGCCGACTCCTGCTCCTATGTTCCTATGTTCCTAACTCCACATTATCGATGAGATACAGCCTCAGGCTGACTTGTCGGGTGTTGCAAACAGATATCACTGCTTCTGATCTTCACCAGAACAGAGAGTGAGATGTAAAATTGATCATCAAACAGACTGTGAGAGAATACAACAGAATAAAACACATGGAAAGACACTGTGGAATAACACATAGATTTGATTGGAATGTTGAATTTTGATTGGAATGGATAAAACAGCAGAAACAGCAGAATAAATTGGGACAGAAAAGAGAAACTGATGGGAAGAAGGAAGAAAAGAAAGGATGGATCTGTTCACTTTTTTCAGTTTTTTCACTGGTCCATCAAAGCTGGATTAAAAAAAGATGCAAAAAACAGAGAATTTCACCAAAAAGGGAGATTAAATGCTGCCGAAACCTTGGATCGCAGGATGCCCCAACAGATAACCTGTTTAACTGTCTCCTCACTGGGGGATTTCAATCAATGAGCAATATTATTCTCTACTTTTCTTTTGTTAAATGAAACCACTACTGTCACTTGGAGTTAATATCCCTGTGTTCCAACTCCTGAATAATAAAATTGTGAGTTTCGCGATATTTTCTGGACACATTCCCTGCTGAAAGAACTAAGAACTCTTTTCTAATTTACACAATACTATATACACACTCATCAAGCCTCCTAAACGAGCATCCTTGGTGCTGCTCTCTCTTCTCCCAAACCTCATCTCATGTGACTGTTACATCATCACTCTGATTGTGGGAGGGGTTGATCCCACTGTCTTCCCACCCTTTACAGCCTCATACTGCACTGTCTGTCCAAAAAAATCGGTGGAGGGAACTTGAATTATCAAAACAGCAACAGCTGCCAGTTGAAAATCAACTCAACCCATCAGAGAGAGAGAGAGAGAGAATGTCAGAGAACTTCCTGCATCCAGTCCTGACCCTGTCACACTCAGCAGCTGCTCACCCAGACCCCACTCTCATCAACACTGAACATTTTTACTGAGACCCTTCAAATACTGTTTATAAAAGGCCGCAAAGATCAAAGTTCACACAGTTGTATTAAATACAACAAAGTTTAATATCTTCTCACCGTTTCTCGGTAACCACATGAGACTTAGGTTTTCTTATTTGGTTCCTTTGATTTTTCTTGTTCCTGACTGACAAATATTCCAAACCTCAGATAAACCCTCCCACTTGCGTCATGTCCCAGTCTCGGTTAAAAGCAACACATAATGACACAAACACTCTCCTTCAGTGAGATTAATATCAAGCTGTTTTCCAGGTTGAATGTAACTGTGAACAAATTTATGTCAAAGAAGTCACCTTTGATGTATCAGCACTGAAGTTCTGTACAAGGAGGAACAGCCATTCCAAACTCATATCCTTCACAAAGGCTGTTTTTGTATGTGATTGAAATTCATCATGTATTTTGAATTGAAGCTCACAAGACATAGATGTCAGTGTTGATAATGAAATTTTTCAAGCATGTTGCTACTGTGAAATAAGGCTCTGCTGGGAGTTGAACCCAGGATCTTTTGTTTGCTATACAGGTGCTTGAACCAACTAAGCTACAGAGCCAGATCACAAATGTGTGTGCAATTGAAATCAGAGGAAGACCTTGCAGATAGTGGGCAGACTTTGGCGAGTCAAGAGCTGAGTTCGTCACGGCAGAGTTCCCAGCCTCTGACTCGCTCTTGTCGTTGTAGCTGTAGTTGTAATTGTAATAGGCAACCGTCCGTCTCGGAAGACCATAGGCTACACCCGGGGTGTACGTCACTTCTGTGTGAAACATCGTTTGTTGTGGCTGTCGAGGACGACTCGTGAGTGACGATCCCTTCCACAGCTGGTACAGATGAATATCATTGGCCCGAGGTCGACTGATAATTTTTCCTTCCTCTGAGCTCTCTTTCCCACCATCTGGTCATTTCTTTTGTCCTCTGCTTTTCCCATGGTCTTCCTGAATGCCTTTCTCCAGGAATTCCAGTCAGCAGGAAGGACTTCCCATGCATCGACTCCAATCCCAGTCAGCTTGAGATCTCGCTTTGCAGATGTCCTTGTATCACAGACGTGGGTGACCTGTTGGTCTCGTGCTGATAGCAAGCTCACCAAAGAGCATGTCTTTGGCAAAGCGACCGTCATCCATTCAGCACACATGACCCAGTCAACAGAGTCACCGCTGACTCAAGAGGGCAAACATGCTGCAGATCCCTGTACGCTGGTGTACTTCTGCATTCGGCACTCTGTCCTGCCAGGAGATGCCCAATATCCATCTGAGACAGCGGAGGTGGAAGCTGTTCAGCTTCTTTTCTTGGCTTGCATAAGTTGTTGATGCTTCTCTACTAGAAAGGAGGGTGCTGAGAACACAAGCCTGGTGCACGCGGAGTTTTGTATTTTCGATCAGTTTGCTGTCGGTTCACACTCGTCTTCTCAACTTTGACATGACAGCTGCAGCATTGACAATCCTGGTGCTGATTTCAGTATCAAGGGACAGATTGCTGGTGATTGTTGATCCAAGGTATGTGAAGCTGTTGACAACCTCCAAAGTGAGCCTGTCGATGTTGATGGAAGGTGGAGTCTCTACGTCCTGGCCCATAACTTTGATCTTCCTGCTGCTGATCGTCAGTCCAAACTCCTTGCAGGCCAGGGAGAACCGATAGACAAGCTGCTGTTAATGAACTTCATTATGGGATGTCAGCACAGCGTCATCAGCAAACAGCAACTCACAGACCAAGAACTGACTCATTTTGGTCTTGGTGCGCAGTCTTGCCAAGATGAACAGCTTGTCATCAGCTCTGGTATGCAGGTGGACACCCCCATCTGAGTCACTGAAAGTTTAAAATAGCAGCATGGAGAAGAATATGCCAATTGTAAAGGATGTGAGCTGTGAGGAGGTTACAAGGAGGCTTCCAGGGGACTTGGACAGGATAAGTGAATGAAATGACAGATGGAATATAATGTGAATAAGTGTGAAGTTATCCACTTTGGTAGAATAAACAGAAAGACAGAATATTTCTTAAATGGTGAGAGGTTAGGAAGTGTTGATGTCCAAAGGGACCTGGGTGTCCTTGTTCATGAGACACTAAAAGCTCGCATGCAGGTGCAGCAATCAATTAGGAAGGCAAATGGTATGTTGGCCTTAACACGAGGGGTCATGAGTACAGGAATAAAGATGTCTTGCTGCAATTGTATAGAGCCTTGGTGAGATCGTGCTGGAGTATTGTGCACAGTTTTGGTTTCCTTATCTAAGGAAGGATATACTTGCCACAGAGGGAGTGCAACGGAGGGTCACCAGACTAATCCCTGGGATGGTGGCATTGTTTTATGAGGAAACTGGGCTTGTATTCCTTAAAGTTTCATTTAAAAGGCCATTTAAAACTGAGATAGGGTGGAATTTCTTCACTCAGAGGGTGGTGAATCTTTGGAATTCTCTACCTCAGGGGTTTGTGAAAGTTCAATCATTGAGCATGTTCAGGACAGAAATTGATAGAAATCTTGATATTCATGACATCAAGGGATATGGGGAGAGCGCGGGGAAGTGGTGTTGAGGTAGATGATCATCAAGGATGTAATTGAATGACAGATCAGGCTCGACAGGGTAAACTGCCTCCTCCTACGTTCCGAAGAGTGTTTGCACCAGGACACAGCCCTGTTTTACCCCACTGCTGATCGTGAAAGTGTCTGATGTTGCTCCATTGTAACTGACGGAACTGTGCATGTTCTCGTGGAAAGAAGAGATGACGCCCAAGAGTTCAGGAGGGCAGCCTAGTTTCCACAGCAGTTTGAAGAGTCCGTCTCTGCAAACAAGATCGAAGGCCTTGGTGATGTCTATAAAGACAATGTAGAGTGGTCTGTCCTGTTGACAGTACTTCTCCTGTAACTGCCGAAGTGAGAAAATCATGTCGACTGTCGATCTACCAGCTCTGAAGCTGCACTGTGACTCAGGATAGATGTGATGTCAGGGTCTGCAATCTGGTCAGAGCAATGCGAGCAAAGACCTTCCCCACAATATTTAGCAAGCAGATGCCTCGCTAATTGCTGCAGTCACTGCGATCGCCTTTATTGTTGCACAAGGTGACAATGTTTGCATCACGCATGTTTAGAGGCGCAGATCTCCCCTTCCAACAGAGACACAGAAGTTCATGGGGATGCTGCAGCAGAGCTGCTTTTCCACTTTTGATGATTCCAGGTGGAATATCATCATTTCCCAGGGCTTTACCACTGGCAAGACGGTCAATGGCGTTGTTGAGCTCCATGGTGGTGTCGCTGTCCAGCTCCTCCATGACAGGGAAGTCTGGAATGGTGCTGGGAGCTACTTCAATGACAATGTTCTCCGTTATGTAGAGTACAAGGTAATGCTCCACTCACCTTTCCATCTGCTTGTTAGGTTCAGTGATGATCACCCCTGTCTTTGTCTTCAAAGGTGTTGATTTAGTTACTGCTGCTCCCATTGCTTTCATAATTTTTTTTTTATTCATTCATGTGATGTGATCATCACTGGCTAAGCCAGCATTTATTGCCCATCCCTCAATTCCCATGAGAAGGTGGTGGTGAGCTGCCTTCTTGAACCGCTGCAGTCTGTGTGAGGTAGGTACACCCACAGTGCTGTTAGGAAGGGAGTTCCAGGATTTTGACCCAGCAACAGTGAAGGAAAGGCGATATAGTTCCAAGTCACGATAGTGTGTGGCTTGGAGGGGAACTTGCAGGTGGTGGTGTTCCCATGAATTTGCTGCCCTTGTCCTTCTAGTTGGTAGAGGTTGCGGGTATGGAAGGTGCTGTCTAAGGAACCTTGGTGTGTTGAATTCCTTCATATGTCCCTCTAGCATCCCCCAGATTCAGTGGCAGTTTGTATGCTGTTGCAGAGTTTTAACCAGTATTGATTGGTGCAGTGCTGAGCAGTATGCAGAGACTTGTTTCTGGCAGCTCTGAGAGCATCTAGAGTTTGTTTGCTGGAGACTTGTTTGTAGTTCATGAGGACTCTCTTCTTAGTTGCAGTAACTGACTCCATTTCAGTCCAATAAGCCTCAAACCAGTCAGCATTCCTCCCATCTCTTTTCCCATACACAGCGAGTGCAGAGTTGTAGACGGTGGCGTGCAGATGATTCCACTTTGATACCACACTGAGGCCTTGGGCGTTTTCTGAAAGAGCCTGATCGAGGATGTTGAGGAACTCCTGGGTCCTTTCTGGATCAGTGGTTCGGCAAGTGTTGATCCGAGAACGACCTTTCTTCTTGGATGGGTGAAGCTTTCTTGGCTGAAGCCTGACCTTGCTACACACCAGGGAGTGGTCAGTGTCACAGTCAGCGCTATGATAGCTGCGTGTGATGAGGACACTGCTGAGGGTGGTACGTCTGGTGATGATAAGGTCTAGCTGGTGCCAGTGGCATGATCTCGGATGTCTCCAGGACACCTTGTGGCACAGCTTGACCTGGAAATAGCTGTTCGTCACACAGAGTCCATGGTGACAGCATAGCTCCAGAAACCACTGTCCATTTTCGTTCATCTTGCTAATCCCCTGGTGCCCGATGCTCGTTGGCCAAGCTGTCGTCAGTACCCAAGCTTGCGTCGAAATCCCCTAGAAGATACAGTCCCTCGGTGCTGGAAATTCTGCTGATGGCAGTGTCAAGTGTCTCATAGAATTGATCCTTGACATCTGGGGTGGAGGTGAGTGTCGGCACATGGATGCACATGAGATTAACTGGGCCCGCGCTTGTTGACAAGTGAAGGGTAAGAAGTCTATCTGAGCCTACTGTGGGTGGTTCACTCATCACAAGTAGCATGTTATTTCCTGTGAAACCCACTCCATGCTCACGAGTTGCCTCTTGGGCTTTCCCCTGCCAGAAGAAGGTGTAGTGTTTCTCTTTGAGGGATCCACTTTGAATGAGTCTAGTTTCTTGCAGCACAGCAATGTCCACATTGAGCCTTGTGAGTTCCTTGTCAATCACAGCTGTCTTGTGTGTGCCATCAACCTGCAGAAGGTTGTCGGTAAGGACAGGACACATGGTCCTTACATTCCAGCTTGTGATGCGAAGCACTGGTGTCTTCTTTGTTGAGTTTGTCTTGCCTGGTGCATAGATTATCAATCCGCCAGTTGAGAGATATCTCTCGAAGCTGTAAGCACCCATTGAAGCAAGTAGGTCGTGGCAGGACAGCACCTAACTGACTGGGGGCTGCACAGCTTGGAGTAGGTGGTAGTTATCCATTGAGACGCGATGATCTCTCCCACTGTCAAAAGAGCCCCTAGTGCTCATACTCTACACCAATTGAGTGAGAGCTTATAATCGGTAACTGTTTCTTCCCATGTTTTGCTAATGTTTAACCATGAAGCTGGAGTGTCCTCTCCAGGGCACAGGCCTGGGCAAATAGTATGGAGACACTGAGCATCAGGACCCCCTCTCAGCATTGCTAGTATTGTCCAAAGGAAAGGAAAAAACCAGTACTATTTGGTTCCAGCTCTGCTGTAGGAGTTGCTGGAAAACTACCTGATAAGTAACAGGTATGGGACTCCACTCCGGATTTACTGTCCAGGTTTACTCCCTAAGCCTTCTTCTCTCTCAAGACACCCACAGGGAAGTGAGACTTTTTGCCCATAGATGGGGCTCTGTTTCTTGGCATCAGGATGGAACCACACGCCAGTGGGCCTGCATGACATGCACAAGGATATCACACACTGCCCCATCCCTGTTACAGCTCAGAGAGATACCCTGATGATAATATACCCCACAGGAAAATCACAAACAGCCCCCTCCCTAGGACAGCTCAGGGTCAGACACTGCACACACTGCAACAACAGTGACATTACTGGATTAGTCCCTCCATTCTGAAAAACAAGCATTCACCCTACTTTATGCTTTCCGTCTCTCAGCCAATTTTGTATCCACGCTGCCACTGCCTCTTTAATCCCATCTGCACACATTTTGTTAACAAGTCTATTTTATGGTACTTTTTCAAACACAATTTTGAAGTGCAGACACACACCATCAACCTCACCACCCTCGTCAACTCTCTCTGAAACTTCATCAAAGAAATTAATTCATTAATTAATTCATACACAATCTTCTGTTAACCAATCTGTACTGGCTGTCATTTATTAGCCCATGTTCTACCAAGTGACAGTTAATTTTCTCCTGGATAATTGTCTCTAAAAGTTTCCCCACCACTGACATTAGACGAACTGGTCTGTAGTTCCTGGGTTTATCTCTCTTTTTAAACAGGGCTGTAAAATTAGCAATCCTTGCAGACTTTTCTTTCAGTTCTGGAAAGTCTATTGTGAACAAT
The DNA here is from genome assembly GCF_036365525.1 of Heterodontus francisci. NCBI lineage: Eukaryota > Metazoa > Chordata > Chondrichthyes > Heterodontiformes > Heterodontidae > Heterodontus > Heterodontus francisci. Next base: position 1,196,804 of record NW_027141369.1, on the reverse strand, counting down.
CTCTTTGGGCATGACTTTAACCAATTAACTCAACAGGATACTTGATTAATAAGTCCAGAACTTTTATTGAGAGTAAAATAGTACTTAATAATTGGAAGTAAAATTATCTTGAACAAACTTGGGGAATATAACTTTACAGCTCTAGCAGGTGTGTGGACTGGTCGAGCTTGGTCTCAGAGTGTCACGGTCCTCTTTGTCCAGCCTAGATCCCTCATCAGGTGGAGAACTTGGTCGATGATCTGAGCCTTTACCCCTGAGATCTTCTCGCGTTCCTGCACACTGAAACCTTCCAAGATCCCTACTTTTAACCCCTGGATGGCCATCACACCACCTTGTAAAATAATAATTGGTCTGAGCTGTTGCTAGGTACATTTAATTGATGATGTCTTCCACTAACAGCCAACTGTCCTCAGAATCTCAGACATGAGTACAATGGAGTGGTTTCACACTGTCTCCCAATCTGATCTGAAACAAGTTTCCTATTCATTAAATCGAGACTCTTGAAAATGATGGAAATACTCAGCAGGTCTGGCAGCATCTGTGGAGAGAGAAACAGAGTTAACGTTTCAGATCTGTGATCTTTCATCAGAACTGGGCTGAAATTGTCTGAGGGACTGAGATTGTGGAATCAATTTCAGGGTCAAAAACATTGTACTCTGTAAGGATAGGAAGATGGTGATTATTAAGTATAGTGCAAGAATATAGATGCTTTTACATTATTTGAATCAACATTGATTTAAACCTTGTGCTCACGAAACCTATCTTTTGATCACAATGACATTGATAACAATGGAAAAAGCAACACATGCATTTCACGACCACAGGACTTTGTAAAGCCTTTTACAGCCAATGAAGTACTTTCCAAGTGTAGTCACTGTACAGTACAATACAATACCCTACAATAAGGATATTTCACATTCGAGTCACGCAAGTCCCAGGCAATGACCTTCTGAAACAAGAGAGAATCTAACCCTCTCCCCTTGACATTCAACAGCATTACGAGTGCTGAATCCCCCACGATGAACATCCTGGGGGTTACCATTGACCAGAAACTGAACTGCAGTAGTCATATAAATATCATGGCTACAAGAGCAGGTCAGACACTAGGAATCCTGCGGCGAGTAACTCACCTCCTGACTCCCCAAAGCCTGTCCCCTATCCACAAGGCACAAGTCAGGAGTGTGATGGAATCCTCTCCACTTGCCTGGATAGGTGCAGCTCCAACAACACTCAAGAAGCTCAACGTCATCCAGGACAAAGCAGCCCACTTGATTGGCACCTCATTCACTATATTCACTCTCTGCATCACCAACGCACAGTGGTAGCAGTGTGTACCATCCACAAGATGCACTGCAGCAAGGCAGCAAGCCTCCTTACACAGCACCTTCCAAACCCGTGACTTCTACTACCTAGAAGGACAAGGGCAGCAGATGCATGGGAACACCATCACCTGCAAGTTCCCTCTGAGCCACACACCATCCTGGAATTGGAACTATATCACCGTTCCTTCACTGTGGCTGGGTCAAAATCCTGGAACTCCCTTCCGAACAGCACCACATCGACTGCAGTGGTTCAAGAAGGCAGCTCACCACCACATTCTCGAGGGAATTAGGGATGGGCAATAAGTGCAATAAATAAAAATAAAATCAATAAAAAATGACAATATCCTGTAATCCCCAAAAGTAGAAAATACATATGAAAATGATAATATAATAAAACACAGTCAGCATGGATTTCACAAAGAAAGACTTGATTAAACTTATCTTTGAAGAATCAACAGCAAGAGTAATACAGCAGATGTAGAAGAGTTTAAGTTAATAAAGCCTCATCCTTTTAAGTGCCTGAACCAACAAATTGTGGGTTAACAAACAAGCACACTAACTGACAGAGCTGGGTGTTGTGCTTTCTATATTACCCGAAAGCAGGGTGTCAATGAGTTAAATCTTCAGGTTGCTGCATCCAGAATAGCTATTGTCCACGATCAGTTTTACTGTTATAAATAAAGATGGAACATTCATTGTGAATCTATAGAAACAGTCTGGTCCTGCAAACTGCAGACACATCCACGTCATCACCAACCAGCTCTCCTATAATAGATGCAGTTTTTTGACATTTCCCCATTAGCTCCATTGAATTAATTTTGAAAGATTTTAAATTCCAAGAAGCTTTGTGAATATTCAGCCCTTGAGAAGAAATCATTCCCTGGCCACAGTGGAGAGAGCATTGAAAATAAAACAGTAGGCTATCAGGTAACACAGAGAATGCTCATCAGCTAATCTATAATTGCTTAGTTTTCTTACTTTTGCTCTTATTATTCGGTTTTTCATCCTTTTCAGTTCCTGACTCCGGATATTATTGTGATTAAATGTGAAAAGATACACTGTGTCTCAGCCCCGGTATATTGGCTCTTTCTCTGCACAGTGCTGTGCACACTCAGATACTGACAGTGTCTCTCCCTCCCTCAACTTTCCAGCCCTGACGGTGCAGAAAGCGCTGCTCAAAGTTACACATTCTGACTGTTTGCAGTTGATTAGTGAGAGATTATTAACGTATCCTTCTGCAGCGCTGCCTCGGTTAATAACAGCAGATCGAAGTCACATTTCAGATACAGAAACAGATGCATCAATTATTCCCTCTTTCCCAGAGTGAGTGAGGCCGGGACAAGCAGCAACATTCCGGCCCCACACTCTGCAATTATCCAGCACCAGCAGAAAGCAGTGAATACAGATTCAATCAGTGGGTTAATGTCCATTACAGGGATGCAAGATTCCACAGCCCAGGACAAACATCCCCATACACCGAGAACAAGCTCAGGAAAACCAGGGGGAGTTAATATCCCAATCACTGAGCATTCCAGTAACATTGAACAAGTTCCTGAACTGAGTGAACCTTTCAAATGACAGAAGTGATGACGAGGTCAAAAAGGTCTGAACAGTTGAGGTGACTGAGCGGTTTCAGCTTCTCTGTTCAGGTTGCAGCTTTCACTGGAGGCATGTGTTTAAATCCCACTTCTGACAACTTGATTTTCAGTTACTTTGCAGAGCTTCCTTGAAGGTTTGAGGTAGAGTAAATACTGAGGAACTGTTTCTCACTGCTGAACGGTCAGTAACCGAAGGTTACAGATTTAAAGTGACTCACAAAACCAGAAGGAACATGAGGGAAAATTCCTTTCTGCAACGTGTGGTTAGGATTTCAGTTATGTGGATAGATTGGAGAAGCTGGGGTTGTTCTCCTTAGAGAGAAGATTTGATAGAGGTGTTCACAATCATGAGGGGTCGTGACAGATCCGATAGAGAGAAACTGTTGGTGGAAGGATTGAGACTCAGGTAAAAGCTGTGGCTCAGTTGGTCACACTCACCTCGAAATCACAAGCTTCTGGGTTCAGAGTTCACAGCTGACACTCCAGTGCAGCACTGAGGGTGTTGAAGGTGCTGCCTTTCAGGTATGATGTTAAACCAAGACCTGGTCTGCATGTTTGGGTGAATGTAAAAGATCCCATGCTGCAATTTCAAACAAGTGAAGAGCAATTCTCCCTGGTGTTGTGATCAATATTTGCCCCTCAATCAGATCAGTTGGTCATTATCACATTGCTGTTTGTGGGTATTAGCTGCTGCATTTCTGACATTACAACAGTGATTACACTTCAAAAGTATTTCATTGTTTACAAAGTGCTTTGATATATCCAGTGGTCAGGAAAGGTGCTATATAAATGCAAGTCTTTTCTTTCTTTATCACAACACATTGCAGTGTAAAAAATGGTTCCTCATGTCACCTCTGGTTCTTCTGCCAATCACCTGATATCTGTGTCCTCTGCTTACTGACCCTTTTACCACTGGAAACAGTTTCTCCTTATTTAAACTATTGAAAACCTCCATGATTTTGAACAAATGCGTCAAATCTTTTCTGAATTTTCTCTGCTGCAAGGAGAACAACCCCAGCTTCTCCAATCTCTCCACATAACTGAAATCCCTCACCCTGCAACCATTGTGGTAAATCTCATTTTTATTCTTTCCTGGGTTGTGGGCACTGCTGACACAATGTGATTCCTATCAACGGAGCGGCCTGCTGACATCATCAGAGAGCGCCAAGCTGCGCATAGGCACAGCTACATCTTGCCAGGGTTAAGTGGCACATGCACAGGATGATGTCATGGCTCAGCACCAACATCATCGCAAATCAGCGCCTGGTCCATCTTCGCACATGCACGCTGAAGCGTCATCGGGTATCCAGCCCCTCACTCAGCTGAAGGAAGCGGCTGAATGGGAGACTTTGAGGTTGGAGCTCTCCCCACTCGGCCTTGACGCTTCTTCTCGTCAGCTGCTCGCTCTCCACCTCGCTGCTCCCCTGGCCGATTGTTCCCTGTTCGCGTCACCCAGCTCTCCTGCCGCTCGCTCCCAGCCCCCCAACCCCCACTCCAGCCATTAGCTCTATGCCGTGCCACTTTCCTCCTCTTGGTCACTCGTTCTTCACTCCTACGTCACGCTTTATGAGAGGCATAGATAGTGTAGATAGCCAGACTCTGTTTCCCATGGTAGGGGTGACTAAAACTAGAGGGCATAGATTTAAGCTAAGAGGGAGGAGGTTTAAAGGGGGTCAAAGGGGTAAATTTTTCACAGAAAGAATAGTGGGTATCTGGAATGAGCTGCCTGGTGGAGGCAGGAACAGTAGTCACATTTAAGAGGCTTCTGGACAGGTACTTGAATGAGCAAGGCATGGAGGGATATGGAATAAATGCAGGCGGGTCGGATTAGTATAGATAGGCATTATGGTCGGCATGGCGGTGGGCCGAAGGGCCTGGTTCTATGCTGTACGACTTTATGACTCTCTGTGACTCCTGTTAATTGTTTAATTATCCACCACCATTCAGGACTGGATGTGGCAGGACTGCAGAGCTTTGATCTGATCTGTGGATTGTGAGATTGCTTAGCTCTGTCTATTGCATGCTGCTTCCGCTAAATGACATGCAAGTAATTCTTTGCTGTAGCTTCACCAGGTTGACACCTCATTTTTAGGTCTGCTTGGTGCTGCTCCTGACATGCCCTCCTGCACACTTCATTGAACCACTATTGCTCCCTTGGCTTGATGGTAATGGTAGAGTGAGGGATATGCCAGGCCATGAGGTAACATATTGTGTTTAAATACAATTCTGCTGCTGCTGATGGCCCACAGTGCCTCATGGATGCCCAGTTTTGAGCTGCCAGATCTGTTCATTTCTTCCCTCAGATATAATTGAAAAAAAAAATTCTGAAGAAATGCATGAACTAAATAAAAAGGAGAGAGAAATAAATACTGAAAAAATAGATGTCAGCATTTGTAAGGTAAAAAGATTTCAGATTTATTATTGATGAGTGAGAGGAATTTCTCACACTTTGGGGCTTCTGTAAGTGGATTTACTGTATCAGAGTAGAAGTACTGTTTCAGGCCTTGTTCGCTCAGTTGGTAGAGCATGAGACTTTTAATCTCAGGGTCTTGGATTTGAGACCCTTGTTGTGTGGTTGCTCTTCCCTTTTTCAGTCTTCATCGGCAGAGAGTTCAAGGAGTGTTTGAAATTAAATTCAACAACATCACCAGATTTCAACCCCCACCCCTTGCCCCCCTCCCAGTGTAGTTGACAGGACCATCAACCTCTGCCTTCCCCCTTCCCCTCCCTCCCAGAACTGCGACAGGGATCCCCTTGTCCTCACTTTCCACCCCACCTGCCTCCACATCCAAAGGATCATCTTCCACCATTTCCACCACCTCCAGCGTGATGCCACCACCTACCTCATCTTCCCCTCCCCTGTCAGCATTCTGTGAGAATAAGAAATACTGAAATGTTGTTTCTACAGCTTGTGGAAAGTTACCAAGAAGTCATTTGTACACAACTTAATGAAATCACTGAAAAAGAGAACTGATAAGGGTATGTAAGTAGAGACCTTAAGACAGTACATCACTGACAAAGAGAACTGATAAGGGTATGTAAGTGGAGACCTTAAGACAGTACATCACTGAAAAAGAGAACTGATAAGGGTATGTAAGTACAGACCTTGGGACAGTACATCACTTAAAAATTGTGCTTAGGCAGATAAAAGAGAAACAGCAAGAGTTAGAACAAAGGATGTAGTGAATAAGAAACTGCCCCACTAAGATAAAGGCTGACAGCTGCAAGTTAAAACACACAATGGAGAGCCAAATAAGGTAAAACAAAAACAAGAGTTAGGGGCTAGAAAGTTAGAGTAGGGGGAGAAGTAAACAGAGGAGGAGACTGTAGCAACCATAGGATAGGTTAGTGTCATAATACGTTATAACCAATAATGTAAAATAAAGGCGTGGACAAATGGATTTGTATTGTATAAACATGAACTGAATATGTTGATCGGTGTGCCTGCTTGTAGGACACCCGATCTTGCAAGAACGTTAAATAAACTTACTTCTTCAGAGTTTGACTTGGTGTAAATTATTATTAAGTGGGCTACGTTTCTCACAATTGGGGGCTCGTCCGGGATCTCTTCATCATTGCCGGGACCGCGGCCGACGACAGACGAGAAGAGGCGTCCCGTTAATTTAAAAACTGTCTCGTTTCTCTCGTTGGTAGCGGACCCGAGTAATTGACTGAAAACGATCCGAGGGAAGTCACTCTGAACGAGTATTTAGTGCGGCAGGTACACATGTGAAGTCAGGCAACTCCGTGCACGGACCAAGGTAAGAAAAACGACTTTTAAGTATTATCCTGGTGACTTTTGGTTAACTGTAGGATAAGACCTTCTAAGTACCAAATGTCCTTGAGGAGTGAATTTTACAGTCCTGCAGTATGAGACCCTTCAGCTCGGAGGTGAGTACTGTATGGTATAAGACCCTTCAGTTAGGAGGTGAATACCGTAGGGTACAAGACCCTTCAGTTAGGAGGTGAATACTGTCGGGTATAAGACCCTTCAGTTAGGAGGTGAATACCGTAAGGTATAAGACCCTTCAGCTAGGAGGTGAATACCGTAGGGTACAAGACCCTTCAGTTAACCATGGGAAATAAATCGTCTAAAAAGGAAGACGATGGGAGACAAGGAAAGTCTGCCGGCAACATCCCTCCAGAAAGTCCATTGGGACGGATGTTGGAGTATTGGGATTTAGAGTCAAAAACCAAGGAGAAAAAGACCCAAATATGATCTAAGGACAGCAAGAAGGACCACCCCTAAACCCGACGATAACGACGACGATAGAGACAGAGAGTCTCCTAAGACAATGATGCCCTTGAGAGAGGTACCAATAGGAAATAATGAAATTGGATTTGTTAGTGCACCATTAACGTCAGGAGAGGTAAGAGTGTTTAAAAAGGAAATGAAAGTCCTCGTAGAAGACCCCTGAAAATTTGGGAAAGAGAAAACCCTCCCGGGGTAGGGGGAAATGAACCAGCTGAACAAAAATACCCTAATCAAGACCCGCAGTGGCAGAACAATAATATCGGCCATAGGGGCCAGATGAAAGACCTTAGAAATCTGATAGTAAAAGGCATTGTTGTAAACAAGTAGTTGAAGCCCCTGCAAAACTTATGCCTTTACAGAGTTACCGCAGGCCCCTCTTATGGCACAAGCAGGCGACGTATTGAGTGCGACCCCTCTGGATGTTGAAGGCTGTTTCTAGACAAATAGAGACCATTAAAGGCACCTAGGTGGGATCAAGGGATTGATTTTTAAAAATGTTTTGAAGAATCAAAAGGGGGGACTGTGAGAACAGAATTTAGATTTTAGAATTTTTAAGAACAGAATTACGTGGGAACATTTAAGATGAAACAATTAATCAGTCATGTATTGCAAACAAGCGAGCTGACTTCATAACCTCAGGGCTGCAGAGGCAACTTGGCCTTGCAGCTGGTACAGCGAGAGAGAGAGAGAGCGAGACATTGTACTTCAACAGCACTCTTCTTATCACCCAGACATGACAATCCTAGGGAAAGGCTAGAATGAAAAACATACCGACCAGGCTAATACACGCCCCCTAGTTAGAGGGTGGCTCAGCCTACCCTGAAACAATTAATCAGTCATGTACTGCTAACAAGCTAGCTTCAGTGCTGTAGGGAGGGACAGCTTATCAGAAATGACTTCATAACTTCAGGGCTGCAGTGGCAACTTGGCCTTGCAGCTGGTACAGCGAGAGAGAGAGAGAGAGACATTGTATTTCAACAGCACTCTTCTTATCACCCAGACATGACAATCCTAGGGAAAAGTTAGAATGAAAAACATACCGACCAGGCGAATACACACCCCCTTGTTAGAGGGTGGCTCAGCCTACCCTTCTGATTCAGCAGTGGCTGAGTTTTTTATATTTGCTTTTATCTTATACTGTTTAAATGTTATTTGAGCAAATAGATCCATATAATCCTAGTGAATATATATAATCATATATAAGGTGATCAGTAGAGAGAGAAGGTTATCATAGAATGATAAAAGGGGGGAATGTGGAAGTGAGCAGAAAGGCATGGCACTATGTTTAATGGGAAATATAGCCAAGTTAGGAATAGTAGCTTTGCTGAGCTTTGATTTTAAGTGGCAGAAACCACAATGAAATAGCTAAAAGGGATGGCCAGAGTGTGTGCAAGCTGTGGCAGCCACAGCGCTTCAGACCAAGGAAGTCATTTTCCCTCGAAGCTATTACAAGAAATAGTTAGGGGATTGGGAATCCAATGGGACTTCCATACCCCTTGGCACCCTCCCTCTTCAGGGCGGGTGGAAAGAATGAATCAGACCTTAAAGAAACACCTGTCCAAACTGATACTTGAAACAAGGTTACCCTGGACAAAATGATTACCTATCGCAATACTCAGAATTCGGACAGCCCCTAGAAAAGATGTGGGACTGTCCCCCTATGAAATGCTATTCGGATTACCCTATATGGGAACCAGGGGCAAGATGCCAACCTTAGAAACTAAAGATTCGTTTCTAAAGAACTATATACTGGCGTTGTCTTCCTCATTGTCATTCCTCAGGAAGCAAGGCCTGTTAGCACAGACACCACCTCTTGAATTTGCAGTGCACAAGATCCAACCAGGAGATTGGGTTCTGGTGAAATCGTGGAAAGAGACTAAACTACAACTGAACTGGGAAAGACCATACCAGACTCTCTTAACCACTGAAACAGCCATAAGAACGGCAGAAAGAGGTTGGACCCACTACACAAGAATCAAGGGGCCGGTACAAACCCCGGCCGAGGAAGGAACTTGGACAACCGAATTAACAGAAGAACCATTGAAAATAAAGCTAAAAAGATTTTGAGTAACAAACTTTTTTTAATATAACGGCGCGAGCGCGGAAATACTGTCTGTAATATTGTGTGCCTTCTTTCTTTCTTTTCAAAAGTAGCCAGGAAATAAAATGGGTTGGATGTTTTTGTATTACCCACTTCCAATTAGACAACAAGGTGTTTGGAGTAACAGTTAGAGAAGGGAAAAAGAAAGGTGAATTAAAATGTTGTTTTCAGGTAACAATAGATAAGACTGGTAAACCAGCTAACAAACTAAAAGGGACCTCTCATAACGATCCTAACATAGTAAAAATAATAGAGGTAAAAGACTTGAGAAAGACAATTGAGATAGAAACCGGTTACGGGGACACAAATGCCTGGGTAGAATGGATAAAATATACTGTAAAAAGTTTGAACAAAAACAATTGCTATGCTTGTGCATCTGGTAGACCGATAGCTCAAGTAGTACCTTTCCCGCTGGGGTGGGAGCGTGACCGAAAGGGCATGGAATGCATGTTAGCCCAATATCAGGATAAGACGGCTTGGGGTATTCAAACTTGCATATCCTTGTCAATAATGTTCCCTCCCCTAGAGAAAGAAGATTCAAGGACTCCCCCTTCATTTTTAGCCACCAGTGTGAATCACACATCATGCGTATGTCGACACAGTGCGGAGCTAACCAGCAATATGGGAGAGTTGAAGTCATGCATAGAGACTGTGGACGTAACTGGAAGAGTCAGCGGAGGGAACTACTCATCATTGAATGTTCCCAGAGCGGATTATGGTGGTATTGCGGAGGAAAAATCCTGAGACAGACCCTACCCTCCCAGTGGAAGGGGACGTGCGCAATTGTTCAATTGGCAATACCATTCACCTTGGCATTTGAGAAACAAAAGATAATAACGAGGGAAAGGGGTAAAAGGGAAGCGATAGCGAACTCTTTTGACGACCAGGTATACATGGATTTCATAGGGGTCCCAAGAGGGGTACCTGATGAATTCAAGGCCCGAAACCAAATAACCGCCGGTTTCGAGTCTTTGTTTTGGTGGGTCACTATTAACAAAAATGTAGATTGGATAAATTATATTTATTACAACCAACAAAGATTTATAAATTATACTAGAGATGCGGTAAAAGGTATAGCTGAACAATTAGACGCCACTAGTAGAATGGCTTGGGAAAATCGACTGGCTCTAGATATGATCTTAGCAGAAAAAGGAGGTGTGTGTATAATGTTAGGAGGGAAATGTTGCACACTTATCCCAAATAACACAGCACCCGATGGTTCAATCACCCGAGCACTGCAAGGGTTAACAAATTTAGCAGAGGAGATGGCCGAAAATTCAGGAGCAGACACTTCCCTGACGGGGTGGCTTGAATCCTGGTTTGGAAAATGGAAAGGCATGATAATCTCGGTTTTTACCTTCCTGATCATGGTTGTCGGAATACTAATAGCCATCGGGTGTTGTATTATTCCTTGTGTAAGAGGGCTGACACAGCGATTGATTGAGACAGCTTTGACGAAGCAGATGTCAATACAAAGAGGCCAGGAAGAGAGTATGTACCTGTTAGGGAATGACAAAGTGGATAGTATCAACGGAAATACAGACATTGAAAAGGCGGCTGAAATAATGCTCAGAGGATTTGAGAGGACATATGAGAAACCTCCGCAGTATGTAGAAAACAACAAGGATTAAGTAAAAGAAAAGGGGGAATTGTGAGAATAAGAAATACTGAAATGTTGTTTCTACAGCTTGTGGAACATTACCAAGAAGTCATTTGTACACAACATAATGAAATCACTGAAAAAGAGAACTGATAAGGGTATGTAAGTAGAGACCTTAAGACAGTACATCACTGACAAAGAGAACTGATAAGGGTATGTAAGTGGAGACCTTAAGACAGTACATCACTGAAAAAGAGAACTGATAAGGGTATGTAAGTACAGACCTTGGGACAGTACATCACTTAAAAATTGTGCTTAGGCAGATAAAAGAGAAACAGCAAGAGTTAGAACAAAGGATGTAGTGAATAAGAAACTGCCCCACTAAGATAAAGGCTGACAGCTGCAAGTTAAAACACACAATGGAGAGCCAAATAAGGTAAAACAAAAACAAGAGTTAGGGGCTAGAAAGTTAGAGTAGGGGGAGAAGTAAACAGAGGAGGAGACTGTAGCAACCATAGGATAGGTTAGTGTCATAATACGTTATAACCAATAATGTAAAATAAAGGCGTGGACAAATGGATTTGTATTGTATAAACATGAACTGAATATGTTGATCGGTGTGCCTGCTTGTAGGACACCCGATCTTGCAAGAACGTTAAATAAACTTACTTCTTCAGAGTTTGACATGGTGTAAATTATTATTAAGTGGGCTACGTTTCTCACAATTCTGAAGGGATAGTTCCCTCCACGACACCTTGGTCCACTCCTCCATTATCCCTGACACCTCGTCCCCTTCCCAAGGCATCTTCTCATGCAATCGCAGGAGATATAATACCTACCCTTTTCCCTCCTCTCTGCTCATTATTTAAAGCCCGAACACTCCTTTCAGGTGAAGCAGCGATTTACTTGTACTTCTTTCAATTTAGTGTACTGTATTCGCTGCTCACATTGCAGTCTCCTCCAAGCTGGGGAGACCAAACGCAGATTATGTCGAACACCTCTGCTCAGTCCGAAAGCATGACCCCGAGCTTCTAGTTCCTTGCCGTTTCAACACTCCCCCCTGCTCTCATGTCAACATTTCTGTCTTGGGCCTGTTCCAGTGTTCCAGTGATCATCTCCATGGAAAGATCAATCGTACACGCTAGCTCAAATGTTGGATTTTGTATGTTAAGTATCTTTTCTCATCCAAAGATTACACTATCAATCATTCACCACTCTGTCTTCTCCTGAACTTCGAGTTCAAATTTGTTTGTGAAGTTGAGTGACACGTTAAGACAGCACAGTCTTTGTCTTTGTGAAGGAAGTGATTTCGGAATGGCTGTTTGAAACTGCCCCTCCTTGCACAGAAATTCAGTGCAAATGCTCAAATCACCCACAATTTCTTTGTGAGAAATTTGTTCACAATTGCATTCGACATGGAAACCGCCTCAACATTAATCTCACTGAAGGAAAGTGTGACTGTGTTGTTTGTTTCAGAGTGTTGGTGCTGTTATGTGTCGCTTTTAACCAAGACTGGGACACAACGCAAGGTTGATCCAAGGTTGGCATATATTATCATTCAGGAGCAAGAAAAATCAAAAGGAACCTAACAAGAAAACCCAGTCTCCAGATGTGAGAATCTGTAGATCTGCTTTCGGAAAGTGAATCAGAGCAGAATGAAGGGTGAACTGTCCGACTGCCCAGAAGAGATGAAGACACATCTCAGTCAGCACGTTCCCCTGGTTTATGATGCTGGAACATTCCTCACACAGAAATTATTCAACCCGATGACAAACGTGCTTACAGCCGATAATTTATTAAGATAATTTTTTTTTGAGCGACAACACAAACAGCTACTCGACAATGTGGAAAATTGCCCAGGTGTGCCCTGTCCATAAAAAAAAAAGCAGGACAAATCCAATCTGACCAATTACCGCCCCATCAGTCTACTATCAATCATCAGCAAAGTGATGGAAGATGTCATCAACAGTGATATCAATCACCACGCATTTAGCAATAATCTGCTCATCGATGCTCAGTTTAGATTCCGCCAGGGCCTCTCAGATCCAGGCAAACATTTGGAAGCTGGAGTATAATGTGGGAAAATGTGAGGTTATTCACTTTGGTAGTAAGAACAGATAAATTAAATATTATTTAAATTGCGAGAGACTACAGAATGCTGCGGTATAGAAGGATCTGGGTGTCTTCGTACATGAATCATAAAAATCTAGCATGCAGCCAGAGCAAATAATTAGGAAGGCAAATGGAATGTTACCCTTTGTTACAAAGGGGAATGGAGTATAAAAGGAGAGAAGTCTTGCTACAAATGTACAGGGTGTTGGTGAAACCACACCTGGAGTACTGTGTACAGTTTTGGTCTCCTTATTTAAGGATGGATATACTTGCATTGGAGGCAATTCAGAGAAAGAGGTGGGCAACTGTCTCTTCCTCACCACAGCCACCTCGAGGGCATTGTGCGGAGGGCGTTAGACTTCGGGCGTGCAGGAAGGATCTGATGGGGAGGGCTCTTCTCAGTACCAGCCAAGTTTCATCTTGGTGCTTGTTTGAAAGTTCTGGTGATGAGGCATTCCGCCAAATGACTTTGGAAGTTTGCTCGGGGAACCATCCGACTGGATCCACCATCTCCTTTTCCTGTAGGGCCTTGAGGACATTCCGTGCAGACCACTACCTGAAGGATTGGTGGTCAAAGATATTTTTCCACAGAAACTTTCCCACGAAGGATAGTGGGACGGTCCAACTGGATGGAGCATTCCGCGGCAATGTGACCAGGCCCATCCTTCACAACGCTGGGGACAGATAGAAGCTCAGCACGTAGTGACACTTGGAGATTGTGCACTGGGAATCTGCGCACAGCTTGATGCAGCTGCACACGAAGGTAGTCATCAGGATGAGGGCGACGTTGGGTACATTTTTCCCGCCCTTCTCCAGGGGTTTGAACATCGTGTCCCTCCAGACCTGGTCCATTTTGGAACCCCATATGAAGCGGAAAATGGCTCGGGTGATCGCCACAGCGCAGGAGTGACGTATGGGCCAGACCTGCACCACGTACAGCAACGTGAGCGCCTCGCAGCTGATCACCAGGTTCTTACCCACAATGGAGAGAGATCGCTGCTCCCACATGCTCAGCTTATGGTGTATCCTGGCTACTCGCAACTTCCAGGTTTTGGTGCACGCCCCGGCCCTTCCGAACCATATCCCCAGCACCGTCAGGTAGTCTGACCTGATGGTGAAGGGGACAAAGGATCGGTCAGCCCAGTTCCCAAAGAACATGGACTCGCACTTGCCGTGGTTAACTTTGGCTCCCGAGGTGAGTTCGAACTGGTCGCAGATGCTGATCAGTCTGCGAACGGACAGCAGATCCGAGCAAAAGACGGCGACGTCATCCAGGTACAGGGAAGTTTTAACCTGAGTGACTCCACTGCCTCGGATTGTAACCCCCCCCCCCTTATGCTTGCATCCTTCCTAATCGACTCAGCAAAGGGTTCAATACAGCAAACAAACAAGACAGAGGAGAGAGGACTGCCCTGTCTGTCTTTGCAAAGCAGGTGTAGAAAAAGATGCAGTGGTTTTTATCGCGGTTCATCCCAAGCAGCTGTGTAACACAGGGGTCTGTGCTCCACAGGCTGTTCTCAGGGATGCACACCGAGATAAACATCAACTGCTGCTGAAGGACTATCAATTCGGTGAAAGACGCCCTTTGGTCTGCCCGAAACTTGCTGGTCTTCCAGCGCAAAGAGTTGTCCACGACCTAATGTTGCAGACAGGCACATTCCAAGGTCCAAGACTACGTGCTGAGGGACGCACTACAGCTTGGGGCAGCCGCTGCAAAGGTTCACTGGGGAAGACCACTGTGTAAGGTACCCCCACCAAGGTGAAGTGAGGGACTGGATCCATGGAAATCCCCTCGGGCTGTATCCAGAAAATATTTCTCCGCCTCCAGGCTCACTTCTTTGACCAGGAGTCCTCCTCCCGACCAGCAGACCCATTCTCCCACCTCCAGCATTCTCCCTCTACTTGGACCCCCCCCCCCCACCCCCCGGCCACTTACCCGCTCTTGATCTCTTCATTGAACACTGTCGGCTGGACATTTGTCATCTCAATTTCTTTGCCCCCCTCACTCACTCTAACCTGTCCCCCCCTGATCTTGAGGCACTCCGTTCTCTCAGGTCTAACCCCGACATGGTCATCAAACCTGCAGACAAGGGTGGTGCTGTTGTTGTATGGCGTACCGACCTCTACCTTGCAGAGGCTCAGTGCCAACTCACAGACACTTCTTCCTACCTCCCTCTGGACCATGACCCCATCACCGAACATCAAGCCATCGTCCAAAGGACTGTCACTGACCTCATCTCCTCTGGAGATCTTCCCTCTACAGCTTCCAACCTCATAGTCCCGCAACCCCGGACAGCCCGCTTCTACCTCCTTCCCACAATCCACAAACGGGTACGTCCCGGCAGACCCATTGTGTCAGCCTGCTCCTGCCCCACTGAACTTATTTCTTCCTATCTTGACTCTATCTTTTCTCCGCTGGTCCAGTCTCTTCCCAACTGCATCCGTGACTCTTCTGACGCCTTACGTCATTTTGACAATTTCCAGTTTCCTGGTCCCAACCGCCTCCTCTTCACTATGGACGTCCAATCGCGCTGCACCTCCATCCCCCGCCAGGATGGTTTGATGGCTCTCCGCTTCTTCCTGGAACAGAGGCCCAACCAGTCCCCATCCACCACCACCCTCCTCCGCCTGGCTGAACTTGTTCTCACATTGAACAACTTCTCCTTCAACTCCACGCACTTCCTTCAAGTAAAAGGTGTCGCTATGGGTACCCGCATGGGTCCTAGTTATGCCTGTCTTTTTGTGGGATATGTCGAGCATTCTTTGTTCCAGCCCTACTCAGGCCCCCTCCCCCAACTCTTTTTCCGGTACATTGATGACTGTATCGGTGCCATTTCCTGCTCCCGCCCCGAACTGGAAAACTTTATCAACTTTGCTTCCAATTTCCACTCTTCTCTCACCCATACGTGGTCCATCTCTGACACTTCCCTTCCCTTCCTCGACTTCTCTGTCTCCATCTCTGGGGATAGGTTGTCTCCCAATATCCATTATAAGCCCACCGGCTCCCACAGCTACCTCGACTACACTTCTTCACACCCTACCCCCTGTGAGGACTCCATTCCATTCTCCCAGTTTCTCCGTCTTCGACGCATCTGCTCTGATGATGCTACCTTCCATGACGGTGCTTCTGGTATGACCTCCTTTTTCCTCAACCGAGGAATCCCCCCCACTGTTGTTGACAGGGCCCTCAACCGTGTCCGGCCCATTTCCCGTACTTCTGCCCTCAACCCTTCCCCTCCCTCCCAGAACCGTGACAGGGTTCCCCTTGTCCTCACTTTCCACCCCATCAGCCTCCATATCCAAAGGATCATCCTCTGCCATTTTCGCCACCTCCAGCGTGATGCCACTACCAAACGCATCTTCCCCTCCCTTCCCCTGTCAGCATTCCGAAGGGATCGTTCCCTCCACGACAACCTGGTCCACTCCTCCATTACCCCCACCACCTCGTCCCCATCCCATGGCACCTTCCCCTGCAATCGCAGGAGGTGTAATACCTGCCCATTTACCTCCTCTCTCCTCACTATCCCAGGCCCCAAATACTCCTTTCAGGTGAAGCAGCGATTTACCTGTACTTCTTTCGATGTAGTATACTGTATTCGCTGCTCACAATGTGGTCTCCTCTATATTGGTGAGACCAAGCGTAGACTGGGTGACCGTTTTGCGGAACACCTCCGCTCGGTCTGCAAGCAGGACCCTGAGCTTCCGGTTTCTTGCCATTTCAACACTCCCCCCTGCTCTCATGCTCACATCTCTGTCCTGGGATTGCTGCAGTGTTCCAGTGAACATCAACGCAAGCTCGAGGAACAGCATCTCATCTATCGATTAGGCACACTACAGCCTGCCGGACTGAACATTGAGTTCAATAATTTCAGAGCATGACGGCCCCCCATTTTACTTTCATTTTTAGTTGTTTTTTCTTTTTTCTTCTTTTTTGCTTTTTTACATTTTTTACAACCTTTTATATTGCTGACCTTTTGGTCAGCTATGTGGCCTTGTCCAACCTGCACCTTCTCCTTTGTTATCTCTTGCCCCACCCCCACCTCACTTGCTTATAACCTGTGACATTTTTAATATTTGTCAGTTTCGAAGAAGGGTCAGTGACCCGAAACGTTAACTCTGCTTCTCTTTCCACAGATGCTGCCAGATTTGCTGAGTGGTTCCAGTATTTCTTGTTTTTATTCCAGAAAATATTTGTTTGCTGCAAAAAGTACATGGCAGGTAAAATGAAATGGAAGGGTTGTGAGGCAATTCACTCCTGTACTGAAGGAAACTGATCTCCGTTGCAATCTTTGTATTGTTGACTTGGTGCTGTTTTTGAACTGTTTTGTAATGTATCTTTTTATAGTTTTTTTAACGAATAAAGTATATGTTGGAAATTTAAAAAAAAGTTCAGAGAAGGTTCACTGGATTTATTCCTGTGATGAAGGGGTTGTCTTGTGAGGAGGATTGAGCAGGTTGGACCTATACTGATTGGAGTTTAGAAACATGAGAGGTGATCGTATTGAGACATATAAGATTCTGAAGGGTCTTGACAGGGTAGATGCTGAGAGGATGTTTCCCCTCGTGGTGGAATCTAGAACTAGGGGACACAGTTTCAGAATTAGGGATTTTCCATTTAAGAAGGAAATGAGGAGGAATTTCTTCTCTCAGACAGTTGTTCATCTTTGGATTTTTATCTACAAGGAAGTCAAGGGTTATGGGGGGCAGGCAAGAAAGTGGGGTTGATGCCATGATCAGATCAGCCATGATCCTATTGAATGCCGGAGAAGGCTCGAGGGGCCAAATGGCCTCTTGCTGCGACTATTTCTGTTCTTGTGATCTCATTGCAGCTTGTTCCAAATAGAGACAAAAGAGTGGAATTCCAGAGGAGAGGTGAGAGTAATTACCCTTGAGTGAGTGTGGCATCAAGGATCCCTAGCAAAATTGAAATCAATGGGAATCAGGGGAAAATTGTCCACTTGTTGGAGTCATACCTAGCACAAAGCAAGATGATTATGGTTGGTGGAGGCCGATCATCTCAATCCAGGACATTGCCTCAGGAGTTTCTCAGGGTAGTGTCCTAGGCTCAACCATCCTCAGCTGTTTTATTAATGAGTTTCCCCTCAACTTAAGTCAGAAGTGGGAATGTTAGGTGATGATTCACAACTCCTCAGATACTGAAGCAGTCCATGTCCGCAAGCAGCGAGACCTGAACAACATTCAGGCTTGAGCTGATAAGTGACAAGCGACTTGGTTGCCACAAACGTGCTACGCAGTGAACATCTCCAATGAGAGAGAATCAAACCATCTACCTTTTAATACTCAGCAGCATTATCATCACTGAATCCCTCACCAACAACATCTTGGGGGTTACCATTGACCAGAAACTAAACTGGACCAGTCACATCTATGCTGCGGCTTTTAGCGTAGGTCAGAAATTGGGAATTCTGCAGCAAGTATCTCACCTCCTGACATACCAAAGCCTGTCCATTGTCGACAAGGCACAAGTCAGGAGTGTGATGGAATACTCTCCACTTTTCTGGATAGCTGCAGCTCCAAAAACACATAAAAAGCTCAATACCACCCAGGACAAAGCAGTCCTCTTCATCGGTACCTCACCCACCACCTTAAACATTCACTCCCTCCACCACAAGAGCACAGTGGCAGCAGTGTGTACCACTTACAAGATGCACTGCAGTAACTCGCTAAGTAACGTTCGACAGCACCATCCAAACCCATGATCACTACCTCGAAGGACAAGGGCAGCAGATGCATGGGAACACCACCACCTGCAGGTTCACTTCCAAGTCACTCACCATCATGACTTGGAACTATATCACCATTTCTTCACTGTTGTTGGGTCAAAATCCTGGAACTCCCTCTGCAATAGCACTGTGGGTGTTCCTACACCACATTGACTGCAGCAGTTCAAGAAGGCAGCTCCCCACCACATTCTCAAGGGCAATTAGGGATGGACAATAAATGCCAGCCTTGCCAGCGATACTCACACCCAAGAATAAATAAAAAACAAATCATTCTCCACTGATACCCCACAATCCAGGCTTGGACATTTACTTCAGGAGCACAGAGCTTTATATAACTACAACGTGAGATCCAATCTTCAGATTCCATTCACCTTTCACATTATTTTCTACCAGTCCGTTAGTGTTTAGTGATTCAGCACGTGGGTCTCTGCTTCTCCAGTTTCTAACATCTCACCACTTATAAAAAACACTCTGATCTATCTTTCGTAGGTACTAGATGACCCCACATTTTAAACTCCATCTGCCAAAACATTGCTCACTCACTTAATCTATCAAGAAGATTTGAAAATAAATTTCTTGCCAAAGGATAATGTTCTGCTTCTGCTCCCTCGCCGTTTGCTTTTCCCGTTAATCTTTCATTTGGTGTAAATCCAGAGAAAGTAAAGATGGAAGGAAGGAGGGAGGGAAAAATCTTCCTCCTTTTCGTGATCCCTATTTGATCTTCATTCCAGTCCAATTTGGGTGAAGAATTCCGATTGTCAGTCTCAATTTTAATAAAGTATAAACAATTCTGGAATCACCAGCGAGATACTGATAAGAACATGTTTCCAGGCCAACTTTCCACAAAAGCTCCCCCACAACAATGGACTAGACACTTCATACACTGACGACAAAATTGGGATCCGAACCCACACATGCAAAGCAAAATGCATCAGCACGCCACCGGCTTAACCTCTCGACCACCTTGTCAGCTGTTTGGACCGTACAGATCCTGGCTGTGCAGCCAGATGTGCAATGATGGAAATGCAGCTTCTGTAAGTAAATGAAATTTCCATCACATCAGGTCATGGCCTGTTGGGAATGGAGTGGTGTGAAACATTTCCAGACCATGTCCAACACGTTTCGACTCAGTGTGAAAACCCACCACGGAAAGACTGGAACATACAGTCATTTCATCACATCATGATTAACATCACTCAGACACCTGAACCATGAGGTCACTGACGAAGTCATGATGACTTCGAATTTCTCATGAAATGACAACTAAACTCACTGACTGGAAGAATTGCTTTAATTCCACATGATCAGAGAGGCACAGCCTCAGACCGACTTGGCAGATGAATATTAATTGAATAATTTCTGTGTGAGGAATGTTCCAGCATCATAAACCAGGGGAACGTGCTGACTGAGCTGTGTCTTCAACTCTTCTGGGCAGTCGGACAGTTCACCCTTCATTCTGCTCTGATTCACTTTCCCAAAGCGGATCTACAGATTCTCAAATCTGGCGACTGGGTTTTCTTATTTTGTTCCATTTGATTTTTCTTGCTCCTGAATGATAATATATTCTAAACCTCGGATCAACCCTCCCCTTTGCGTCGTGTTATAGTCTTGTTAAAAGAGACACAAAATGACACAAACACGCTGAAACATACAACACGGTCACACTTCCCTTCAGTGAGATTAATGTTGAGCTGTTTTCCAGGTTAAATGCAACTGCAAACACATTGCTCTCAAAGAAATTGTAGGGGATTGAGTTGCCGTTGAAATATTAGCACTGGACATCTGTACGAGCAGGAACAGCCATTTCAAAGTCACATCCTTCACAAAGGCAACCACTGAGCTGTTTTCTTTTGTGAATGAAATTCATAAGAAAAGTTAAAGTTCACAAGAAAATGGATGTAAATGATTGATAGCTAAACTTTTGAAGCCATGATATGAATCCATGATTTTCTGATTATTAGACAAACACTCGAACCAATTAAGCTGCTGAGCCAGATCACAAGTGCTGTGACAACTAAGGGCAGAGGAGGGCACTCTTTATTCTCATCCCACTTCTCCACAGGTCACAACATCTATGTGAACTTTTCCCACATACTGATACAGTCAATCATATACTCTATTTTTCCCAGAATAGAAGACACTGACCAGGTTTCTTTAATGAACAACAAAATTATCCATTTATTGTCGAACAAGTTTTAACTAGTCATGAAGTAAAGCATAAACACACAGGTGGAAATTTTAAAAGTTCCTTTTTCACCTTGAACAACTTTTAAAGTCCTTTTTTTTATCTTCGAGCCACACGCACACACACACACCGGATAGCTGAAAAAATAAAAGGGATTTTTTTTTTAAATTCTGCACTCTGTTACAGACAAAAAAAACCTCTTGGGCTGTTTATTTGCTCATTTTTGAAGAAATCATCAGATGAGATATGTTGCTCCTAAACTGGAATACAGTCTAACTTCCGAGTATACGTAGACAGTTCACTAGGGTATTTTAGATCAGTTCTTTTCAGAAGGCATTGAGAATTAATTTTAGCAGGCCTTCTTCAAAGACATGCGACAAGATGAATTAACTCAGTGGACTTCTCAGGGTCTTTTAAAGATTTTCTGGAAAACAAACTGGGTTGTGGTCTTCTCTCCTTCCTTGACGATTCTTCAGGTTAACTTTATCAGCTGCTCACTCCAGCAGGTAAAACACACTTACTGCTACAACCAAAGGTTGTGAGTTTTCTGCTGTCTTAGGTTTGCGCTGCTGCTGCCAAGGTTGTCCAATCAAGGGGCATGACTGACTTCACTAACCATATTTCTCCCGGTTACCAGGGTTTCTGTTCTATATTTAACTTGAATCATGTGACAACCAGTAAACATGGTTGCCAAATTGGCTCTTTAGGTTCTCTCTTGAAAAAGAACTGGTCCTACATTTATTCAGTTCGATTATGACTTCTTCAAAAAATATTTTAACAGAAGAAACAGAATCCCTTCCATAACATCATGTACTTTCCCTGAGCTAGAGGTTATTGCAAGTCTCTCTGGCTGTGTTTATTTTAGGTGATTTTGTACTCAGGTTCTTTTGGAATCCATGTGTTTGCAGATCTTTGTGAGTGAGAGATGTAGTAATATGCTTAAAAGATTTCCCTGTAAATTATTCGTATCTCCATCTTTCCCCGAACTTTGTACAAACACATTAATATGGGAATCACACACATCAGGCCGTCAAACCTGTCTGCTAAACATTGAAAGGTGGCAGTGTTTATTGTGACGGGGTTCCATTTATGAAGACACATATTGATGATTCACACATGTAAAAATGTGTATATTATGTTCATGACATAATGAAATAAATAAACATTTCATTGCAATTGCCATGCTTGTTGAACATTTTCTCTGCTGATGCCCCCTGAATATATTAGAGAACATGGTGACGAGGTTGAGATACAAATCTGTAAATATAGGCAGCAAACAGCAGCAGGGACTGCAGTGAACAGGATTTACGTGACATATTTGTGCTTATATTGGTGGGTGAAATAAGATACCAAACACACAAAATCCCACATTTGAGCTCGCGTAAAAGATTGCTCTGTCTATGGAGATAGCATCAAAGAATGCTCAGGAATTTTGTCCTATGCCAGTGATCGTAACACACTTCAGGGGAACTTTAAAAAAAAGGTAAAATGGGCTTTCACATAACAGATGAAATTTTACACAGAGAAGTGTGAAGTGATACAATTTGGAAGGAAGAATGCCATATAAATGAAACGTTACAATTCTAAACTGGGTGCAAGAGCAGAGAGACAATGTACACCAATGTTCGAAGGATTGAAAAGGTAGCTAAGAGCAAACAGGACACTTGGCTTTATTAATAGAGGCAGAGAGTGAAAGCATATAAGTTATGCTAAACCTTTATAAAATACTGGGAATGAATGGCCTCCACCTGTACCTCTACAGGAAGTTTCCATTCCAGGTTTACACACACTCGTCAGGATCACGCTCCACAGATTCTGCCCTCCAGGCTCAGACACCCACTTCAGGATCACTCTCCACAGATCCCGCCATTCCAGGTTCAGACACCCACTTCAGGATCACTCTCCATTGATCCCAGCACTATGGGCTCGGAGACCCTCTTCAGAGATCCTAAATCTCCAGACACGGACATCCTTTGAGGACCACTCTCCACAGATTCTGCCCTCCAGGCTCAGACATCCTCTTCAGAATCACTCTCCATACATCCCGCCACTCCACGCACGGATATCTCCCTCAGGATCAGAGCAAAGAATGTTGCTTGTCACATATCAGCTCAAGCCTGAATGTTATTCAGGTCTTGCTGCTTGCAGGTACAGATTGCTTCAGTATCTGATGAGTTGTGAATCATCAGCGAACATTCCCACTTCTGACTTATGTTGAAGAGAAAGCCATCAATGAAACAGCTGAGGATGATTGGGCCTTGGACACTGCCCTGAGAAACTAGGTATCCAGTCATGAAAGGTGGAGGACAATTAAATAACGAACCAGATGAGGAGGCTCCAAAAACATCCCGATCCTCAATGTTGGTGGAGCCGAGCACGTCAGTGCAAAAGATGAAGCTGAAGCATTTGAAACCATCTTCAGTCAGAAATTGCTCAGTGGATGATTCATCTCGGCCTCTTGAGGTCCCCAGTATCACAGCTTCCAGTTTACAGCCAATTTGCTTCACTCCACATAATGGCAAGAAATAGCTGAAGGCACTCGATACAGCAAAGACTATGGGCCCTAACAACATTCCGGCTCTAGTGTAAATCTGAGTTCTTTTTGGCTTCAGTCTGGTTCATTAAAAATACTGAGTCGGATGTGTAGGTAAAATCAATTACTTTATTTGCGCATTTAGCCGGCTGACTTACTCGAATGCAACGACACTGACTCCACCCAGAGTCTGTCTGGTCCACTAGAGTAAGTAAAGTTTTTTGATACAGGTACTACTGTTTATACATTAAGATTCATGCTATACCCCCTTGTTTAACCAATCAGTGCGATACAATTCGACTTCACCCACGTGGTGACATGCAGTACATCTGTTACTGAGGTTCCAATACACTCCATTTTCAATACATACTTGTTACTAATAAAATATTGTTTTGTACCAGCAAGATAAAACAAAGCGGACAGCAAGCTAATTAGCAAGAGCATAGGAATCATCAATAATCATTCTAGTCTCACTCCCTGCATGGATCATGAGTCTGTCTCTACCTTGTGACAAGTAATTGCGGCGCATCTCTGCTATCTCTGTTAGGTGTACATTCCTGAGTGTTTCATGCAGTCTGCAGCTACATCAAGTAGTGGCAGTTCACGAAGATAAGAGGGGCCGAGCACTCCTTATCACTCACACAGGGATGGACATCATTTGATTCACAGGAGTCCATTTGTTCCAAACCACAGGGAGTCACACAATCAGGCCATAAAGAACAGATGTCTTTGCAATTACCAGTGTCGGCTAGTGTTTACAGTCTCACACGCTCTGCCTTTACTTTTAACTATTTCATTGTGGTTTCTGCCACTTAAAATCAAAGCTCAGCAAAGCTACTATTCCTAACTTGGCTATATTTCCCATTAAGCATAGTGCCATGCCTTTCTGCTCACTTCCACACTAGTACTGAAGACTTGTGCTCCAGAACTAGCTGCGCCCTCAGCCAAGCTGTTCCAGTAGAGCTACAACACGGGCATCTACTTGACAATGTGGAAAGTTGCCCAAGTGTGCCCTCTCCTCAAAAAAAATGCAGGACAAATCCAATCTGACCAATTGCCGCCCCATCAGTCTACTATCAAGCATCAGCAAAGTGATGGAAGATGTCACCAACAGTGCTATCAAGCACCACACACTTAGCAATAATCTGTTCATCGATGCTCAATTTAGGTTCTGCCAGGGTCTCTCAACTCCAGGAAATAATTTGGCAGATAGAGTATAATGTGGGAAAATGTGAGGTTATCCAATTTGGTAGGAAGAATAGAAAAGGAAAATATTATTTAAATTGTGAGAGATTACAGAATGCTGCGGTGTAGAAGGAGCTGGGTGTCCTCGTACATGAATCACAAAAAGTTACCATGCAGGTACAGCAAATAATTAGGAAGGCAAATGGAATGTTACCCTTTATTGCAAGGGGGATGGAGTATAAAAGTAGAGAAGTCTTGCTACAAATGTACATGGTGCTGGTGAAACCACACCTAGAGTACTGTGTACAGTTTTGGTCTCCTTATTTAAGGAGGGATATACTTGCATTGGAGGCAGTTCAGAGAAGGTTCATTGGATTAATTCCTGTGATGAAGGTGTTGTCTCATGAGGAAAGTTGAGCAGGTTGGACCGATACTCATTGGAGTTGAGAAAAATGAAAGGAGAACGTATTGAGACATATAAGATTCTGAGGGGGCTTGACAGGGTAGATGCTGAGAGGATGTTTCCTCTCGTGGTGGAATCTAGAACTAGGAGACACAGTTTCAGATTTAGGGCTTTTTCATTTAAAGAGGTAATTCTTCTCTCAGAGGGTCATTAATCTTTGGAATTCTTTACCGCAGAGAGCAGTGGAGGCTGGGTCATTGAATGTCTTCAAGATTTTTATCTACAAGAGAGCCAAGGGTTATGTGGGCAGGCAAGAAAGTGGGGTTGAGGTCATGATCAGGTCAGCCATGATCCTATTGAATGGCGGAGCAAGCTCGAGGGGCCTAATGGCCTACTCCGGCTATGAGTTCTTCCGATCTTCTGTTCTTATGATCTCATTGCAGCTTGGTCCAAACAGAGACGAAAGACTGGAATTCCAGAGGAGAGGTGAGGGTGATTGCCCTTGAGTGAGTGTGGCATCAAGGATCCCTCGCAAAATTGAAGTCAATGGGAATCAGGGGGAAAACCCTCCACTTGTTGAAGTCATACCTAGCACAAAACAAGATGTTGTGGTTAGTGGAGGCCAATCATCTCAGCCCAGGACATTGCCTCAGGAGTTTCTCAGGGTAGTGTCGTAGACCCAAACATCCCAGCTGTTTCATTGACGACTTTCTCTTCAACATAAGTCAGAAGTGGGAATGTTAGATGATGATTCACAACTCTTCAGATACTGAAGCAGTCTGTGCCTGCAAGCAGCAAGACCTGAGCAACATTCAGGCTTGAGCTGATAAGTGACAAGCAACCTTCTGGCCACACAAGTGCCAAGCAGTGAACATCTCCAATGAGAGAGAAAAAAAATCTACCTTTTGATATTCAGAAGCATTATCATCGTTAAATCCCCCACCATCAACATCTTGACCAGAAACGTAACTGGACCAGTCACATCTATGCTGTGGCTATAAGCGCAGGTCAGAGATTACGAATTCTGCAGCAAGTATCTCACTTCCTGACACCCCAAATCCTGTCCACCATCTACAAGGCACAAGTCAGGAGTGTGATGGAATACATTCCACTCAACAACACTCAAGAAGCTCAACATCATCCAGGACAAAGCAGCGCACTTGATCGGCACCTCACCCGCCACCTTAAACATTCAATCCCTCCACAACCAGTAAACAGTGGCTGCAGTGTGTACCATCTCCATATGCACTGCAGCAACTCGCCAAGTATCCTTCAACAGCACCTTCCAAACTCGTGACCACTACCACCTCGAAGGACAAGGGCAGCAGATGCATGGGAACTCACTACCTGCAGGTTCCCCTCCAAGTCACTCACCATCTTGACTTGGAACGATATCGCCATGTCTTCACTGTTGTTGGGTCACAATCCTGGAACTCCCTCCCCAATAGCACTGTGGGTGTTCCTGCACCATATGGACTGCATCAGTTCAAGAAGGCAGCTCTCCACCACCTTCTCAACGGCAATAGGAATGGGTAATAAATGCTAGCCTTATCAGCGATACTCACACCCAAGAATGAATAAAAACCAAATCACTCTCCACAGATTCCCCACAATCTGGGCTTGGACATATACTTCAGGAGCACAGAGCTTTATATCACGACAACATGAGTTCCAAACTTCAGATTCTGTTCACTTTTCACATTATTTTCTACCAGCTTTTATCAATTCAGTATTCGGGTCTCTGCTCCTCAACCGTTTCTAACATCTCACCTCTTACAAAAAAACACTCTGATCTATCGTAGGTAGTAGATGACCCCTCATTTTAAACTCCATCTGCCAAAGCATTGCTCACTCACTTAATCTATCAAGAAGATTTGAAAATACATTTCTTGCCAAAGGATAATTTTCTGCATCTGCTCCCTCGCCATTTGCTTTTTCCATTTGTCTTTCACTTGGTGCAAATCCAGAGAAAGTAAAGATGGAAGGAAGGAGGGGAGGAAAAATCCTGCTCCGTTTCGTGATCCCTATTTGATCTTCATTCCAGTGCAGTTTGGGTGAAGAATTCCAATTGTCTGTCTCAATTTTAATAAAGTATAACAAATTCTGGAATCACTGTCTGGACATTGACAAGAACAGGTTTCGAGGCTGACTTGACACATAAGCTCACCCAACATAAGTAATACACGAAACAGCTCATAAACTAGCGACAAAGATGGGATTCGAACCCACGTGTGCAAAGCACAATGGATTAGCAGTCCATCGCCTTAACCTCTCGGCCACCTTGTCAGTTGCAGAGACACAGCTGTCACCTTCAGCACAGCTTCTGGCTGTGCAGCCAGCTGTGGAATGATGGAAATATATCTTCTGTCAGTAAATGAAGTTGGGTATGGAGCAGTGTGAAACATTTCCAGACCATGTCCAACACGTTTCTACTCAGTGTGAAAACCCACCACGGAAAGACTGGAACATACAATCATTTCATCACATCATGATTAACATCACTCAGACACCTGAACCATTCGGTCACTGATGAAGTCATGATGACCGAATTTCTCATGAAATGAAAACTGAACGAACTGACTGGAAGAATTGCTTTAACCCCACATGATCAGCGAGCCACAGCATCAGGCCGACTTGTCGGGTGGTGTAAACAGATATCACTGCTTCTGATCTTCACCAGAACAGAGAGTGAGATGTAACATTGATCATCAAACAGACTGTGAGAGAATACAACAGAATAAAACACATGGAGAGACACTGTGGAATAACAAATAGATTTGATTGGAATGTTGAAATTTTGATTGGAATGGATAAAACACCAGAAACAGCAGATTAAATTGGGATTCTCATCATTATATTGATCTGGACAGAAAAGAGAAACTGATGGAAAGAAGAGAAGAAGGAAGAAAAGAAAGGATGGAACTGTTCAATCTTTTCAGTTTTTTTACTCGCCCATCAAAGCTGATGAAAAAAAGTTGCAAATAACAGAGAATTTCACCAAAAAGGGAGATTAAATGTTGCTGAAACCTTGGATCGAAGGATGCCCCAAAAGATCACCTGTTTAACTGTCTCCTCACTAGGGGATTTCAATCAGTGAGCAATATTATTCTCTACTTTTTTTGTTAATTGGTCCCAGAACTGTCACTTGGAATTAATATCTGTGTTCCGACTCCTGAATAATAAAATTGTGAGTTTCTCGATATTTTCTGGACACAGTTCCTGCTGAAAGAACTAAGAACTCTTTTCTAATTTGCACAATACTCTATACACACTCATCAAGCCTGCTAAGCTAGCATCCTTGGTGCTGCTCTCTCTTCTCCAAAACTTCATCTCATGTGACTGTTCTATCATCACTCTGACAGTGGGAGGGGTTGATCCCACTATCTTCAGCATTAACCCTTTACATCCTTATACCACACTGTCTGTCCAAAAAAAATGGGTGGAGGGAACTTCCTTCATTTATCAAAACACCAACAGCAGCACAGTGGCGCAATGGTTAGCACCGCAGCACCGCAGCCTCACAGCTCCAGCGACCAGGATTCAGTTCTGGGTACTGCCTGTGTGGAGTTTGCAAGTTCTCCCTATGTCTGTGTGGGTTTCCGCCGGGTGCTCTGGTTTCCTCCCACCTCCAAAAGACTTGCAGGTTGATAGGTAAATTGGCCATTGTAAATTGTCCCTAGTGTAGGTACGTGGTAGGAGAATGGTGGGGATGTGGTAGAGAATATGGGATTAATGTAGGATTAGTATAAATGGGTGGTTGCTGGTTGGCACAGACTCGGTGGGCCGAAGGGGCTATATCTCTAAATAAGAAAAGTAAAATAAAAGCTACCAGTCGTAAATCAACTCAAACCCATTAGAGAGATAGAGGGAGACTGTCAGAGAACTTCCTGCATCCAGTCCTGACCCTGTCACACTCAGCAGCTTCTCACCCAGACCCCACTCTCATCAACACTGAACATTGTTACCGAGACCCTTCAAATACTGTTTATAAAAGGGAGAAAAATTCAAACTTTATCACAGCTAGATTGAATAGAACAAAGTTTAATATCTTCTCGTCGTCACTCGGTAACCACATGAGACAGTCCTGAAATCAGTAGCATAAATTATCAGCTGGAAGAATGTTTGTCATTGGGTTGAATCATTTCTGTGTGAGGAATGTTCCAGCATCATAAACCAGGGGAACGTATTGACTGAGCTGTGTCTTCATCTCTTCTGGACAGTTCACCCTTCATTCTGCTCTGATTCACTTTCCCAAAGCGGAACTACAGATTCTCAAATCCGGAGACTGGGTTTTCTTATTTTGTTCCTTTTGATTTTTCTTGCTCCTGAATGATAATATATTCCAACCTCGGATCAACCTTGCCCTGTCTCCCAGTCTTGGTTAAAAGCGACAAATAACGGCAACAACATTCTGAAACAAACAACACGGTCACATTCTGCTTCAGTGAGATTAATGCTGAGGCCGTTTCTGTGTCGAATGCGATTGTGAACAAATTCCTCTCAAGGAAATTGTGAGTGATCAAGTATTTGCACTGAATTTCTGTGCAAGAAGGGACAGTTTCAACCAGCCATTCCCAAATCACTTCCTTCACAAAGACAAAGACTGTGCTGTCTTAACGTGTGAATCAACTTCACAAACAAATTTGAACTCGAAGTTCAGGAGAAGACAGAGATGTGAATGATTGACAGTGTAATCTTTAAATCATAATTTTCCGTTTCTTCGTTGACGTGAGGCTCAACCCTAAGCCACTAGAGATCGCGGAAAGCTGCAAACTTGGATCCAGAAATCAGAAAAGTAGTGAAACAGTTGGTGAGTACATTGTGACACTGAAGAATTTATCACCACATTGCAACATTGGCACATTCTTAGACCGTACATTATGAGACAGATTTCTGCTTATATTGGTGGATGAGGAAAGATACTAAACACACAAAATCCCAATTTGAGCTAGTGTGTAAGATTGCTCTTTCCACGGAGATAGCATCAAAGAATGCTCGTGAATTTCATCCTATGGCAGTGACAGTAACACACTTCAGAGGAACTTAAACACACTGGTAAAATGGGCTTTCACACAACAGATAAAATTTTACACAGAGACTTGTGAAGTGATACAGTTTGGGAGGAAGAATGAGACAATGTACACCAATCTTTTTTGATCAAGGTTTGAAAAGGTTGCTAAGAGCAAACAGGACACTTGGCTTTATTAATAGAGGCATAGAGTAAAAGCAAATAAGTTATGCTAAACCTTTATAAAACACTGGGGCTGAATGGCCTACTCCTGTACCTCCACAGAAAGCTTCCACTCCAGGCTCAGACACCCTCTTCAGGATCACTCTCCATGCATCCCGCCACTCCACGCACGGATATCTCCCTCAGGATCAGATCACAGCTCTACAGTCCTGCCACATCCAGTCGTGAATGGTGGTGGATAATTAAATAACTAACAAGATGAGGAGGCTCCAAAAACATTCACATCCTCAATGATGGTGGTGCTGAGCACGTCAGTGCAAAAGATGAAGCTGAAGCATTTGCAACCATCTTCAGTCAGAAATATTAAGTGGATTTGATCTGTGCTAATTTCAGCTCCTCATGCTCGCTGGTGCCTTGGTTCTCTGGTGCTAATTTCAGAGTAAATCATGCAGCTTGACAATTGGAGCCAAAGAAAAAGACACAGGAGAGGTTGAAAGTGCCAAAACCTGGTATTGAACCAAGAACTGTTTAACTGTTAGTACAGCACGAACTCAACAAAGCTATTTCAACAACACACGAAAGCCACCATTCTGTCACTGCTTTGGAAGACAATATTTACATTAAAGTGTTTGTAAAAAGTTACAGAACACAACATGTGAGTAACATTCCCCATTGTTTTCTCAGTACTGAGGGATTGTGAAGTGGGACACAGCCAGAAGTCCCACTGTGCCACACTGACCCTGAGCTGTGAGTGAAATGAGATAAAGTTCAATCTTTAGCAGCGAGATTCTGGAGAGAGGTAAGAGTCCTGAATCAAGGAAATACTTTCTGACACAATAAAAGCAAAATACTGCAGATGCTGGAAATCTGAAATAAAAACAAAAAGTGCTGGAAATACTCAATAGCTCTGGCAGCATCTGTGGTGAGAGAAACAGAGTTAACGTTTCTGGTCTGTGACCTTTCATCAGAACTGACACAGGTTAGAAAAGAATTAGGTTTTAAACAAGTGACGGGGAGGGGCATGTGGGAGAGAACAAAGGGGAAGGTGTTTGATAGTGCAGAGGGAAGGAGAGATTAAATAACAAAGCTGTCCTGGGACAAAGGCAAAGAGTGTGTTAATGCTTGTGGTTGCCTGACACCAGTCATGCTCTGATGTTATTGAACACAATGTTCAATTCACAAG
The DNA here is from genome assembly GCF_036365525.1 of Heterodontus francisci. Classification (NCBI taxonomy): domain Eukaryota; kingdom Metazoa; phylum Chordata; class Chondrichthyes; order Heterodontiformes; family Heterodontidae; genus Heterodontus; species Heterodontus francisci. The sequence continues at coordinate 1,165,392 of NW_027141369.1, read as the reverse complement.
GCTGTAGAGTGCCGAATCAAAAGGTCAGGTGCTGCTCCTCGAGCTTGGGTTGATTTTCACTGGAACACTGGAACAGGCCAAAGACAGAAATGTTGACATGAGAGCAGGGGAGAGTGTTGAAATGGCAAGCAACCCGAAGCTCAGGATCATGCTTTCGGCCTGAGCAGAGGTGTTCCATCTAATCTGCGTTTGGTCTCCCCAGTTTAGAGGAGCCCGCATTGTGAGCAGTGAATACAGTATACATAATTGAAAGAAGTACAAGTAAATCGCTGCTTCACCTGAAAGGAGTGTTTGGGGCTTTAGATAATGAGCAGAGAGGAGGGAAAAGGGCAGGTATTATATCTCCTGCGATTGCATGGGAAGGTGCCTTGGGAAGGGGACGAGGTATTGGGGGTAATGGAGGGGTGGACCAGGATGTCGCGGAGGGAACAATCCCTTCGGAATGCTGACAGGGGAGGGGAGGATGCGTTTGGTGGTGGCATCACGCTGGAGGTGGCGGAAATGGTGGAGGATGATCCTTTAGATGTGGAGGCAGGTGGGGTGGAAAGTGAGGACAAGGGGAACCCTGTCGCAGATCTGGGAGGGAGGGGAAGGGGGAAGGCAGAGGTTGAGAGTCCTGTCAACTACACTGGGAGGGGGCGGGATGGGAGTAGTTGAAATCTGGTGATGTTGTTGAATTTAATTTCAAACACTCCTTGAATTCTCTGCTGATGAAGACTGAAAAAGGGAAGAACAACCACACAACAAGGGTCTCAAATCCAAGACCCTGAGATTAAAAGTCCCATGCTCTACCAACTGAGTTAACAAGGCCTGATACAGTACTTCTACTCTGTCTGTTATTGGACAGATGCAGCTTTTGGCTCCACCCCAAGGGCGGGAATTTGTTCCACCAACTATGAAGCAGTTTCCTATCAATTCCCCAGATTATCAGTAAATCCACTTCCAGAAGCCCCAAAGTGTGATATATTCCTCTCACTCATCAATAATAAAACTGAAATCTTTTTACCTTCCAAATTCTGCCATCCATTTTGTCAGTATTTATTTCTCTCTCCTTTTTATTTAGTTCATGCATTTCTTCAGAATTTTTTTTTCAATTATATCTGAGGGAAGAAATGAACAGATCTGGCAGCTCAAAACTGGACATCCATGAGGCACTGTGGGTCATCAGCAGCAGCAGAATTGTATTTAAACACAATATGTTACCTCATGGCCTGGCATATCCCTCACTCTACCATTACCATCAAGCCAAGGGAGCAATAGTGGTTCAATGAAGTGTGCAGGAGGGCATGTCAGGAACAGCACCAAGCAGACCTAAAAATGAGTGAAGCGACAACACAGGATTACTTGCATGTCATATAGCGGAAGCAGCATGCAATAGACTGAGCTGAGTGATCTCACAACCAACAGATCAGATCAAAGCTCTGCAGTCCTGCCACATCCAGTCCTGAATGGTGGTGGATAATTAAACAATTAACAGGAGGACGAGGCTCCACAAATATCCCCATCCTTAATGATAAGGGAGACCAGTATATCAGTGTAAAATACAAGGTTGAATCATTTGCAACCATCTTCAGCCAGAAGTGCCAAGTAGATGATCAATCTCGGCCTCCTCCTGAGGTCCCCAGCATCGCAGGTGCCAATCTTCAGCTAAATCCACTTCACTCCACATGATATCAAGAAATGGCTGAAGGCTCTGGATACTGACAACATCCTGGCTGCAGTGCTGAAGACTTGTGCTCCAGAACTAGCCACGCCGCCCGCCAAGCTACAACACTGGCATCTACCCAGCAATGTGGAAAATTGCCCAGGTATGTTCTGTATACAAAAGGCAGGACAAATCCAACCCGGTCAATTCCTGCCCGATCAGCCTCCTCTTGATCATCAGTAATGTGATGGAAGGTGTCGTTGACAGTGCTATCAAGCAGCACTTACACAGCCATAACCTACTCACCAATGCTCATTTTGGGTTCCGCCAGGGCCACTTAGTTCCTGACCTCATTATGGCCTTGGCCCAAATATGGACAGAAGAGTTGAATTTAGGAGGTGAGGTGAGGTGACAGTGACTGCTCTTGCCAAGGGCATCAAGGAGCCCTTGCAAAATTGAAGTCAATGGCAATCAAGGAGAAAAATCTCCACTGGTTGGAGTCATACCTTGCGCAAAGGAATATGGTGCTGGTTGTTGGTGGCCAATCATCTCAGTACCAGACATCGCTCAGGAGTTCCTCAGGGTAGTGTCCTCGGCCCCAACCGTCTTCAGTTGCTTCATCAAAGAACAAACAAAGAACAAAGAAAATTACAGCACAGGAACAGGCCCTTCGGCCCTCCAAGCCTGCGCCGATCCAGATCCTCTATCTAAACATGTCGCCTATTTTCTAAGGGTCTGTATCTCTTTTCTTCCTGCCCATTCATGTATCTGTCTAGAATCAATAAACTTCCTTCCATCAGAAGATCAGAAGTGGAAATCTTCACTGATGATTGCAAAATGTTCAGTTGCATTAGTAACTCCTCAGATACTGAAGCAGTCCGTGTCCACATGTAGAGAGACCTGGGCAAGATTGGGCTTGGACTGATAAGTGGCAAGTAACATGCACGCCACAAAAATGCCAGGCAATGACCATTTCCAACAAGAGTGAATCTAACCATCTCCTCTTGACAGTCAATGACATTACCATTGCTGAATCCTTCACAATCAACATCCGGGGGGTTACCAATGAGCAGAAACTGAATTGGATCAGTCATATAAATACCGTAGCTACAAGAGCAGGTCAGAGGCTGGGAATTCTGCTGCAAGTAACTCACCTCCTGTCCACCATCTGCAAGGCACAAGTCAGGAGTGTGATGTAATACTCCCCACTTGCCTGGATGAGTGGAGCTCCAACAACACCAAAGAAACTCAACACCATCCAGGACAAAGCAGATCACTTGATCAGCACTCCATCCACTACTTTAAATATTCACTTCCTGCACCACCAGTGAACAGTGGCAGCAGTGTGTACCATCTACAAGATGCACTACAGCAACTCACCAAGCCTCCTTCGACAGCACCTTCCAAACCCCCAACCTCGACCACCTAGAAGGACATTGGATGAATGGGAACACCACCATCTGCAAGCTCCCCTCCAAGTTACACACTGTCCTGACTGGGAACTATATCACCATTCCTTCACTGTCACTGGATCAAAATCTTGGAACTCCCTTCCTAACAGCACTGTGGGTTTACGTACAACACATGGACTGCAGCAGCTCCAAAAAGGCAGCTCACCACCACCTTCTCAAGGGCAATTAAGGATGGACAATAAAGGCTGCGTTTGCTTACAACGCAACCACTAGGTGGCACAACTCGCTTTCTCCCCCTGCTTTGCACCGGCCGCTTCCACCCTCCATATTCGCTCGCTCACTACCTCGCTGCTCCCCCCCCCCTACTTCCCTGGCCGATTGTCTCCCGATCATGTCACCCCATTCTCCAGTCGTTCGCTCACTCCCCACCCCCCTCCCCTCCAGCCACAAGCTCTAGGCTGCGCTGCTTCCCTTCTGTCGGCCACTTGCTCCCACGTTTGTCCAGTCTCCACGCGCCGCCCGAAGAAGCAAGGTGGGCTGCAAAGTGTGACGTAGGAGTGAGTAGTGAGTGGCCTAGAGGAGGGAAGTGGCATGGCCTAGAGCTGGCGGCTGGAGCGTGGGTTGGGGGGCAGAGAGCAAGCGGCCATAGAGCTGGATGACGCGAGTGGGGAACAATTGTCCAGGGGAGCATCGAGGTGTACAGCGAGCGGCTGAGGGGAGGAAGCGTCGAGGCCTGGAGCGAGTTGCCGACGGGGGAGAGCTCCAGCCTCAAAGTCTCCTATTCAGCCGCTTCCTCCAGCTGAGTGAGGGGCTGGATACCTGATGACGCTTTAGCGCACATGTGCGAAGATGGACCAAGCGCGGATCTGCGATGATGTTGGCGCTGCGCAATGACATCATCCTCCACATGTGCCACTTAATCCTGGCAAGATGTAGCTGTGCCTATGCACAGCTTGGCACAGTCCGATGATGTCAGCGGGCCGCTCCGTTGATAGGAATCACATTGTGTCAGCAGTGCCCACATCCCATGAAAGAATAAAAAAGAGATTTACCACAATGGTAGCAGGGTGAGGGATTTCAGTTATGTGGAGAGATTGGAGAAGCTGGGGTTGTTCTCCTTGCAGCAGAGAAAATTCAGAAAAGATTTGACACATTTGTTCAAAGTCATGAAGTTCTTCAATAGTTTAAATCAGGAGAAACTGTTTCCAGTAGTAAAAGGGTCAGTAAGCAGAGGACACAGATATCAGGTGATTGGCAGAAGAACCAGAGGTGACATGAAGAACCATTGTTTACACAGCAATGTGTTGTGATAAAGAAAGAAAAGACTTGCATTTATATAGCACCTTTCAAGACCACTGGACATATCAAAGCACTTTGTAGACAATGAAATACTTTTGAAGTGTTATCACTGTTTTAATGTCAGAAATGCAGCAGCTAATACCCACAAACAGCAATGTGATAATGACCAACTGAACTGATTTAAGGGCAAATATTGATCACAACACCAGGGAGAATTGCTCTTCACTTGTTTGAAATTGCAGCATGGGATCTTTTACATTCACCCAAACATGCAGACCAGGTCTTGGTTTAACATCACACCTGAAAGGCAGCACCTTCAACACACTCAGTGCTGCACTGGAGTGTCAGCTGTGAAATCTGAACCCAGAAGCTTGTGATTTCGAGGTGAGTGTGACCAACTGAGCCACAGCTTTTACCTGAGTCTCAATCCTTCTACCAACAATTTCTATCGGGTCTGTCACGACCCCTCATGATTGTGAACACCTCTATCAAATCTCCTCTCTGAAGAGAACAACCCCAGCTTCTCCAATCTATCCACATAACTGAAATCCTAACCACATGTTTCAGAAATCGATTTTTCCTCAAGTTCCTTCTGGTTTTGTGAGTCACCTTAAATCTATAACCTTCGGTTGTTGACCTTTCAGCAGTTAGAAACAGTTCCTCAGTATTTACTCTACCTCAAACCTTCAAGGAAGCTCTGCAAAGTAACTGAAAATCAAGTTGTCAGAAGTGGGATTTAAACACATGCCTCCAGTGAAAGCTGCAACCTGAACAGAGAAGCTGAAACCGCTCAGTCACCTCAACTGTTCAGACCTTTTTGACCTCGTCCGCACTTCTGTACTTTGAAAGGTTCACTCAGTTCAGGAACTTGTTCAATGTTGCTGGAATGCTCAGTGACTGGGATATTAACTCCTCCGGGTTTTCCTGAGCTTGTTCTCGGTGTATGGGGATGTTTATCCTGGGCTGTGGAATCTTGCATCCCTGTAATGGACATTAACCCACTGATTGAATCTGTATTCACTGCTTTCCACTGGTGCTGGGTAATTGCAGAGTGTGGGGCCGGAATGTTGCTGCTTGTCCTGGCCTCACTCACTCTGGGAAAGAGTGAATAATTGATGCATCTGTTTCTGTATCTGAAATGTGGCTTAGATCTGCTGTTATTAACCGAGGCAGCGCTGCAGAAGGATACGTTAATAATCTCTCACTGATCAACTGCAAATAGTCAGAATGTGTAACTTTGAGCAGCGCTTTCTGCACCGTCAGGGCTGGAAAGTTGAGGGAGGGAGAGACACTGTCAGTATCTGACTGTATACAGCACTGTACAGAGAAAGAGCCAATATACCGGGGCTGAGACACAGTGCATCTTTTCACATTTAATCACAATAATATCCACAGTCAGGAGCTCAAAATGATGAAAAACCGAATAGCAAGAGCAAAATTAAGAAATGTAAGTAATTATAGATTAGCTGATCAGCTTTCACTGTGTTACCTGGTAGTCTACTGTTTTATATTCAATGCTGTCTCCACTGTGGCCAGGGAATGATTTCTTCTCAAAGGCTGAACATTAACAAAACTGCTTGTAATTTAAAATCTTTTAAAAGTAATTCCATGGAGCGAATGGGGCAAAGTCAAATAACTGCACCAATTATAGGAGAGCTGGTTGGTGATGACGTGGATATGTCTGCAGTGTGCAGGACCAGACTGTTTCTATAGATTCACAATGAATGTTCCATCTTTATTTATAACAGTAAAACTGATAGTGGACAATGGCTATTCTGGTTGCAGCAACCTGAAGCTTTAACTCATTAACACCCTACTTTAGGGTAATTTAGAAAGCACAACATGCAGCTCTGTCAGTTAGTATGTTTGTTTGTTAACCCACAATTTGATGGTTCAAGCACATAAATGGATGAGGCTTTATTAACTTAAACTCTTCTACATCTGCTATATTACTCTTGCTGTTGATTTTTCAAAGATAAGGTTCATCAAGTCTTTCTTTATGAAATCCATGCTGACTGTGTTTTATTATTTTTCATTTCCATCTGTATTTTCTACTTTGGAGGATTACAGGATATTATCATTTTTTTAATTCATTCATGGGAGGTGGGTGTCGCTGGCTAGGCCAGCATTTATTATCCATCCCTAATTGCCTTGAGAAGGTGGTGCTGAGCTGCCTTCTTGAACCACTGCAGTCCATGTGCTGCTGTTATGAAGAGAGTTCCAGGATTTTGACCCAGCAACAGTGAAGGAACGGTGATACAGTTACAATTCAGGATGGTGTGTGGCTTGGAGGGGAACTTGCAGGTTGTGGTGTTCCCATGCATCTGCTGCCCTTGTCCTTCTAGGTGATAAAGGTCGCGGGTTTGGAAGGTGCTGTCTCAGGAGCCTTGGCACATTGCTGCAGTGCATCTTGTGGATGGTACACACTGCTGCCACTGTGTGCCAGTGATGGAGGGCATGAATGTTGTAAATGGGGTGCCAATCAAGCGGGCTGCTTTGTCCTGTTGAGTTTCTTGAGTATTGTTGGAGCTGCACCCAGACAGACAAGTGGAGAGCATTCCATCATACCCCTGACTAATGTCCAGGCTTTGGGGAGTCAGGAGGTGAGTTACTTGCCGCAGGATTCCTAGTCTCTGACCTGCTCTTGTAGCCATAATATTTATATGGCTACTGCAGTTCAGTTTCTGCTCAATGGTAACCCCCAGGTTGTTGAGAGTGGGGGATTCAGCGATGGTAATGCCATTGAATGTCAAAGGGAGATGGTTAGATTCTCTCTTGTTTGGGATGGTCATTGTCCGGCAGTTGTGTGGTGAGAATCTTTTACATCTTTATTGTAGGGTACTCTATTGTACTGTTGAGTGACTACACTTTAAAAGTCCTTCCTTCATTGGCTGTAAAAGGCTTTGCAATGTCCTGTGGTCGTGAAATGCAAGTCTTGCTTTTTCCCTTGTTATCAGTGTCATTGTGATCAAAAGATAGGATTCATGATCACAAAGTTTAAATCAATTTTGATTAAAATAATGTAAAAGCATCTATATTTTTGCACTGTACTTAATAATCTCCATCTTTCTATCCTAACCAAGTACAATGTCTTTGACCCTGAAATTGATTCCACAATCGCAGTCCCTCAGACAATTTCAGCTCTTTTCTGATGAAAGGTCACAGATCTGAAAAGTTAACTCTGTCTCTCTCTCCACAGATGCTGCCAGACCTGCTGAGTATTTCCAGCATTTTCTGTTTTTATTTCAGATTTCCAGTATCAGCAGTATTTTGCTTCTGTGTTACTTTGAAAGTTAAAACTGACCCACCTGTCTACAATTCACACTGGGGTCTCCCATGAAATGATTCTGTATAATGTTGATGTAATGAATACAGACTCCGAGCACAGAGCTTCCTGTGGGGAATTGGGGATATGAAAACCAGCAGACTCTGCAGGAATTTCCACTGGGAGCACAAATTCACAAAATCTACCTTTTATATATCGATTCATTTTGATTGTCCTTCTGGAAAATTATTTTGAAGCAATTTAAACATCAACCCACAGCTCCATGACTGGGTCAATTGTGAGGTCATCCTCTGACAGGTCATGTGACAGCTGGAGCCACAAGACATCAGAACCAGATTTGTGACTGGATTAAAACCCGGAATCCTGTCCCAATGGCTTTTCAAATAAAGCTGTTGCTGTTTGAAAACACAGCAGTTAAACTTTCTGCCTGACCATGAGGGGAGCGAGGGAGAAATTTACAAAACTAAATCCTTTTACAAAATAGTTCAAAAACCATTCACTGAAAAATCATGTGAGGATTCATCTGCAGTAGAGAAACAAGCAGAATACAGAAAGCACAGAGGAGAGCTGAAAAAGGAAATGAGATCAGCAAGAGAGTGTGTGAGAAAAGATTAGCAGGTCACATAACTGGGAACACTGAAGTCTTTTACCAACATATGGACAGTCAATGAAAGGGTGGGTCAATAAGGAGATCCTGTGGAGGCAGAGGGTGTGGCTGAGGTAATAATTAAGTACATTTCATCTGTCATCACAAAACAAACGGGTGCTGCAAATGTCACAGTAAAGGAGGAGGAAGTGGAGAATTTGGAGGGAATGAAAATAGTTAAAGAGGAGACAATTACAAGGTTTGCAGTGCTCACAGTAGAAAAGTCACCCGGTCTGGATGGGCTGCATGCTGGGTTGCTGAGGGAAGTCAGGGTGGAAATAGCAGAGACTCGAACCACAATCTTTCAATCCTCCTTGAATATGGGAATGATGCCAGAGGACTGGAGGATGGAGGTAAGCTTGGGTAGTTCGATCTCAGTTTAACTTGACCATTTTTATCATGTATCCATTGTCATAACTAACAACGTTAAGAAAGCCATTTTATAATGAACACATGACCAAAGGAACCATTTTGTGTTCAGTACTAACGTTTATATCCTGTATAATTAATGAGTAGCTACCCATCCTGAAACAGATGATTGTAAAAGTAATGAATCTTGATTGAGTTATAATTAATGAATCAATAAACATTTTAGAGAGAATGGGTTTTCATTTAAAGTTAGTTCAATCTAATTACTGTGAGTTTCTGTGTCTGTGTGGGAAAGGACAATTTCAGCTAAATGTATTCAAACAATGGACCTTTCTCGGACCTCTGATAAAACCCATGGTGTGGTACATCGTGACCTTCAAGAGTCTAGATTTAATGGACAGGAAACTTGTTTCAGATCAGATTGGGAGACAGTGTGAAACCACTCCATTGTACTCATGTCTGAGATTCTGAGGACAGGTGACTGTTAGTGGAAGACATTATTAAGAACCAATTAAATGTACCTAGCAACAGTTAGGACCAATTATTATTTTTACATGGTGGTGTGATGGCCATCCAGGGGTTAAAAGTAGGGATCTTGTAAGGTTTCAGTGTGCAGGAACACTAGAAGGTCTCAGGGGTAAAGACTCAGATCATCAACCAAGTTCTCCATCTGACGAGGGATCTGGACTGGACAAAGAGGACCGTGACACTCTGAGACCAAACTCGACCAGTCCCCAGAGCTGTAAAGTTATATTCCCCAAGTTTGTTAAGTATAATTTTACTTTCAATTATTAAGTACTATTTTACTCTCAATAAAAGTTCTGGACTTATTAATCAAGTATCCTGTTGCTTTAATTGGTTAAAGTCATGCCCAAAGTGATTGTCTGCAATAGACTTTCCAGAATTAAAAGATAAGTCTGCAAGGGTTGTGAATATTACAGCCCTGTTTAAAAAGAGAGATAAACCCAGGAACTACAGACCAATTAGTCTAATGTCGGTGGTGGGGAAACTTTTAGAGACAATTATCCAGGAGGAAATTAACTGTCACTTGGTAGAACATGGGCTGATAAATGACAGCCAGTACAGATTGGTTAACAGAAGATTGTGTCTGAAATAATTAATGAATTAATTTCTTTGATGAAGTTTCAGAGAGAGTTGACGAGGGTAGTGAGGTTAATGGTACGTGTCTGGACGTCAAAATTGTGTTCGAAAAGGTACAATAAACTAGACTTGGGGCAGCACAATGGCACAGTGGTTGGCACTGCAACCTCACAGCTCTCGCACCCCAGGTTCAGTTCTGGGTACTGCCTGTGCAGAGTTTGCAAGTTCTCCCTGTGACTGTGTGTGTTTCTGCTGGGTGCTCCGGTTTCCTCCCACAAGCAAAGACTGCAGGTTGATAGGCAAATTGGCTGTTGTAAATTGCTCCTCGTGTAGGTAAGAGAATGGTGGGGATGTGGTAGGGAATATGGGATTATGGTGTAGGATTACTATAAATGGGTGGTGGTTGGTCAGCACAGACTCAGTGGGCCGGAGGGCCTGTTTCAGTTTGGCATCTCTCTATGACTTGCTAACAAAATTCAAGCAGATGGGATTAAAGGGGCAGTGGCAGTGTGGATCCAAAATTGGCTGCAGGGTAAAAAGTAGGGTGAATGCTTGTTTTTCAGAATGGAGGGAGTAATACAGTAATGTCCTTGTTGTTGCAATATGTTCAATGTCAAACCCCGAGCTGTCCGAGGGATGGGGCAATTTGTGATGTTCCTGTGGTTGCAATATTTGCAGTGTCTGACCTTGATCTGTCACAGGGACGTGGCATTTATGAGGTCCCTGTGGGGTGCTGTTTGTTTGGTGTATCACACTGACCTCTCCCAGAGAGCGGGAAGGTTGTGATGTCCTTGTGGGTTGCAATCTGTTCAGTGTCTGACTCTGATCTGTACCAGAGATGGGGCAGTGTGTGATATCCTTGTGCATGTCATACAGGCCCACTGGTATGTGGTTCCATCCTGATGCCAAGAAACAGAGCCCCGTCTCTGGGCAAAAAGTCTCACTTCTCAAGGGGTGTCTGGAAAAGACACAGTGGCGCAGTGGTTAGCACCGCAGCCTCACACCTCTAGTGACCCGCGTTCGATTCTGGGTACTGCCTGTGCAGAGTTTACAAGTTCTCCCTGTGACTGCGTGGGTTTCTGCCGGGTGCTCTGGTTTCCTCCCACAGCCAAAGACTTGCAGGTTGACAGGTAAATTGGCCATTGTAAATTGCCCCTAGTGTAGGTAGGTGGTAGGGGAATTGAGGGGATGTGGTAGGAATATGGGATTAATGTAGGATTAGTATAAGTGGGTGGTTGATGGTTGGGACAGACTCGGTGGGCTGGAAGGACCTGTTTCAGTACTGTATCTCTAAATAAATAAATAAGAAGGCTGAGGCAGTAAACCTGGACAGTAAATCCGGAGTGGAGTCCTGGGGTTGGTTACCTGTGACTTATCAGGCAGTTTTCCAGCAACTCCTACAACAGAACTGGTAACAAACAGTACTGGATTTTCCTTTCCTTTGGACAATACGAGCAATGCTGAGAGGGGGTCCTGATGCTCAGGGTCTCCATACTGTTTGCCCAGGCCTGTGCCCTGGGGAGGACACTCCAGCTTCGTGGTTAAACATGAGCACAACCCGGGAATAAACAGTTACTGATTATAAGCTCTCATTCAATTGGTGTAGAGTATGAGCGCCAGGGGTTACTTCGGACAGTGGGAGAGCTCTTAGTGTCTCATTGGATAGCTACCATTCACTCCAAGCTGGGCAGCCCCCAGTCAGTTAGGTGCTGTGAAGCCACGACCTGCTTGCTTCAATGGGTGCTTGGAGCTTGGAGAGTCATCTCTCAACAGACGGATTGATAATCTATGCACCAAGAAAAACAAACTCAACAAAGAAGACACCAGTCCTTCGCATCACAAGCTGGAATGTGAGGACCATGTGTCCTGGCCTTACCGACAACCTTCTGCAGGTTGATGACACACACAAGACAGCTGTGATCGACAAGGAACTCACAATGCTCAATGTGGACATTGCTGTGCTGCAAGAAACTAGACTCGTTCAAAGTGGATTCTTCTGGCAGGGGAAAGCCCAAGAGGCAACTCGTGAGCATGGAGTTGTTTTCTCAGTAAAATACACGCCACTTCAAATGAGTGAACCACCCACAGTAGGCTCAGAGAGACTTCTTACTCTTCACTTGTCAACAAGTGTGGGCCCAGTTAATCTCATGTGCATCTATGTCCCGACACTCACCTCCACCCCAGATGTCAAGGATCAATTCTATGTGACACTTGACACTGCCATCAGTAGAATTCCCAGCACTGAGGGACTGTACCTTCTAGGAGACTTCAACACAAGCTTGGGTACTGACTACACAGCTTTGCCAATGTGCATAGAGCACCAGGGGATTGGCAAGATGAATGAAAATGTACAGAGGTTGCTGGAGCTATGCTGTCACCATGGATTCTGTGTGATGAACAGCTACTTCCAGGTCAAGCTGTGCTACAAGGTGTCCTGGAGACATCCGAGATCATGCCATTGGCACCAGCTAGACCTTATCTTCACCAGACATAACACCCTCAGCAGTGTCCTCATCACTCGCAGCCATCACAGCGCTGACTGTGACACTGATCACTCCCTGGTGTGTAATAAGGTCAGGCTTCAGCCAAGGAAGCTTCATCCATCCATGATAAAAGCTCGTCTTCTGATCAACACTTGCCGAACCACTGATCCAGAAGGGACCCAGGAGTTCCTCAACATCCTCGATCAGGCTCTTTCAGACAACAATGCTCAAGGCCTCAGTGCAGTGTCAAAGTGGAATCATCTGCACACCACCATCTATAACTCTGCACTCACTGTGTATAGGAAAAGAGATGGGAGGAATGCTGACTGGTTTGAGGCTTATTGGACTGAATTGGAGTCAGTTACTGCAACTAAGAGGAGAGCCCTCATGAACTACAAACAAGTCCCCAGCAAACAACATCTAAATGCTCTCAGAGCTGCCAGAAACATGTCTCTGCAGACTGCTCGGCACTGCACCAATCAATACTGGTTAAAACTCTGCTGATGAATCCGGGGATGCTATGTTTGAAGGAATTAAGAAAGCAATGGGCCAAGTAGTAACTAAATCAGCACCTTTTGAAGACAAAGAGAGGGGTGATCATCACTGAACCTAACAAGCAGATGGAAAGGTGAGTGGAACATTATCTTGAACTCTACATAACGGAGAACATTGTCATTGAAGTAGCTCTCAGTGCCATTCCAGACTTCCCTGTCATGGAGGAACTGGACAGTGAGCCCACCATAGCCCAGCTCAACAAGGGCTCAAAACATGCGTGATGCAAACATTGTCACCTTGTACAAAATTAAGGGGGATCGCAGTGACTGCAGCAATTATCGGAGCCAGCTACTCAGTTCCACTCACCTGCTCGATCCCTTTCCTCCTGCAAGTTCCTTTGCTTCAGGTATCCATCCAATTTCTTTTTCAAATCATTGATTGTCTCTACTTCCACCACACTCGTGGGTCAGGACATTACCACTCACAGCATAAAAAAATTCCACCTCACCCAAGGATGGGAAATATTTATATCTTCTATATTTAGCTTATTCCCTATCTCTACGAGAATAGAATGGCAGTCAACATGAAAGGGAACCCAAAAATCTTCGAGCAGTATATAAATAATAAGCAGGTAGTCAGCGGTGAAGTGGGCCCCATTAGGGACAAAGAGGGTAATATATACTTAGAGCTGCAGGGCAATGTTAATCTAGTTAATAAGTACCTTGTATCAATGATCACTAAGGAAGTGGAATTTGACAAAATATCAGGAGAAGTGGAGAGTGTAGAGGCAATGGAGAGGGTACAAATTGAAAGAGGGAGGTACTGAAAAGGCTGGTTATGCTTCAGGAAGATAAAGTACCTGGTCCGGATGGCTTTCATCCCAGATTGCGAAAGGAAATGTGGATGCAGATAACAGAAAGGCTTGCTATAATCTTCCAATCTTCCCTGGATACGGGGGAGGTGTCAGAGGATTAAACAGTTGCAAATGTGACACCCTTATTCAAGAAAGGGTGTAAGGACAGTCCGGCTAACTACAGGCCAGTTAGATTAACAGCAGTGGTGGGTAAGGTTTTAGAAAGAACAATCAGGGAAAAAATCAACAGTCACTTGTAGAGATTTGAGTTAATTAAGGAGAGTGAGCATGGATTTATAAATGGGAGTTCATGCTTGACTAATCTAACTGCATTTTTTGATGAGCTAACAGAGAAGGTTTATGAAGGGAATGCAGTGGATGTTGTTTATATGGATTTTAAGAAACGACACATAAAAGGATGATTAACAACAATGAGGTTCATGGAATAGGAGGGTCAGTGTCCAATTAGATAGAAAATTGGCTTAAGGACAGAAAACAGCAAGTCGTAATAAATGATTCATTCTCAGACTGGAAGGTTGTCGACAGTGCTGTTCCCCAAGGGTCACGTTTGGAACCATTGCTTTTTACTTGCGACAGATAAATGACTTGGATCTTGGAATATAGAGGAGAATCTCAAAATATGCCGATAACACCAAACTTGGAGAAGTGGCAAGCAGTGAGGATGAAATGAACCACCTGCAACAAGACAGTGATAGGCTAGCAGAATGAGCAGACAGGTGCAGATGGATTTTAATAGTGACTAGTGTGAGGTGATGCATTTTAGCAGAAGGAATAGGGAGAGGCAATATATACTTAATGGCACAGTTCTAAAGAGTGTGCAGGAATAGAGGGACCTGTTCACTGAACAATGAACAACGTGAACAATTACTTCTTGTTGTGTGCTCTCAGATTTGTCACCTTCACTGTACTGGAGTGAGGTGACATCTACTGGCAGGAAGCAAGAACTGCAATCAAGCAGCAGAAATTCCATCGTCTGTCAGGGTGAAAGAAACATTGCAATGTGAGGAAATAGTGAATGGGTTTGATTGGGTTGGTGGAGACATGATTCCACTTGTGGTGGAGTCCAAAGCAACGGCCAGAAATATAAAATTGTCATTATTAAAAGATGTGAGGAATTCATGATAAATGTATTTAGGTAGTGAGTGGGTGGAATCTAGAAAAAATGGAAAGTGAGATTGGGTGGACAGAAGCAGTGTGAAAGGATGGCTCAAACAAAAGGTAAACGCTCTGAAAGGTGAACTCTGTTTCTCTCTCCACAGATGCTGCCAGAGTTTCTGAACATTTCCAACACTTTCTGTTTTTATTTCAGAATTTGCAAGATGTTGCTTTGCTCTGAAAAATAAATGGATGGTCGGCTTTGGCTGCCAGTGAAATTCCACAGGAGCTAAAAGGAAGATCTGATATCAGTGGCATGTTGATTTAGGGGTATGATCCTTGCTTAGGGTGAGTGATTAATTAATGTGTGAGAGATCCTGGGTTCAAATCCTGGACAAGTCCTTCTTCTTTGGCATTTTTAGTTTAAGGTCATTGATTGGTTTCAGCCTTGCAGAAGGCGGAATTGATTTCCATATGGAGCCTGCTTGAGGACCAGAGAGCTGGATTCAAAGAGCTTGATTAACTAAATGAACAGATAGCCAAGTGGGAATATAAAGTTGTTGCAGTAATTGTGACCTGACTCCAAAAACAACAGGACTGGGTTCTGGACTGGAATGGAATGGAATTCTTCAGTGTTTCTGTTGTCTGGCTTGCATTGACTCATCGATTTTCTTGTTTTTCACTTTGTCGATGCCTTTGAATAATTGTGGATCCTTCTTCAGATTGTCATCTTTCACCAGGTAGTGCTGACCTCTGATGATGATGATCGTAATGAGCTTCAACTCACTGATAGTTTTGGAACTGAACAGATTTCCTTTGCTTGAGTCTACAACATGGAACTCAGTCTGACATGTGGACCCATGGGAGGATTTGAATGCCACCCCTGCGTTGGAGAATACAGTTGCATCCATCCAATAAGAGACCGAGTAGAAGTGACAGTTCAGTCAGTCAAACATTAAACTTTTAATTTCAGGGTGGTGAGTTTGAGTGCCATTTTGTTTTTCCCTTTTTTAAGGCTTCATTCGCAGAGAGTACTATGGGCGGCACAGTGGCGCAGTGGTTAGCACTGCAGCCTCACAGCTCCAGGGACCCGGGTTCGATTCTGGGTACTGCCTGTGCGGAGTTTGCAAGTTCTCCCTGTGTCTGCGTTGGTTTCCTGCGTGTGCTCCGGTTTCCTCCCACATGCCAAAGACTTGTAGGTTGATAGGTTAATTGGCCATTATAAATTGCTCCTAGTATAGGTAGGTGGTAGGGAAAATATATAGGGACAGGTGGGGATGTGGTAGGAATATGGGATGAGTGTAGGATTTAGTATAAGTGGGTGGTTGATGGTCGGCACACACTCGGTGGGCCGAAGGGCCTGTTTCAGTGCTGTTTCACTAAACTACAAGGAGTTTTTGAAATGAAATTCAGCAAAAGTATGAGAAAGTCTCACTTTGATTCGGGACTCTTATCTCTCTGCAGCATCTCGCTGTGAAAGATTGAACTTCATCTCATTTCATTCCCAGCTCGGGGTCAGTGCGGCTCAGTGGGACTTCTGGCTGCCTCCTGCTTCACAATCCATCAGTGCTGCGAAAGCAATGGGGAATATTATTCACGGCTCTGTAACCAGAGGACACCGATTTAAGGTGAATGGCAAAAGAACCAAAGGCAACATGAGGAAAAACTTCTTTTGCACAGCGAGTGGTTAAGATCTGAGATGCACTGCTTGAGAGTGTGATGGAGGCTGATTCAACCATGGCTTTCAAAATGGTATAAGATAATTATCTAAAGTGGAAAAATTGCATGTTTTCATGGAATACATGAGTCTGTGGCATGAGCTGAGTTGCTCGTGCATAGAAGCAGCACAAGCACAATGAGCTGAATGGCTTCCTTTTGTTCTGTAACTATTCTATGATCTATGATTCTTTTCAGAGTGAAATCAACACTCACATGCAAGAAACTGACAGGTACACTGTAAACTTCGCATTACCAGACAAGAAATTGACAGATACAGTGTGAAACCCACAGTCACGTAGCAGCAGTTGGCAGGTAACGTGTAAAAATCTTTCTTTCATATCCCAACTGCAAGGTACAAAGGAAATTATGTTCAAACCCAGGCTCACACTTCAAAGACTGAGAGATACAAAGCAAAACACATACTCACCTACAAGTACAGAGACGAAGATACACTCAGAGGAGGTGCAGATTAAAGACACATGCATGTAACAGAAACTAATAGGGATAGAATCAAACCCTTTCTCACTTCTCAGAAACTGATAGATATAGACAAAAGCTGATGCTCACATACAAGTTGTTGAAAGATATGTGGTGAAACACACAGAGCAATAGCAGAAACAAACAAGTACTGAATAATACCCACAGTCACAGACGAAAAACTGAAATATACTGAGTTAAACACCACTTTCTCACACCAGAAACTCATGGCTGCAAAGTGAAGCTGACTCTATCCTCCCAGGCACTGACAGGTGCAAAAGAAAACACTCACAACGATTCCAGGTCATGAAATGTACGTAATAAAACCTTTCAGCTGAAAGAATAGCATTAATGACAGGTGTGATACCCAGAATGCTCAGCGGCCTAGAATCCGCCCTATCTGTGACAGGAGCGGGGCGCGCAGGCGCGGGAGGGAGCTTTGTCAGCAACTCGAGCTGCGGGTTCGGTGTTGGAGCGGGATATTCACAAAGTGCGAGAAGACTTTGCGGGCTCACACAGCTGGAGCAGGGCCTCAGGGCCACAATAAGATGGAACAATCCCATCTGTATCCCCGCGGATGGCGGTGTTGAAGCTTTTCCCGGTGAGGCTTCCCGAAACGGCGTCCATAAATGGATAAGAATTGGGGACTGGTCAGGCAGCGTCTCGAAATGAATAAAATTTGGGTACTGGTCAGGGAGCGTCTGTAAATGGATAAGAATTGAGGACTGGGCAGGGAGCGTCTGCAAATGGATAAAAATTGGGGGACTGGGCAGGGAGCGTCTCTAAATGAATAAGATTTGGGTACTGGTCAGGAAGCGTCTGTAAATGGATAAGAATTGGGGACTGGGCAGGGAGTGTCGATAATTGAATTAGAGTTGGAGACTGGGCAGGGAGCGTTTCTAAATGAATAAGATTTGGGGACTGGGCAGGGAACGTCGATAAATGCTTCAGAATTGGGGACTGGTTAGGGAGCGTTTTTTTATTCGTTCGTGGGATGTGGGCGTCGCTGGCTCGATCTCAGCTCGAGTAATGTGTCCAGTTCTGGGCACCAGGCTTTAGAAAGGACATCAAAGCTTCTGAGACAGTTCAGAGGAGATTTACTAGAATGATACCATAGATGAGGGGTGTCAGTTCTCTGGACCGGCTGGTGAAGCTGGGATTGTTCTCCTCAGAGTAGAGAAGGTTAAGGGAAGATTTAATAGAGGTGTTCAGAATCATGAAGGGTTTTCATAGGGTAGAGAGGGAGAAACTGTTTCCACTGTCCTGGGGGTCAGTAACCAGAGGACACAGATTTAAAATAATTGGCCAAAAATGTCAAGGGGAGGTGAGGAGAGATCTTTTTACCCAGTAACTGATTCGGATTTGGAATGAATTGTCTGACAGGGTGGTGGAAACAGATTCAATTATAACTTTCATAAAGGAATTGGACAAATATTTCAAAGTGAAATTCTCCAGGATTATGGGGAAATAGGCAGGGGGTTGGACTAATTGCATCTTTTTGTCAGAGAGTCAGCAGAGGCACAATGGGGCCGAATGGCCTCCTTCTGTGCTGCATGATTCTATGAACATAAGAACGAGGAGCCGGAGTCGGCAAGTCAGCCACTCGAGCCTGCTCTGCCGTTCAATACAATCATGGCTGATCTCATCACGGCAGTTCTTGTTTCTTGCCAGTAGATGTCACTTCACTCCAATACAGTGAAGTTTACAAATCTGAGAGAGACAGAACAGGAAAGAATTGTTCACATTATAGTGAATGTGTGGGATTTAGAAATACTAGGAGTGGAGACGAGTTATTACTTGTCTGCTCGATCCCCATAGCCCTGTAAAATTATTTCCTTCAAGTGCCCATTCAAATTCCTTTTGTAATCCTCGATTGTCTCCATTTCCACCGCCCTCTTGGGCAGCGAGTTACAGATCATCACCAATCAGTGTAAAAAAGTTCTTGCGCACATTCCCCCTGTGTCTCCTGTCCAAAACCTTCAATCTGTGTCCCCTAGTCCTTGTACCAATAGTTAACGGGAACAAAGTTTCCTTGCCAATTTATTTAAAACTGTAATAGCCGAAAACACATCTATCAATTCTCCCCTCACTCTCCTTTGATGCAGGTAGAACAACCCTAGCTTTTCCAACCTAACCTTGCAACTAAAATCCTCCATCCCTGGATCCATTCTGGTGAATTTCCTCTGCATCCTCTCAAGGACGCTCACATTCTTTCTTAAGTGTGGTAAGCAAAACTGGAAGCAACACTCCAAATGGGGCCTAACCAGAGCTTTATAATGGTTCAGCATAACTTCCCTGCTTTGTACTCAATGCCTCTTTTTTTCAAGCCCAAGATCCCATATGCTTTGCTAACCACTCTCGCAATATGTCTTGCCACCTTCAAAGATTGATGCACATGAACCCTAAGTCCCTCTATTCCAACACACACTTTAGAACTGTGCCATTAAGTAAATATTGCCTGTCCCTATTCCTTATGCTAAAATACATCACCTCACACTTGTCACTATTAAATTCCATCTGCCACCTGTCTGCCCATTCTGCTAGCCTATCATTGTCCTGTTGCAGGCAGTTCATATCATCCTCACTGTTTGCCACTCCTCCAAGTTTGTTGTCATCGGCATATTTTGAGATTCTACTCTGTATTCCAAGATCCAAGTCACTTACCTTGAGCAAAAAAAGCAGTGGTTCTAGCACTGACCCTTGGGGAACACCACTGTCGACTATCCTCCAGTCTGACAAAGAACCATTTAATAAGACTCGCTGTTTTCTGTCCTTAAACCAATTTTCTATCCAATTGGACACTGACCCTCCTATACCACGAACCTCAATTTGTTAACCGCCCTTTTATGTGGTACCTTGTCAAACGCTTCCTTAAAATCCCTATAAACAACATCCACTGCATTCCCTTCATCAACCTGCTCTGTTAGTTCATCAAAAAATGCAGTTAGATTAGTCAAGCATGAACTCCCATTTATAAATGCATGCTCACTCTCCTGAATTAACTCGAACCTCTCCAAGTGACTGTTGATTTTTTACCCTGATTATTCTTTCTAAAACCTTACCCACCGCTGCTGTTAATCTAACTGGCCTGTAGTTACCTGGACTGTCCTTACACCCTTTCTTGAATAAGGGTGTCGCATTTGCCACTGTTTAATCCTCTGGCACCTCCCCCGTATCCAGGGAAGATTGGAAGATTATGGCAAACTCTTCCATTATCTGCATCCGCATTTCCTTTCGCAACCTGGGATGCCAGCCATCCAGACCAGGTGATTTATCTTCCCTAAGCACAGCCAGCCTTTTTAGTACCTCCCTCTCTCAATTTGTACCCTCTCCATTGACTCTAGTCTCTTCACTTCGACTGATATTTTGTCAAATTCCACTTCCTTAGTGATCACTGATACAAAGTACTCATTAAGTAGATTAACATTGCCCTGCACCTCTAAGCTTATATTATCCTTTTTGTCCCTAATAGGCCCGACTCAACCTCTTCCTACCCACTTATCATTTACATGCAGCTCGAAGATTTTTGGGTTTCCTTTCATGTTGACTGCCAGTCTATTCTCATAGAAATAGAGAATAAGCAAATATAGAAGATGTAAGTATTTCCCATCCTTGATGAGTTGGAATTTTTTATGTTGTGGGTGGTAATGTCTTGGCCCACGAGTGTGGTGGAAGCAGAGACAATCAATGATTTGAAAAGGAAATTGGATGGATACTTGAGGAAAGAAACTTGCAGGAGGAAAGGGATCGAGCTGGTGAGTGGAACTGACTAGATTGCTCCGGGGAGAGCCAGCATGGACGTGATAGGCCAAATGACCACCTTCGATGTTGTAAATGACTCTGTGTTGTTTCTCAAATTCAATCCACTGGTGCTTGGGAAATAATCTCAAAGTAAATTGTGCAAGTGGAAAATCAGAACCAAGGCAAGGGACGCCTAAGGAAGTAAAATTGCTGAAACCCGGGATTGAACCAGGGACCTTTCGATTTTCAGTCTAACGCTCTCCAAACTGAGCTATTTCAGCCCTACATTAACAGCGGCTTGGTGTCCTTGTTTTGGAAGAAAATACATACATTCAAGTTTTCCAAAAAATTAAAGAACACAACATGTGAGTAATATTCCCCATTGCTTTCTCAGTGCTGATGGATTGTGAAGCGGGAGACAGCCAGAAGTGCCACTGAGCCGCACAGACCCCGAGCTGAGAATGAAATTAGATCAAATTCAATCTTTCATAGTGAGATGCTGCTGAGAGGTAAGAGTCCTGAATCAAAGCGAGACTTGCTCATTTCAAACACTCCCTGTACTCTCTGCTCATGAAGCCTTAAAAAAGGGAATAACAGAATGGCACTCAAACTCACAACCCTGCCATTAAAAGTCTCATATTCGACTGACAGAACTGTCACTTCTACTCGGTCTCTTATTGGATGGATGCAACTCCAACGCAGGGATGGCATTCAAATCCTCCCATGGGTCCACATGTCAGACTGAGTTCCATGTTGTACACTCAAGCAAAGGAAATCTGCTCACTTCCAAAACTATCAGCGAATTGAAGCTGATTACAATCAACATCATCAGAGGTCAGAACTACCTGGTGAAAGAAGACACCCTGAAGAAGGATCCACAATTATTCAAAGGCATGGACAAAGTGAAAAACAAGAAAATCGATGATTCAATGCAAGCCAAACAACAGAAACACTGAAGAATTCCATTCCATTCCAGTCCAGAACCCAGTCCTGTTGTTTTTGGAGTCAGGTCACAATTACAACAACAACTTTATATTCCCACTTGGCTATCTGTACATTTAGTTTATTGCAATTTTGTCGACAAGCTCTTTGAATCCAGTTGTCTGGTCCTCATGCCAGCTCTGTTTGGAAGTCAATTCCACCTTCTGCAAGGCTGAAACCAATAGATAACCTTAATCTAAAAATGCCAGCAGGCCAGGGTTCATCTTGGATTAGAACCCTGGATTTCTTACCTGTTAATCAACCACATTCCCTAAGCGAGAATCATACCCCTAGACCAACGAGCCACTGACTGGTCAGGTTTCTTTAGCTGCTGTGGAATTTCACTGGAACCCCCCCAGCCAATCATCCATTTTTTTTCAGATCAAAGCAACATCCTGCAAATGCTGAAATAAAAACAGAAAGTGCTGGAAATGTTCAGCAGCTCTGGCAGCATCTGTGCTGTGAGAAACACAGTTAACGTTTCTGGGCACTCACCTTTTGTTTCAGCCATCCTTTCAGACTGCCTCTGTCCATCCAATCTCACTTTCTATTCTATCCACATTCGAACCATTCACTACGTTACTGCATTTTTCATGAATTCCTCATTTCTTTTATTAATGACAATTTTGTATTTCTGGCCTTTGCTTCAGACACCACCACAAGTGGAATCATGTCTCCATCTACCCAATCAAACCACTTTGCTGTATCCTCACATTGCAATGTTTCTTTAACCCTGACAGACTGTGGAGTTTCTGCTGCTTGATTGCAGTTCTTGCTTCCCGCCAGTAGATTTCACCTCACTCCAATGCAGTGAAGTTTACAAATCTGAGAGAGACACAACAGGAAATAATTGTTCACATTATAGTGAATGTGTGGGATTTAGAAATACTAGGAGTGGAGACGAGTTATTATTGCACTCTGCTATTACATCTTTTATAATGGACACCAGCATTTTCCCCACGACTGATGTCAGGCTAACCGGTATATAATTCGCTGTTTTCTTTCTGCCTCTTTTTTTAAATAGTGGAGTTACATTAACTACCGTCCAATCCATTGGAACTGTTCCAGAGTCGATAGAATTTTGAAAAAAGACCAGAAATGCATCTGCTATTTCAAGGGCCACCTCCTTAAGTACTCTGGGATGTAGATTATCAGGCCCTGGGGATTTATCGGCCTTCAATCCCATCAATTTCCCAAACATTCCCTACTAATACAGATTTCATACAGTTCCTCCTTCTCATTAGACCCTATGTTCCCCAACATTTCTGGGAGGTAATTTGTATCGTCCTTTGTGAAGACAGAACCAAAGTATGTATTTAATTGGTCTGCCATTTCTTTGTTCCCCATTATAAATTCCCACGTTTCTGACTGTAAGGGACCCACATTTGTCTTCACTAATCTTTTTCTCGACACATATCTAGAGAAGCTTTTACAGTCAGTTTTTATGTTCTCTGCTAGCTTACTCTCATACTCTATTTCCCCCTTCTTAATCAATCCTTTTGTCCTCCTCTGCCAAATTCCAAACTGCTCACAATCTTCAGGTTTGCTGCTTGTTCTGGCCATTTTATATTTCTCCTCCTTGGATCTAATACTTTCCTTAATTTCTTTTGTAAGCCACAGTTGAGCCACCCTTCCTGTTTTACTTTTGCACAGACAGGAATGAACAATTGTTGGAATTCATCCATGCTCTCTTTAAATGCTAGCCATTGCCTATCCACTGTCAACCCTTTAAGTAACGTTCCCCAATCTATCATAGCCAACTCCCGCCTCATACCTTCATAGTTTCCTTTGTTTAGATTCAGGACCCTAGTCTCGGAATCAACTCTCTCACTCTCCATCTTAATGAAGAATTTTATCATATTATGGGCGCACTTCCCCAAGGGACCCCACACAACAAGATTGTTAACTAATCCTTTCTCATTACACAATATCCAGTCCAGGATGGCCTGTTCTCTAGAGGTGTTATACACCTCTATCAATTCTCCACTCAATCTCCTTTGATATAGGCAGAATAATCCTAGCTTTTCCAACCTAACCTTGTAACTAAAATCCCCGATCCCTGGATCCATTCTGGTAAATCGCCTCTGCATCCTCTCAAGGACCCTCACATTCTTTCTAACGTCTGCTGAGCAGAACTGGAAGCAACACTCCAATTGGGGCCTAACCAGAGTTTTATAATGGTTCAGCATAACTTCCCTGCTTTTGTACTCAATGCCTCTATTTATAAAGCCCAGGATCCCATATGCTTTGCTAACCACTCTCGCAATATGTCTTGCCACCTTCAAAGATCGGTGCACATGAACCCCAAGTCCCTCTATTCCAGCACACTCTTTATAACTGTGCCATTAAGTATATATTGCCTCTCCCTATTCCTTATGCCAAAATACATCACCTCACACTTGTCACTATTAAATTCCATCTGCCACCTGTCTGCCCATTCTGCTAGCCTATCACTGTCCTCTTGCAGGCAGTTCATATCATCCTCACTGTTTGCCACTCCTCCAAGTTTGGTGTCATCGTCCTATTTTGAGATTCTACTCTGTATTCCAAGATCCAAGTCACTTACCTTTAGCAAAAAAAGCAGTGGTTCTGGCACTGACCCTTGGGGAACACCACTGTCGACTATCCTCCGGTCTGACCAAGAACCATTTAATATGACTCGCTGTTTTCAGTCTTTAAAACAATGTACTATCCAAATGGACACTGACCCTCCTAATCCATGAACCCCAATTTTGTTAACCACCCTTTTATGTGGTATTTTATAAAATGCTTTCGTAATATCCATATAAACAACATCCACTGCATTCCCTTCATCAGTATTCTCATATAGTTTATCAACAAATGCAGTTAGATTCGTCAAGCATGAACTCCCATTGATAAATCCATGCCCACTCTCCTGAATTAACTCAAACCTCTCCAAATGAATTGATTTTTTTCCCTGACCTGTTGATCTCATGCTGATAGCAAGCTCACCACAGAGCATGTTTTTGGCAATGTGACCGTCATCCATTTGGCCCAGTCAACAGAGTCACCGCTGACTCAAGAGGGCAAACATGCTTCGGATCCCTGCACGCTGGTGTACTTCCGCATTCGGCACTCTGTCCTGCCAGGAGATGCCCAGTATCCATCTGAGGCAGTGGAGGTGGAAGCTGTTCATCCGCTTTTTTTGGCTTGTATAAGTTGTTGATGCTTCTCTACTATAAAGGAGGGTGCTGAGAACACAAGCCTGGTACACGTGGAGCTTTGTATTTTCGGTCAGTTTGCTGTCGGTTCACACTTGTCTTCTCAACTTTGACATGACAGCTGCAGCATTGGCAATCCTGGTGCTGATTTCAGCATCAAGGGACAGATTGCTGGTGATTGTTGATTGAAGGTATGTGAAGCTGTTGACAACCTCCAAAGTGAGGTTGTCGATGTTGATGGAAAGTGGAGTCTCTACGTCCTGGCCCGTAACTTTCATCTTCCTGATGCTGATTGTCAGTCCAAACTCTTTGCAGGCCAGGGAGAACCGATCTACAAGCTGCTGTGACTGAACTACATTATGGGATGTCAGCACAGCATCATCAGCAAATAGCAACTCACAGACTAGGAATTTACCCACTTTGGTCTTGGCGCACAGTCTTGCCAAGTTGAACAGCTTGTCGTCAGCTCTGATGTGCAGGTGAACACCTATATCTGAGTAATTGAAAGTGTAAAATAGCAGCATGGAGAAGAATATGCCAATTATAAAGGATGTGATAACTATACAGTTCGAAAAAGATGACATGATTGGGCAGAGTCAACATAGATTTATGAAAAGGAAAACAGGTTTGAAAAACCTGTTGAGATATTTGAGGATGTTACCTATAGAACAGATAAAGGAGAACCAGTGGATGTGTGGTATTTGTATTTTCCTTTGGTAAGGTCCCACACAGGAGGTGAGTAAACAAAATTAGAGCACATAGGCTTGGGGATAATATACTGATATGGATTGAGAATTGGTTAACAGACCGAAAACAGAGAGCAGGAATAACGGGTCCTTCTCAGGATGGCAGGCTGTTACTATTGGGGTACTGCAAGGATCAGTGTTGGAGCCACAGCTGTTAACAACCTATATAAATGATTTGGATGTGGGGATTAAATGTAATATTTCCAAGTTTGCAGATGACACAGAGCTCGGTGAAGTGTGAGTTGTGAGGAGGATGCAGAGAGGCTTCCAGGGGACCTGGAGAGGCTAAGTGAATGGGCAAGAACATGGAATATAATGTGAATAAGTGTGAAGTTATTCACTTTGGTAGAATAAACAGAAAGACAGAGTATTTCTTAAATGGTGAGAGGTTGGGAAGTGTCGATGTCCAAAGGGACCTGGGTGTCCTTGTTCCTGAGACACTAAAAGCTCTTGTGCAGGTGCAGCAATCAATTAGGAAGGCAAATGGTATGTTGTACCCACACGAGGGGTCATGAGTACAGGAGTAAAGATGTCTTGCTGCAATTGTCTAGAGCCTTGGTGAATCCGCACTGGAGTATTGTGTACAGTTTAGTCTCCTCATCTTATGAAGGATACACTTGCCATAGAGGGGGTGAAACAGAGGGTCAACAGACTAATCTTTTTTTTGCATTTATTTCATTTCATCTCAGTTTGTTCAGTTTGCTTACCTGCTGTTTTTTTCAGGTTTGTACTTCCTGCTGTTCAATATTCAGTCCATTAACACCTAATCTGTACTAATGCTTTGTCTTTCAACACACCATTAACATATTGTTTGCCTTTGCTGCATGACCTTTTGGTCAGCTATGTGGCCTTGTCCAATCTACACCTTCTCCTTTGTTATATCTTGCCCCACCCCCACCCCACTTGCTTATAACCTGTGACTTTTCTAATATATGTCAGTTCCGAAGATGGGTCACTGACCTGAAACGTTAACTCTGCTTCTCTTTTCACAGATGCTGCCAGACCTGCTGAGTGGTTCCAGCATTTCTTGTTTTTATGTCACCAGACTAATCCCTGGGATGGTGGGATTGTCTTATGAGGAAACTGGGCCTGTATTCCTTAAAGTTTCGAAGAATGAGAGGTGATCTGATTGAAACTGACAAAATTCTTACAGGGCGTGACAGTGTGGATGTAGACAGGATGCTTGCCCTGGTTGGTGAATCTAAAACCAAAGGACATCGTCTCAGAATAAGGAGTAGGCCATTTAAAACTGAGATGGGTGGAATTTCTTCACTCAGACGGTGGTGAATCATTGGAATACTGTGCCCCAGAGGGCTGTGGCAGCTCAATCATTGAGCATGTTCAAGACAGAAACTGATAGAAATCTTGATACTCATGACATCAAGGGATATGGGGATAACATGGGAAAGGGGCTTTGAGGTAGGTGATCAGCCATGATCGAATTGAATGACAGAGCAGGCTCGACGGGCTGAATAGCTTACTCCTCTGTTCCTCTATTCCTAAGAGAGTTGGCGCCAGCGCGCAGCCCTGCTTTACCCCACTGCTGATCTTGAAAGCGTCTGATGTTGCTCCATTGTAACTGATGGAACTGTGCATGTTCTCGTGGAAAGAAGAGATGATGCCCAAGAGGTCAGGAGGGCAGCCTGTGTTCCATTGCAGTTTGAAGAGGCCGTCTCTGCTGACAAGATCAAAGGCCTTAGTGATGTCGATAAAAATGTGTGAGGCTCTGTGGTGCAATGGATAGCGTGTTGGACTTCTTAGTAATGATTAAGACGGTATTCAAAAGTTGTGATTTCAAGTCCCACCAGAGTCAGATTTTGGACCAGAAACAGAGGAGCACAACGGAACAACAAATGAAGAAATGCGCCAAAAGCACAGACTCGGAGACAGAGCGAGAGGGAGAGGAGCACGGCAGGAGCAGTGCAGGGGGGAAAAAAATCGATGAGTGACGTCATAATGGAGAGTGAGAGCAGGGAAGCAGAGAGCCGCTGGGGTGAGGACACAGGATTTGGTTCTTTCTTCGGTGCAGTGGAAGGAGCTGTTTGGTGAGGATCTGGTAAGCTGTGACATCACAGGCAAGCAGGTAGTTGATTGGTTTGGAAGAACCGACCTGCTTGATGCGCATCTGGTCAGTGATTCAGATCCATTTAAGTCCTAACGTTTAAAATAGTAAACTAACTAGTGGTAAGTTTAATAAAATATGCAATAAAATGAATAATTGAATAAAATATTTAAGTAGTTAATTGAAACACGTTCAGGATGACAGGACAGGTGATGTGTCACAGCTGCAGCATGTGGGAGTTCCTGGATGCCAGTGTGATCCAGGGCAAACACGTCTGCAGTAAGTGTTTGCGGCTCAAAGAGGGAGAAAAAAGGAATGTAGTGTTTGTAGGGGACAGTATAGTAAGGTGGATTGACTGTTCTCTGCAGCAAAAGCAAGAGTCCAGACGGCTGTGTTGCCTGCCGGTGCCAGGATTCAGGACATCTGCTCAGGGCTGGAGCGAAACATACAATGGGAGGGGGAGGATCCAGTCGTCGTGGTCCATGTCGGTACCAGCGACATAGGCAGGACAAGGATAGAGGTTCTGCAAAGTCAGTATGAGGAACTAGGCACCAAATTAAGAAGCAGAACCTCAAAGTTAATCATCTCTGGATTATTACCTGAGCCATGTGCAAATTGGCATAGGACAAATAAGATTAGAGAAAGTAATGTGCGGCTGAAAGACTGGTGTGGTAGTAGTGGGTTCTGGTTCATGGGGCATTGGCACCAGTACTGTGGAAAGAGGTGGCTGTACCGTTGGGACGGTCTACACCTGAACCGTGCTGGTGCCGGTGTTCTAGCGAGCCACATAACGAGGGAAGTAGAGACGGTTTTAAACCGAATAGTGGGGGCAAGGGATCAAATTTGGGAAGATATGGTGAATCAAGGAGGAGAGACAAGGCAAGAGAGAAAGGTATAAATATGGGAAATGATAAACAGACTGTGTCAGGAAGGGACAGAATGTACAAATCTAAGAGTAAATCGACAGATAAGGCTAGAGGTGACAAAAATAATAAAAGGACAAAACTAAATGCTCTGTATCTGAATGCATGGAGCATTTGAAACAAAACAGATGAACTGGGAGCACAAATAGAATAAATAAGTACGATCTGATAGTCATTACAGAGACATGGCTGCAGGGCGACATAGATTGGGATGTGAATATTGGAGGTGACATGGCATTTTGGAAGGACAGGAAGCTAGGAAAAGGTGGCGGGGTAGCTCTGTTAATTAATGATGGTATTAGCGTAATAGAGAGGGATGACCTGAGTTCTTGAGATCAGGATGCAGAAGCAGTTTGGGTACAAATGAGAAATCATAAAGGCAAGAAGTCACTTGTGGGAGTGGTGTACAGGCCACCTAACATTAACCACACTGTCGGATGGGATATAAAGGAAGAAATAATGGCAGCTTGTCAGAAAGGTACTGTGATAATTATGGGGGATTTTAATCTACATATAGATTGGAAAATTCAGATGGGCAGAGGTAGCCTAGATGAGGAGTACATAGAATGTTTTGGGGATAATTTCTTGGAACAATACATTCTGGAGCCAACCAGAGAGCAGGCTATACTAGACCTGGCATTGTGCAACGAGATAGGATTAATTAATGACCTCATAGTTAAGGTGCCCCTAGGTAGTAGCGATTATAATATGATTGAATTTTACATTCAGTTTGAGGGAGAGGAGAGTGGGTCCCAGACTAGTATTTTAAATTTAAATAAGGGCAATTATAAGGTCATGAAAGCAGAGCTAGCTAAAGTGAACTGGCAAATTAGGTTAAGGGATAAGTCAATAGAGATGCAGTGGCAGACATTTAAGGGGATATTTCAGAATACACAGAATAGATACATTTCAACGAGAAAGAAAAGTTCCAAAGGTGGGACTCACCATCCATGGTTCACGAAAACAGTTAAAGATACTATCAAACTTAAAGAAAAAGCCTATAATTGTGCAAAGGTGGGAGGCAGGTCAGAAGATTGGACAGAATATAAAAAAAAAGCAAAGAATTACTAAAAGATTGATAAGGAAGGTAAAATTAGAGTATGAGAGAAAGCTCGCAAGGAATTTCAAGACAACTAGTAAGAGCTTCGATAGATATTTTAAAAAGAAAAGAGTTAACAAAGCGACTGTTGGTCCAATAGAAAGTGTGTCTGGGGAATTAATAATGGATAATTAAGAGATGGCAGATGAATTGAACAGATACTTTGCATCGGTCTTCACTATTGAGTATACAAATAACATCCCAGTATTCGCCGGCGATCAGGAAATTGAAGGGATGGAGGAACTCAAGAAAATTACAATCACCAGGGAAGTGGTACTAAACAAATTGTTGGAGCTGCGGGTTGACAAGTCGCCAGGTCCTGAATTGGCTAGTGAGATAGTTGATGCGCTGGTTTTAATATTCCAAAATTCCCTAGATTCGAGAAGGTTCTGTTAGATTGGAAAAGAGTGAATGTAACTCATTTATTCAAAAAGGGAGGGAGACAGAAAGCAGGAAACGACAGGCCAGTTAGCTTAACATCTGTCTGAGGGAAAATGTTTGGAGCTATTACAGAGGATGTTATAGCAGGGCATTAAGAAAAAATTAAGGTAATCAGGCAGAGTCAACATGGTTTTTTGAAAGGGAAATCATGTTTAACCAATTTAAAGGAGTTCTTTGAGGGAGTTACATGTGCTGTGGATAAAGGGGAACCAGTGGATGTATTGTATTTCGATTTCCAGAAGGATAAGGTGCCATATCAAAGGTTATTGCAGAAAATAAAAGCTCATGGTGTCGGGGGTAACATATTGGCATGGATAGAAGATTGGCTAGCTGACAGGAAACAGAGAGTCAGCATAAATGGGTCATTTTCTGGTTGGCAAGAAGTAACGAGTGGTGTGCCACAGGGATCTGTGCTGGGGCCTCAACTTTTTACAATTTATATAAATGACTTAGATGAAGGGACCGAAGCTATTGTTGCTAAATTTGCTGATCACAAAGATAGGTAGGAAAGTAGGTTGTGAAGAGGACATAAGGGGGCTACAAAGGGATATAGATAGGTTAAGTGATTGGGCAAAGACTTGGCAAATGGAGTATAATGTGGGAAAGTCGGAAATTGTCCACTATGGCAGGAAGAATAAAAAAGCATATTATCTAAATGGTGAGAGATTGCAGAGCTCTGAGATGCAGAGGTATCTGGGTGACCGAGGGCATGAATTGCAAAAGGTTAGTATGCAGGTCCAGCACGTAATTAGGAAAGCTAATAGAATGTTATCATTTATCACCATGGGAATTGAATACAATAGTAGGGAGGTTATGCTTCAGCATTACAGGACATTGCTGAGACCTCTTCTGCAGTACTGAGTACTGTACTGGTCTCCTTATTTGCGGAAGGATGTAAATGCATTGGAGGTAGTACAGAGAAAGTTTACGAGACTAATACATGGAATGGGTGGGCTGTCTTACGAGGAAAGATTGGACAAGCTAGGCTTGTCTCCGCCAGAGTTTAGAAGAGAAAGAGGCGACATGATTTGTTATTTAATTTATTAATTAACAAATTAGCTATCCTCCAGTCTTCCGGTACCTCACCCGTGGCTAACGATGATACAAAAATCTCTGCCAGCGCCCCAGCAATCTCCTCCCTTGCTTCCCATAGCATCCTAGGATACATCTGATCAGGCATTGGGAGTTTATCGACCTTAATGCGCTTCAAAACCTCCAACACCTCCTCCTTTGTAATGTTGATATGCTGCAGGATATCGCTGTTCCCTCCCTTGAACTCACTAGCTTCCATGACCTTCTCCACGGTAAATACAGACGAGAAATATTCATTTAAGACCTCGTCCATTTCGCGTGGCTTCACACATAGATTGCCACACTGATCCTTAAGGGGACCTACTCTCTCCCTAGCTACCCTTTTACTCTTAATACACTTATAGAATCTTTTAGGATTCTCCTTTATCTTATCTGCCAGGGAAATCTCATGGCCCCTTTTCGCCCTCCTAATTTCCTTCTTAAGTATACTCCTATATCCCCTATACTTCTCGAGGGACTCGCTCGATCCCAGCTGCCTATACCTGACGTATGCCTCCTTCTTTGTCCTAACCAGACCCTCAATATCCCTCGTCAACCAAGGTTCCCTAAACTTGCCAGCCTTGCCCTTCCATCTATCAGGAACATGCTGGCCCTGAACTTTTCCTATCTCACTTTTAAAAGCCTCCCACTTGCCAGACGTCCCTTTACCTGTAAACAGCCTCTCCCGTTCAACTTTTGAGAGTTCCTGTCTGATGCCATGGAAATTAGCCTTCCCCCAATTTAGGACTTCAACCTGAGGACCAGTCCTATTCTTTTTCATAACTATCTTGAAGCTAATAGAGTTATGGTCACTGGTCCCAAAGTGCTCCCCCACTGCCATATCAACCACCTGCCCATCCTCATTTCCTAAGAGGAGATCGAGTGTAGCCCCTTCTCTAGTCGGGCCATCCACGTACTGCTTCAGAAAACTATCCTGGACTCACTTAACAAATTCTTCCCCATCTGATCCCTCAGCACTAAGGCAGTCCCAGTCAATATTAGAGAAGTTAAAATCACCTACTATTACAACCCTATAATTCCTATACCTATCTGTGATTTCCCTACATATATGCACCTCCACTTCCCTCTGACTATTGGGGGGCCTATAGTATAATCCCATCAAAGGGATCACCCTTTTATTATTTCTAAGTTCTGCCAGTATGGCCTCACTGGACATTCACCCCGGGATATCCTCTCTAAGTACTGCCGTGATGTCCTCCCTAATCAATAGTGCAACTCCCCCTCCTCTCTTACCTCCACCTCTGTCACGCCGGAAGGATCGGTACCGCGGAACATTGAGCTGCCAGTCCTGCCCATCCCTCAACCACGTTTCCGTAACAGCTACAATACCACAATCCCATGTACCGATCCATGCTCTGAGTTCATCTGCCTTACCTGTAAGGATGCTTGCATTAAAGTAAATGCAGGTTAGCCCACCAGACCTTCCACGCTCCCTGTCCTGCCCCTTCCTGGCCTGCCTACTGGACTTCCTTGCTTTAACCTCTCCATTTGCCTCAACTATCTCATCGGAGAGACTACTACTTTGGGTCCCACCCCCGCTGCAAGACTAGTTTAAACCCTCCAGTGTATTACTATAAAATCTCCCGACAAGGATATTGGTCCCCTTCCAGTTCAGATGCAACCCGTCCCTCTTGTACAGGTCACCTCTGCACCAGAAGAGATCCCAATGATCCAAGTACCTGAAGCCCTCCCGCCTTCGCCAGTCTGCAGCAAACATTCATTTGCCTAATCCTCCTATTCCTACACGCACTAGCACGTGTCACAGGGAGTAATCCTGAGATTACAACCCTAGAGGTCCTGCTCTTTAACCTTCTGCCTAACTCCCTATATTCACTTTGCAGAACCTCATCTCTCTTCCTGCCTATGTCGTTCGTACCAATATGGACCACGATCTCTGGCTGCACACCCTCCCCTTTCAAAATTTCCGGCAGCTGCTCCGAAACATCCTTGACCCTAGTATTAGGGAGGCAACATACCATCCTGGAGTCTCGTTTGCGGCCACAGAAACGCCTATCTGCACCCCTTATGATAGAATCCCCTATCACAATAGCTCTTCCACCCCTTTTCCTCCCCTGCTGTGCAGCAGAGCCCTCCGTGGTGGCACGGACCGCGCTGTTGCTCTTTTCCCCTGGGAGGTCATCCCCCCAACAGTAACCAAAGCAGTATCTCTGTTTGAGAGGGGGATGGCCACAGGGGACTCCTGCACTACCTGCCTGCTCCTACTATTCCATCTGGTGGTCACCCATCCCTTTTCTGCCTGTGCATCCATTACCTGCGGTGCGACCACCTCACTAAACATGCTATCCATGATGCCCTCAGCTTCGTGGACGCTCCACAGTGAAACCACCCGCAGGTCCAGCTCCATAATGCGAGTAGCCAGTAGCTGCAGCTGGATACACTTCCTGCACACATGGTCGTCATGGAGACTGGGAGGGTTCCTGAATCCCCACAGAGCGCAGGAGGAGCATATCACGGGGCTGAGCTCTCCTGCCATGACTTACCCTTAGATTAATTAGTTACTCCCTTAATTAAAAAATACTAATGACACTAGGGGCCTTGTTCTACCCACTACAATCTCAAGTCCTTCATAAGCGACACTGAATAAAAAAAACACTTTAGTGGTACTCATCTTATCAGCAGAGGTTTTTTTTTCAAGTAAAAAAACTTTGCCCTTTTCTTTAAGATATTTAAATACACTAACAGCAGTGACTCACCAACCAATCACCTTGCAGCTCTCCTCTGACATCACAGTTGGCTTCTTTTTTTTCAAAACTCCAGCACACTGGAAGAGCTCCACTCCACTCCTGGAAGGGAAGAGACTGGGCCTCGATCCTCGGATTGGATTTATAGGCTCCGCTCTCAACGTTCTCCTCATATCGGTCCATATAGGTCTGCTCCGCTCCGCTCCTCTCCGCTCCCGGAAGGTAATTCACCAGCTTTTGCAGAAAAGTAGGTCTTAAGCTGTTGCAGTACCTGTTAGAAAGATAGTCTAAGCTATTCTGAAGTCATCTTCCAATGTCATCTACATGGAAGCAGGATTTTAAAGGATAAGATGTAGTTTTTAAAAGTCACTTCAATCTTGCTCAAGAGTCTTTACAAAGAAGCCAAGTAAATCTTGATAAAATGTCATATACATTTAGAGATCTTTTAAAAGCACTTCAATCTTGTTAATAAAAAGTAAGATGTAAATTTAAGAACTCTGATCAGGCTATGCTAAAAAGTTACATACAATTAAGAAATAAAATACAACATTTAAAATGTCTGAATTCCCTCTGAAAGTTGACCACTGCTGCTGCCGGTTTCTTCCTGGAATAGTGGAGCTGTTGTGTCAACAGAAAAGTCTTTCCCGAGCAGCCTGTTGGTACCGGCTTTAATCCAACCCAGGTAAAAATCAGGGTACATTGTGGGCAATGAGCCCAAATTGCTGAACTACAGGTCCCTGTCACTTTAAAGAGTGGGCTGGTGCGATTATGATCAGAGGCTCCTTCTAAGCACATTTCTCACCACCACAACTTCCAGATGCTGGTGTTAGTGTGTGCATGTACCAGCAGTTGCAGTGCTGTTCAGACCCTCAACAGCAGTGAAAGTCTCAGAGTTCACCGCTATTGGGGCTGTAAAATCCAGGCCAATATCTCACAGTCCTGTTAGATTTGCTCTCCCTCTGTACAAAATCAAACTCCACACATTGTCTTTCACTCACTCCTGTTTCCAGCCCTGATGGTGCAGAAATCCCCTCTCAAAGGTACACAATCCAGTTGATTTCTGATCAAATACCTCCTTCCTCATTCAATAGAGGAAACAGAGACATGAATAGGAGTCAGGTGCAAGAAAGTTTCACCAACAGAGCAAAGAAAACACCAACAAAAGTCACACCTACTTTCCAAATCATTTCATTGGAATATTCTTTCACTTGTTTTCTCGGATGACTGCAATAAATCTGAAAATGAGCACCATGAGGTTTGTGTTCACTGGTCACTTGTTCTCCTGTGTTTGTCTGTCAGGTTTGTAATTCAGTTTGTATTGGATATTGAAGAGAATCTCTTTTCAAGATGATTGCACATCGTACTGTGTTTAAAGCAACCAACTTGTAAAATGGCAGAAAATGAATGTTTCAATACCTGTGTGACCAGATTCTTCCAATGCTTTTCAACAGCTAGATTGATGATGCTTGAAATCTGTATCCTGTGGAGAATGGGAGAGGAGAACAAAAACATGGTGCATGAACAGGACAGACTGTGTAAAATGGGAGCACAGAAATACTGCCACCTCATTGAAAGTTAATGAGATTTATTCTAAGTCAGAACCTGTCCACAATGAACAAGTGAATACATTAATTGTCCACTTTCAATGTAAATGGGACTGAGGTTCCAACAGAGAAGTTTTCTGGAAAATACCTGCTGCAGTTTTAAAATTGATGAACTGGAACATCTTATACTAACTTTCAAATAACTGTAGTGATTGTATAGTACTCATAGTGGAGAGAAGGAGTTGTTTATAAATATAAGCAGAAAGACACATTTGTGGATTGGTGAATGAGCTTTATCTTTCTGAAATGTATTTGTCCATTGGTTGCAGGTCACTGGAAATTCTTTTTTACATTTCAATTGTAGCAGCAGCGGTTAGCAGCAAAATGTCTGATTAATCTGAATAGTGGGTCTGGGAAACACTTAAACAGCCGAGACCCTGTAAAACAGAACTCCAAGTAATAGTTTAAATAAGGCACTGAACTGTCAGAAAAAAAAAAAAACCCGACACGAACCTGACAGAACCACATTGGACCCGAGCCCGACCCGGCCCGAGTATCTCCATTTATTCCCGCACCCGAACCGACCCGAGCCTTACCCGACCACTGGAATGTTCACTTTATCTGCCTCCCGATTCCGAATCGACAGGAAGCTGCAGCATGAGCGCAATGACGTCATAGAGATGCTCACTTGCTCACTGAGCAGACTCAGAGTTTCCCTCCTTGATGACCCGGACTCCCAGCTTAGGTTGGCTTTTCAACTTTTGACACTTATTAAACTCAACTTCCCAGCAGAGTTAAATGTAATACTTACTGTGTGTGTCCGACACGGACTCAGCCCGACCTGGACCCAGCCCGACCCGAACCTGGCCCGACCTGACCCGAGCCCGAAAGCCAGACCCGGAAGAGCGACCCAACACGACCCGGACCCGACACAGGTCGTCGGGTCCCGTTGGGTTCAGGTCGGGTGGCAGGCCTTTTCAGAGCGGAGGTCAGATGAGGATGGAATTAATTTCAATCACTGAATCTAAACAAGAAGTAAATCTGCCAGGAATGGAAGACTTTGCTTTATCTGTGAGCTTGTGGTGCAACGGTAGTGCGTTTGACTCCAGATCAGAAGGTTGTGTGTTCAAATCATGTCAGGCTCGCTTATATTTTACAGCAGCTCAAGTTCCTGGATTTTCTATCAGAAGAGAGTTCGTTCTCTTGGAATGTTCGTGCATGGTAGAATTTCAAGATCAACTTTAAACGATTAAAGTCCTGATTTCTGGTTCCGTTCCATTTCCATGCTCAATTCTTATTTCACACTGTTTTATATCAGAACAATGTTTCAGGGATGTGATGTGTCCATTGTTTGGACAATCGCTCTGACACCCAGCGTGAGAAACAAAACACAAACCGCACAGCGTGCGGCTCAAACCCATACCTGGCTCTGTCTATAGGCCGCTTAGTTCAGTTGGTTAGGACGCAGTGTTGATAACAACAAGGCTGTGGATTTGATCCCCATGTGCGCTGTCACATGGTCAGTCATTAATTAGACACATTTTTGTAACACTTAAAATCCAACTTTTAGATGCAAGCAAGTTTACATCAAATGTCAAAGGGAATTTATTTGAATAACATCCATTGCATCTTTGTCACTGGTCTGGAGTAACACAGAACTCTTTCCAATTATCTTCCGTTTGCTGATAAACATTGAACTCGTGGCCTGTTCTCGTTAATGGTCACGAGCAACAAAAACAGACAGAGCAAGTCTGACCGCCCAGAGATGTGGAAAAGGCTTCAGTTTGGGACATATGCAGCAAATCAAATGTTCACCCGGCCCCGAAAGATTCAAAAACTGGGGAAAAGGACACAAGGAGATAGAGAATAAGCAAAAGCAGACAATGTAAATATTTCCCATCCTTGATATCTCTCTATTCCAATCCAACCTTCAGAGTTGGGTAAATAATTTCAGTGTAAATTGTGCAGCTCAAGAGTCAAAACCAAAGGGCGATGCAGAATAAAGGAGAACTGCCAAAACCCCAGATTGAACCAGGGATCTTCAGTCTAACACACTCCCAACTGAGCTATTTCAGTCTCACAGGCTTGGGATGATAAGTGGCAAGTAACATTCGCACCACACAAGTGCCAGGCAATGACCATCTCCAACAAGAGAGAATCTAACTATCTCCCCTTGACATTCAATAGCATTACAATCACTGAATCCCCCACCATCAACATCATGGAGGTTACCATGGGGAGCCATACAAATAACTTGACTAGACGAGCAGGTCAGAGGCTTGGAATCCTGAGATGAGTAATTACAGTGCAGCTGTTGGCTCCACCCCAGGGGCTGAATTTGTTCTGTAAACCATGAAGCAGCTTCCTCTCAAATCCCAGGTTTATCAATAAATCCTCTTACAAAAGCCCCAAAGTGTGATATATTCCTCTCACTCATCCATGACTCCTGACTCCCCAAAGCCTGTCCACCATCTGCAATTCACAAGTCAAGAGTGTGATGGAATACTCTCCACTTGCCTGGATGGGTGCAATTCCAACTCAAGAATCTCAACACCGTCCAGGACAAAGCAGCCCACTTGATTGGCACCCCATCTACAAACATTCACTCCCTCCACCATCGGCACACAGTGGCAGCAGTGTGTACCGTCTACAAGATGCACTGCAGCAATGCACCAAGACTCCTTCAACAGCACCTTCCAAACCAGCGACCTTTACCACCGAGAAGGGCAAGGGCAGCAAATGCACGGGCTCCCACCACCTGCAAGTTCCCCTCCAAGCCACACACCATCCTGACTTGGAACTATATCGCCGTTCCTTCACTGTCGCTGGGTCAAAATCCTGGAACTCCCTTTCTCACAGCACTGTGGGTGTACCTACCCCACATGGACTGCAGCGGTTCAAGAAGGCAGTTCACCACCACCTTCTCATGGGCAATTAGGGATGGGCAATACATGCTGGCCTAGCCAGCGATGCCCACATCGCATGAATGAATGAATAAAAATGTGAAGTATCCCTTGTGTCATTCCTTTGGTAGAAAATATAACCCTGGTGGAATTGCCCCGCCCAATCACACCTCACTTCATAGAACATAGGAAATGGAGAAAATTTATGGCACAGAATGAGACCATTTAGCAATCGTGTCTGTGCCAGCTGAAAAAGAGTGATCCAGCCCAATCCCAATTTCCAGGTCTTGGGAATGGGATCTGAACAGATCTCAGAGCTCACATTATGTGAATGTTCTGTTGAAGTGTTGGTGAGCTGATATACCAGGGGAGATTCACACTGTTGGACACAGTGTGAAATACATTCAAGTATTTATAAAACATTACAACATGTGAGTAATATTCCCCATTGATTTCTCAGCACTGATGGATTGTGAAGTGGGAGACAGCCAGAAGTCCCAGTGATCCACACTGACCCTGAGCTGAGAATGAAATGAGAAAAAGTTCAATCTTCAGCAGCGAGATGCTGCAGAGAGGTAAGAGTCCTGAATCAAGGACAGACTTTCTCATACTGCTGTTGAATCTCATTTCAAACACTCCTTGAACTCTCTGCCGAGGAATTCAGAGCCGGAGAATGTCTGTAAAATCAGCCTAAAAAGGAAATAGAAAACACCCACCGTGGGCTCAAACTCAAAAACTTGAGATTCAGAGTTTCATGCTTTCATCGACTGAGCTCACCAGGCCTGAGACAGTGTCCCCGTCCTGTCTGTTATTGGACGGTGCAGCTGTTGGCTCCATCCCAGGGGCTGAATTTGTTCTGTAAACCATGAACCAGCTTCCTCTCAAATCCCAGGTTTATCAGTAAATCCTCTTACAAAAGCCCCAAAGTGTGATATATTCCTCTCACTCATCCAGAATAAAAGTTACATCTTTTGCTCTTTTTACCTTCCAAACATTGACTTCTATTTTACTCAGCATTTATTTCTCTCTCCTTTTTATGTTGTGCATTTCCAAATAAACATTTCATTTCAATTATTTATGAGGGATGAAATGAACAGAAGAGATTTTCTGCAATGGTACCAGGGGTGTGGGACAGAGTGAGTGGTTCGGATCTGGAATACACTGCCTGAGAGTGTGCTGGAGGCAGATTCAATCGTGGCTTTCAGAAGGGAATTGGATAAACACCTGAATAGAGAAAATTTGCAGGGCTACAATGAAAGGGCAGAGGAGTGGAATTAGCTGATCTGCTCTTGCAAAGAGCTGTCATGGACATGATGGACTGAATGGTCTCCTTCTGTACTGTAACCATTTGATTCCTTGATTCTAACTCTGTCAAAGTTGTTCTGAACTTGCTCTGCTCCAAGGAGAACAACCCCAGCTTTTCCAGTCTCTGCATATAACTGAAGTTATGAGGAACCATGGGGAACCCACTGTAAACCTTCCTCCAGACAGAAATGCAACTGTTCACCACCACACTGTGACCCAGCTGTTCACATGATTTGGATGCGGGGACCAAATGTAGTATTTCCAAGTTTGCAGATGACACAAAACTAGGTGGGAATGTGTGTTGTGAGGAAGTTGCAAAGTGTCTTCAAGGGAATTTGGACAGACTTAGTGAGTGGACAAGAAAGTGGCACATGAAATATAATGTGTAAAAATGTGAGGTTATCCACTTTGGTAGGAGAAACGGATGTGCAGATTATTTGTTAAATGGTAAGAGTGTGAATGTACAAAGGGGCCTGGGTGTCCTTGTCAATAAGTGACTGAAAGCTAACATGCAGGTGCAGCAAGCAATTAGGAAGGCTAATGATATGTTAGCCTCTATCGCAAGAGGATTTGAGTACAGGAGTAGTGAAGTCTTGCTTCATTTGTATATAACCTTGGTTGGATTGCACTTTGGAATACTGTGTGAAGTTTTGATCCCCTTACCTTCGGAAGGATATCATTGCCATAGAGGGAGTGCAACGAAGGTTCACCAGACTTGTTCCCGGGATGGCGGGACTGTCAAATGAAGAGAGATTGGGAAAACTGGGCCTGTATTCTCTAGAGTTTTGAAGAATGAGAGGTGATCTCATTGAAACTTACAAAATATTTAAATGGATAGACAGGTAGATGAAGCTAAGATGTTTCCCCCGGTTGAGGAGTCTAGAACCAGGGGACACAATATCAACGTAAGGGGAAAGCCACTTAGGACAGAGATGAGGAGAAATTTCTTTACTCAGTGGGTTGTGAATCTTTGGAATTCTCTACCTCAGAGGGCTGTGGAAGCTCAGTCATTGAGTATGTTTAAAGCAGAGATTGACAGATTTCTAAATGCAAATGACATAGGGGATATGGAGATAGTGTGGGAAAAAGGCATTGAAGTGGACGATCAGTCATCATCATATTGAATGGCAGGGTGGGCTCGACGGGCTGAATGGCCTACTCCTGCTCCTATGTTCCTATCAGTCTGCAAACTTCATATGCATGCTGTCATTGTCCGTTTTATTCCATGGGCTTCAGTTTTACTGGCAGTCTAGTATGTGACATCATCAAGAAGGTTTTCAATAAGTTAAATAAGGAGAAATTGTTTCCAGTGGCAAAAGGGTCAGTAACCAGAGGATGTATTTATCAGGTGATTGAGAAAAGAACCAGAGGCGAAATGAGGAATGATTTTTTATCCAGTGATGTGTTGTGATCTGGAATGCACTGTCTGATCAGGACTTGAAAGCAGATTCAGTCGTAACTTTGAAAAGCGATAGGGATAAATACTGGAAGGAAAAATGTACAGATTACAGGAGACAGCACTGACACAATGGACCAAATGGTCTCCTTCTTTGTGTATCATTCTATGGTTTTATGAACATAATGTTGATACAATTCGCTGAGTTGGAAGGGAAGTGAACCCAGATTCCGGGTATTCTAAACACCAGCCCCAAACGAAATGAACAAGCCCGTTGTTTAATCTCTGTTTTTCACACCAGCTTCTCCTCGCTCTTTTTGTGTTTCCAGCCTGGTCTGTTCCTCTGACCTTCATTCCTGACACTCTATTGAGAATGGCCAACTCACTGCACCTCTCACTCACACCGTCACTCCACCCCTTCACCCACTTCCAAACCTCTCTGTTCAACAGTACCTCACATCTGCTCCTCTGCTCCATTAATATAACAGGAAAACATTTTCAAACAGACGTCTCCAGACAGTGAACGTTCCAGTAAGACAAGGTAAAGAGCAGATTCATTCACTTTAAACACAGAGAGAGCAGCTCTCCCTGTTCAGTCTAAGGAGCAGCTGTAGTTTCACTCCCATTAGTCTTAGAGACATGGGCCAGAATTTTAAGGGACCGTTGGAGACGGGAATGGAGGCCAGGGAGGGGGAGGGGGGTGTATAAAATAGGGATGGAAGACGTTGGACCGGATTTTTCTGTCGGCGGCTGACATGGAGGGCAGACTTCGCACATCCACACGGCAAGAAGGCATTTAAAGTATTTATGAGGCCAATTGTCAGCAATTTTATTCACTGGATCCAATTGAACTAATAGCACACGGGAACCACGGGGCTTCAGAGCCTCGCCTGGTTCAAGGATGTGACTGGGAGGTGGGAGCTGAGTGTTGTCTTCACTGGGAAGCTATCGGGTGAGACAGCAAAACTTGGCAGCAAGGGTGGAGGGGGAAAGGGCATCGGGAAACACTGTCAGGAGTGGGGGCCAATGTGCCAGCTCTGCAGGGTGACCCACACCAGGGTGTCATTGGGGCAGTGCCACCTCATTGAGGATGACAAGTGAGGTAAATGTGGCTGGGTGTTGTTTACTGTGAAGGCCTTGCACTCAGGGAGGGGCAACCTGTCATGGGCCTCATTCGAGTCTCTCATTGGATTCGAGGCTCCCATTGAGGAGGAGGAGGAGGAGTAGAGAGGAAGGGAGGGAGGCGCAGGCACCAGCAGGGGCACCACAGCAGCTTGGGGGCCCACAGGAAGGCCAGCCTCGAACATGAGGCTGGAGAAGGAGGCAGAGGAACACGTCAGCCGAGGTTCAACTACCTGCAGATGTCCGAGTGACAGTGTCTCCGCAGACTGCACCTCTCCACGGAGGTCGTCACTGATCTCTCTGCCATGATGCAGCTGTGCCCCATGCGACTTGGTGGGCACCTGATGCCAGTGTCACTGAAGGTCACCGTGCCACTGAACTTCTTCACCACCAGATCATTGCGGGGATCCACTGGAGATATGTGTGGAATCTCACAGTCTGTAGTGAATCAGTGCATCAAGGAGGTCACCAATGTCCTGTTCAGGAGGGCCGGTGACTATGTGCACATTGATCCAAACAGTCAAGCTGAGAGAGCTATAGGATTCGGGGCCATCGCTGGATTCCACCAGGTGTAGGGTGTCATTGACTGCACCCATGTGACCATCAAGGCTCCTGCAGACCAGCCAGCAGCCTTCAACAGGAAGGGCTTCCACTTGCTCAGTGTGCAATTGGTCTGCGACCACTGCAAATGGATCCCATAGGTGTTTGCACAAATCCCGGGAAGCAGCCACAACGCCTGCATACCAAGGCACTCCCAGGTGCCAGAACCTTTCCGCGGCCCCATCCGCTTTCAGAGATGGATCCTTGGAGACAAGGGCTACCCACTGAGGACATGACTACTGACGTCTGTGAGGAACCCACGCACGGATGCAGAGGAGAGGTACAACACCTGCTGCGGGTCAACCCGAGCGACCATCAAGGAGGCCTTTGGTCTCCTGAAGATGAGATTCAGGTGCCTAGATCGATCCAGTGGAGCCCTTCAGTATGTCCCGGCGAGGGTCTCGCATATCGTGGTGGTTTGCTGTGCACAGCACAATCTGGCATTACAGAGGGGTGAGGTGTTGACTAGTGAGGATATCGTGGAGTGTGGTGTCTCCTCTGATGATGAGGATGTGGAAGAGGATGCTGCCCAAGCAGTGCCAGATGAAGAACCTCAGGCACAGCAGGAAAGGGGCCATGAGATACACACAAGGGAGACATGAGACACCCTTATACATTCAAGTTTCCTTTGAGCCTTACCACCTTCTGGA
This sequence comes from Heterodontus francisci, assembly GCF_036365525.1. Classification (NCBI taxonomy): domain Eukaryota; kingdom Metazoa; phylum Chordata; class Chondrichthyes; order Heterodontiformes; family Heterodontidae; genus Heterodontus; species Heterodontus francisci. Next base: position 1,122,002 of record NW_027141369.1, on the reverse strand, counting down.
ACCACAGCAATAAAGTCTTAGCTTTAAGCAGCCCTGTTGTCACCTCCTTCCTTCTGTTCTGCAGCGTCCAGGTACACATCGCACAGTGACAAGGCCGAAGCTTTGTAAACTCAGGGCTTGGTCCCTCACTTCCAGCCCCTTGGGAGGAAGGGTTTAAATGAAGTCCCAAAGGGTATCAACAATAAGAAGGAGACATAGTGAGAGAACATCATTTCTATATTCCGTGTGACACCAAAAACAACCCTATCCATCTGGAATGTACATTCACCCGTGAACCCCTCAGTGAATCTAGGTGCTCTTCTTAAATCTTTTCCGGGTGCTCCGACGTGGTGCTCCCCCTGCTCTTTCAACTGAGATGGAGACAGGCTGCTGACCTTGCTGCCCCATGGCTTGGGATGACATTGGTGGCCGTCCTCATGCTGCCTGAGGCCTGGAGGGCCCCGGCACACTGAGGGCCTCCTGCACAGGTACAGGGACCCCACTCTGTCATCGAGGATGATGGAGGCAGGCACTGGCATAACTTGTGTCACGCGCAGACGGGCTTTGGAGCTACTGTCCACACCAGGAACACCCTGAGAGGGGACCCCAGATGTAGCAGCCAGCTGCTCCTCCCCCTTATAAGACACACTTGTACCTCGCTGCTGACATGAGAGGGACGTGGACCTGGTGAAGAGTTCAGGTGCCACGTCCCCCCTCTCACCTTGTCACCGCTGGATGGAGCTCATGGACAAAGCGATGGAGTGCAAGTCTGCGCACATCTCCGGCAGCCACTGATTGGTCGGCTGGATCTGGCTCTCCATCAGAGTCACCAATCTCTCAAGGAAGGAAGCCAGACACACCCCCATCAGAGACAGTACAGCATGCAAGGCCTGGATGGACTCCTCCATCATCCGAACTTGGGTACACATAACCTCTGGCAACTCTGCCAGATGTTGCCTGACCTCTTGCTGCAGCTGCAGTATTTCCCGTGTTGCTGGTGACACCAGAGGCACGTCATCAGCCTGGGACTCAGCATGGGCCTGGCCTCCCACAGACTTCCAACTGCCAGTGGCCTCGGCTATCACAGCCTCCGTCAGCTGCCCGGGCCTGTCTGTGACGTGCTCACCAGCTTGCGTGGCCAAATCTAACAGCAAGTGGATACCCACCGAGTGAGGGTTTCTGTGCTGGTGGAGGGTGCAGGGGAATGAGGTGATGGTGCACCATCTGAGGCTCCCTCCTCCTCCTCAGAGGTGTCTGGATGTCCCCCAGTCTCTCCAGCTCTTCGCTCTTGTCGTTCATCCTAGCCTGCATGTGAAAACAGGGACATTGAAGGGTTAGGGTCTGCCCATCGTGACATTCCTACCACCCCTACTGTGCAGCTCCATTGATGCAGTGGTGAACAGATGAGCAGTATGGCTCCTTTGCAGCGGATGCTCCCTTGTGCACCAGGAGATGTTCACTCACTCTCTTAGGGAGGTGTCCCTGTCTCTCCATCAGCTCTGGAGCAGCTGCTTTGCTGCCCTGCCTGTTCCACGGCCTCCTCCTCCATCGGAATGAGGACATGGAGATCAGGCATCCACTGCCAGTCTTGACATGCTCTTTCCGATTGTGGACTGTCTTCTCCTGCAGCCACTATGATCAACAAAGTTAGTCTCCCAGCGGGGACAAACCCAATATCTCTGATGGTGATAGTCCAGCAGTCCATGATGTGGACACACATATTCCTCCTGCATGTGGCCCCTCTCGAGGGACTGTGTGAGGTTATACAATGACTGACGTGCACCTCCCACCGAGATGCAGCCAAGCCTCAGGCAGCATGTCCTGCTGCCCTTCCCCAATACACATGACTGGGTGGTCACTCCCTTTCCACCAAACACTCCCTCTCACTCTGCCATGCGCAATGTCCAAAGGGTCCAAAGTGTTTTGAGTTTGCGCCTGAGCAGCCCGGATCCGGTCATTGACCCACTTCGTGCACTGGATCCATGTCTTGGGGGTGACCCCACGGCTGCTGACTTCACCTACTATCTCAAAGCAGCTTTGCTTGGTCAGGTGGACAGGTCTCCACCTCCCATCCCTGGGGAAGAGGATCTTCCACCTATCTGTTGTCACCTGGAGGCGAACCTGCAGGAAGGCATCGCCAAACCATTGGACCATGGTCACTGCAGGTTCGCATTCAGCTCCTTACCTATCAGGCAGCAGAGACAGCAGAACGGGTCCTGGGGCATCAGTGACAGCAGAACGGGTCCTGGGCAGCAGAGGCAGCAGAACAGGTCCTGGGGCAGCAGATGCAGCAGAACAGGGCCTGGGGCAGCAGAGGCAGCAAAACAGGTCCTGGGGCAGTGGAGGCAGCAGAACAGGTCCTGGGGCAGCAGATGCAGCAGAACAGGTCCTGGGGCAGCAGATGCAGCAGAACTGGTCCTGGGGCAGCAGAGGCAGCAGAACAGGTCCTGGGGCAGCGGAGGCAGCAGAACGGGTCCTGGGGCAGCAGATGCAGCAGAACTGGTCCTGGGGCAGCAGATGCAGCAGAACAGGTCCTGGGGCAGCAGATGCAGCAGAACTGGTCCTGGGGCAGCAGAGGCAGCAGAACTGGTCCTGGGGCAGCAGAGGCAGCAGAACAGTTCCTGGGGCAGCAGATGCAGCAGAACTGGTCCTGGGGCAGCGGAGGCAGCAGAACAGGTCCTGGGGCAGCAGAGGCAGCAGAACAGGTCCTGGGGCAGCAGATGCAGCAGAACTGGTCCTGGGGCAGCGGAGGCAGCAGAACAGGTCCTGGGGCAGCAGATGCAGCAGAACGGGTCCTGGAGCAGCAGAGGCAGCAGAATGGGTCCTGGGGCAGCAGAACGGGTCCTGGAGCAGCAGAGGCAGCAGAACGGGTCCTGGGGCAGCAGAGGCAGCAGAACGAGTCCTGGGGCAGCAGAACGGGTCCTGGAGCAGCAGAGGCAGCAGAACAGGTCCTGGGGCAGCAGAACGGGTCCTGGAGCAGCAGAGGCAGCAGAACGGGTCCTGGGGCAGCAGAACGGGTCCTGGGGCATCAGAGGCAGCAGAACGGGTCTTGGGGCAGCAGAACGGATCCTGGGGCAGCAGATGCAGCAGAACGGGTTCTGGGACAGCAGAGGCAGCAAAATGGGTCCTGGGGCAGCAGAGGCAGCAGAACAGGTCCTGGGGCAGCAGAACGGGTCCTGGAGCAGCAGAGGCAGCAGAACGGGTCCTGGGGCAGCAGAACGGGTCCTGGGGCAGCAGATGCAGCAGAACTGGTCCTGCGGCAGCAGAGGCAGCAGAACTGGTCCTGGGGCAGCAGAGGCAGCAGAACAGTTCCTGGGGCAGCAGATGCAGCAGAACTGGTTCTGGGACAGCGGAGGCAGCAGAACAGGTCCTGGGGCAGCAGAGGCAGCAGAACAGGTCCTGGGGCAGCAGATGCAGCAGAACTGGTCCTGGGGCAGCGGAGGCAGCAGAACAGGTCCTGGGGCAGCAGATGCAGCAGAACGGGTCCTGGAGCAGCAGAGGCAGCAGAATGTGTCCTGGGGCAGCAGAACGGGTCCTGGAGCAGCAGAGGCAGCAGAACGGGTCCTGGGGCAGCAGAACGGGTCCTGGGGCAGCAGAGGCAGCAGAACGAGTCCTGGGGCAGCAGAACGGGTCCTGGAGCAGCAGAGGCAGCAGAACAGGTCCTGGGGCAGCAGAACGGGTCCTGGAGCAGCAGAGGCAGCAGAACGGGTCCTGGGGCAGCAGAACGGGTCCTGGGGCATCAGAGGCAGCAGAACGGGTCTTGGGGCAGCAGAACGGATCCTGGGGCAGCAGATGCAGCAGAACGGGTTCTGGGACAGCAGAGGCAGCAAAATGGGTCCTCGGGCAGCAGAGGCAGCAGAACGGGTTCTGGGGCAGCAGAGGGCTCTCAGGAAGACACTCCTTTAAACCAGGCAGCAGTGAATGCAGGTCTGGCAGCCCTTTCAATATGGTGCCAGCACCTGCCGTTGTATCAGATGTCGGTGCCATCGGTGCCTCGTTCCCTACCTCTGGTCCTTGTTTACATGGGCCCCACGCCTCCCCTTCATTAATTGGTCGTTGCTCCGTGATCGGGTTCGGTCGGCCACATTTCACTCGTGTGGTGACGACACCCACTTCCGGTGGCTCTGCCGAGAGCCGCACCGTTAGTTTAAAATTCAGCCCATGGGGTCAAGAGTGGAAAATCTCCCCTCTGATTCTCTCTACTTAAAATGAAGGAGACACCAAATTAAAACTGATGAAACCAGGGATTGTATCCTGGTTCTTCAATCTAGTGTTCTCCCAACTGAGCTATTCCAGCCTCACTGTGAACTCATCTTCATTGGAGACAAATATAACTCCAGGCGGAATTTCCCCACCCGTTCATTCCTCACTTCAGGGGAATGGGACCCGACCAGATCGCGGAACTCAGATTATGTTAATGTTCTGCTCTTGATATCTTAATATTATCTTGCGTTTGAGCCACTTTTAATCAGGTTCACGGACAAATTCTTCCATCATCCCTTCTCCCACATTCCCTCTCTCTCATTCATTCTTTATTCCTCACAATCCAGAAAGGGTTAGGAATCAGAGCTCACCCCCAAACACTCTGCACACAGACCTCTGTCTGTTACCCTGTTTGATCCAAGAGACCAGTCAATAAATTACACTCTTTATAAACACAGAAAGCTGCCTCAGAGTGTTGGACAGAGATAAATACACTGAAGTCTTTTGAAAAAAGTTAATCTTACGGGTTGTTACTGAGCCCACAGAGCAGGGCGGGCCCAGGCTCCAGCCCCAGCCCCAGCCTGTGCTGTGTTAGCTGATGCCACCTGGTGTGATACTGAGCCACACGGAGCAGGAAAGGGCCTGGTTGTATTCATGGCCTGTGTTGTGTTAACTGATCCCACTCAGTGTGGTAGGAGCCACACAGAACAGAATGGGCCCAGGCTCCTTCCTCAGCCTGAGGGATGATGGATCTTCTCACACGTTGTTGTCCAGAGCCCCACACAGAACAGGGAAATCTCAGGCTCCATCCCAGGCCTGAGGTATTTTACTTCATCGCACCTGGTATGGTACGGAGTCCCCAGAGCAGGAAAGATCCAGCTTCCATCTCCGGCCTGTGCTGAATTAGCTGATCTGACCTGGTTGGCACTGAACCGCAATCAGGGAAGGATGGGCCGAGGCTCCATGGCCTGTGGTGTGTTAGTTATTCTCATTTGGTGAGGTACTGAGCACCATATAGAGCAGGATGGGCCTGTGCTCAGTGAGCTGATCTCACCTTGTGTGGTCCTGAGACCCACACACAAAGCAGGACAGGCTTAGGCCTCATCCCCGGCCTGTGTTCAATTAGCAGATCTCAGTCAAAAGATTTTGATAAGGTTCCACACAAGAGGCTTCTCTATAAGATTAAAGTCCCTGGTATCAGTGGTAATATATTGATCTGGATTGGGAACTGACTGGCAGACGTAGGCAGAAAGTAGTTACAGATGGATCTGGATCTGTTTGGAGACCAGTTACCAATGGTATCTCACAGGGATCGGTGTTGGGACTGTTGCTCTTTACTATTTTTATTAATGATCTGGATGTAGGTGTAGGGGGCACCATCTGTAAATTTACAGATGATTTGAAGATCTGTGCGAGTGTTCAGACTGTAGACGATACTCGACTATTTCAGGCTGATCTTAATGTGTTGGGAGATTGGGTTCATGACTGGTAAATTATGTTTAATTTGGGTAAGTGCAGTGTTATTCATGTGGACAGGGCGAATGCTCAACATTCATACACCCTTCAGGGAAAAACATTAAAGTAGGTGGAAAAAAGAAAATAATTTTGAGCAGAGATCTGGATGTTCTAGTGCACAGATCTCTAAAGTTACAGCAGCAATGCTGTGAAGTGATAGTTGGAGCAAATAGAGGGTTGGGCTGCATTCAGAGGACAATTGAGTATAAAATGAGGCATATTCTTTCATGGGATGTGAGCGACACTGGCAAGGCCAGAATTTGTTACCCATCCCTAATTGTCCTTGACAAGGTGGCGGTGAGCTCCCTTCTTGAGTTGCTGCACTCCATGTGGTGTAGGTACACCCACAGTGCTGTTAGGAAGGGAGATCCAGGATTTTGACCCAGCATCAGTGCATGAACAGCGATATATTTGCAGATCAGATGGTGTGTGACTTGGAGGGGAGCTTGCACATGGTGGTGTTTCCATGCATCTGCAGTCCTTGTCCTTCAAAGTGGTGGAGGTCTTCGGTTTGGAAGGTGCTGTCTGCGGAGCCTTGGTGAGTTGCAGCAGTGCATCTGGTAGATGGTACACACGACTGCCACTGTGCATCAGTGATGAAGGGAGTGATTGTTTCAGGTGGTGAATGGGATGACAATCAAGGCGGCTGCTTTGTCCTGGACAGTGTCGAGTTTCTAGAGTATTGTTGGTGCTGCACTCATCCTGGTTTGTGCCTTGTAGATGGTTGACAAGTTTTGGAGAGTCAAAAATCACAAAATTATTGCAGTGCAGAAGGAGGCCATTCGGCCCATTGTGTCTTCATAGAATCATAGAACATAGAAAGTTTACAGCACAGGCAGGCCAAAAAACGAGCCACCCCGCTGAATCCCATTGCCCAGCATTTGGACCGTCGCCCTGCAGGTTCAGGTACTTGAGGTGCACATCCAGACACCTTTTAAATGAGTTGAGGGTTTCTGCCTCAGCTACCCTTACAGGCAGTGAATTCCAGACTCCCACAGCCCTCTGGGTGAAAAATCCTTTCCTCATCTCCCCTCTAATTGTTCAACACATCACTTTAAATCTATGCCCCCTAGTCACTGACCTCCCTACTAAGGTAAATAGACCCTTCCCATCCATTCTATCCAGACCCCTCACAATTTTGTACATTTCAATCAAATCTCCCCTCAGCCTCCTCTATTCAACCCCAGCTGATCCAATCTTTCCTCATCGCTGCATTTTTCCAGAGCTGGCAACATCCTCGTAAATCTCCTCTTTAACCTCTCTAGTACAATTACATCCTTTCTGGAATGAGGTGACCAGAACTGCACACAGAACTCAAGTTGTGGCCTAACTAATGATTGACACTGTTCCAGCATAACCTCCCTGCTCTTATATTCTATACATTGGCTAATAAAGGAAAGGATTCCATAAGCCTTCTCAACCAACTTATCAACCTGTCCTGCTACTTTCAGGGATTTGTGGACATTCACTTCAAGGTCCCTCACTTCCTCTACACCTCTCAGCATTCACCCATTAATTGTGTATTCCTTTGCTGTGTTTGACCTCACCAAAGGCATCACCTCACACTTCTCCAAGTTGAGTTCCATTTGCCACTTTTCTGCCCACCTGACCAGTCCATTTCTCCAGCTCTCCTAATGAGCATTTCACCACGTGCCTTGAGCTGAGTTACTCATCACAGAATTCCCACTATCTGATTTACTCTTGTAGCCAGTGTATGTATATGAATGGTCCAGTTAAGCTTTTGTCAATGGTAACCCCCAGGATGTTGATGGTGGGGGGATTCAGCGATGGCAATGCTGTTGATCGTCAAAGGGAGATGGTTACATTCTCTCTTGTTGGAGATGGTCATTGCCTGGTACTTATGTGGTGTGAATGTTACTTGCCACTTAGCAGCCCAAGTCTGAATGTTGTCCAGGTCTTGCTGCTTCTGGACACGGACTCCTTCAGTATCTGAGATGTCCTGAATTTGTCCTTTTATGAAACCTTGGTCAAGACTCACTTGGAATATTGTATCCAGTCTTGGTCTCCTCACATGGTGGGTGATATTGAGGCTTTGGAAAGGGTACCGAGGAGAGACATTCGACGAATTCCCAGTATAAGACATCTTGGTTACCAAGTTAGACTAAAAGAGTTGGGACCCTACACCTTAGAGAAACCTAGACTGAGGGGTGATCCGATTGAGGTTCATAAATAATGAAGGGTCCAATTTAGCATGGGAGAGGAGTCAGAACTTTATATTGGAAAAGACCAGATGGCACCCGGATCACATTAAATTTCATTTTCAGTGGTGGGCTAACGTACCAGGATGGCCGAGTGGTTAAGGCGTTGGACTTAAGATCCAATAGACATGTGTCTGCGTGGGTTCAAACCCCACTCCTGGTATCTGTGCTTACAAAATGTTATTTATTCTTTCCCTGACTTTTGCCTTGCACCATCATCTCTTCTGTCATTTAATCACTCTTGCCTTCCAACTGATCACAGCTTCCTATTATTTGATCTGCCCCAGCACCGTTCCTTGGCTCTGCGCTTGCTTATAAACTGGTAAATCTTTAACTTAATCTCCTCTGTACCCTGACAATGACCTTCTCATCCTTCCTGGATTATGGTTCCTCACAGGATCCGCTGCCTCTCCGACTCCCCTCCAGGTAACTGAAGGCCCTAAGCCTTGGTCTCGCTTTGTACGCTAGCTGGTAGTTGATTCCTTGCAGGTCTGCCACCGCTCAGGAGAAGCTCAAGACCCAGATCAAGCAAAGTATCAAGAGGAATGTGAACAAAGGCTCCCTGGTGCAGAGCAAGGGACAGGGCGCCTCCGGCTCCTTCAAAATCAGCAAGAAGGAAAACCCAGGGAAAAGTGGGAAAGAAGGTGAAGAAACCAGCAGCCAAGAAATCTTTAGTGAAGAAACCAGCAGACAAGAAATCTTCAGTGAAGAAACCAGCAGACAAGAAATCTTTAGTGAAGAAACCAGCAGACAAGAAAGTGACAACAAAGAAAGTAACAGCCAAGAAAACGAGCAGCAAGGCGGCGGCAACGCCAAATAAGGCGGTGAAGAAAGCAGCGCTTCAGAAAAAGTCTCCTGCGAAGAATGTCAAAAAAGGCAAGAGTGCGGCGGGCGGAAAGCGCTGAAGAAAGTGCAGACATGGAAGAGCAAGGTCAAGCCCGAAAGCAGCGAAGTCTCAGAAAGCAGGGTCTGGAAAGAAGTGAAAGCGCGGGAAACTTGTAAACATCTGAACACAAAGGCTCTTCTCAGAGCCACCCACATCTCTCAGGAAAGAGCTGATCCCCTGATCAAATGATCCCTGTCCAGGCCCCGCCTGCAGATTCCACATGGAAATAATTTGGAGTAAATCCAGGATCCCTGGTGACTCCCCTCCACCCAGCCCTTTCCCCACTCTCTGTCATAAAACAGAGGGATGTCCGGCCCTCACTCTAACAGGGGATGTGTTCGGTGCAGTCTCAGTTCACAAATTCAGGGGGAGAGTTTGTAAGACAGTAACACTGGCGGAGAAACCCCACCTCACAACTCAAACCCCAACACATGAGTTTCTCCAATTCAGCTGGAGTCGGGTGACAACAGGAGCTGGGATAGGCTGTGATCGGGAATGTTAGGAATGGATTTGTTCAGGGAGGAATGTACCTGGAATCTCCGAAAATAATAGTTCCTTATTTCCCCAGATGACACATTCTGCAGTGAGAATGAAAAGTCTCTTCACTGCTTCACATTTACTAATTGTTTGGTTCGAGATGAATAATGAGTCAGAGAATAATGACAGGATCTGAAGCTTCTCTCACACCAGCCCTTGAATGACTCAGTGTGAAGTGTCCAATGTGTGAAGCTACTGCCAGGGTTTGTCAATCTGAACAGTTTCAGCTCAGTTACTGGGGGCCTGGAATCCCCGCAGTTTGACTCTGTCTCTGATTGGTCACCCGCTTCTCAATCCAATTCTTAACCAATAGGAGAATCACATATAAGTAAATAGAAGTTCTCATTGGCTTAGATTTTCCAATTGGAAAAAGCCTGGCAATTCCAGAGCAGGAAGGAATTGAAGTGATGGAAAATTTCAATTTTCAGGCAACAATTTTAAAACCTCTCATTTTATGTTCTGTTTTACTGTATTTACCGTCACAAAATCCTGACGCGGTTTTAGGAATCGTTTTCATTTGTCAATCTGTTAACTGTAAGCGGCGGGAGGAAGGTCCGGTTCAGCAATTTAAAACGGGACAAATATCAGCTTCCACTCTGTAAAAGGAACAAATTAGCGACTAACCGCCTCTCACAGGCTTCTCGGGGACTGACAGAAACGAGCGGTTTCTGATCTTTTCTCCTGAAAGAGGCGGATAATGCTGCAGGGAGCAATGAACTGCCCTTCACTTTCTGGCTGCTAATACACCCCTGACTTTAAACAGTTCAAACAGCGACTGATGCTTCTGCCGGAAAATGAGCAGATTCACCAGAATGATCCCGGTCCATCATGGCCAAAGACATCCAGCTGGCCCGCCGCATCCGCAGGGAACGCACGTAAAACCCAGCTTCAGTAACAAGTGTAACAAGGGCTCTTTTCAGAGCCACCAAATCAGCAAAGTAAAGAGCTGCCATCTCTGTTCATCATCAAACCCATTAGATTGGAGGGGCGGCCACATGGTTTCTGTTTTGTCACATCACTTTCCCGAAAGGCCTGTCGGACTGAGAGCTGATCTGGAATTTAGAAAGCAGCATTACTGGAGACTCATTGCTGCTCAGCACAATCTCAACCCCGCTCCTGGGATCCGTTAGCTGGCATTTGGGGAAAAGAAATGGATCCCAGTTTTATTTGGAAGGCATTAATGGAGCCGGGTCCGTTCACATGAGGGTTATTTACTAACATTACCCAATGAGTTCACTAATATTTGAATCCATTGGAGATTAGTACACAGGATATGTAAGGCAGCTCGGTCACTCTGACTGAAACCGCCAGTTCCCCGGGGTTGCAGACCCTGACACTGCGGGGAGAGAATCCCCGACTCTATCCCGCCGCCGGGGGAAACAGACAGCTCTGTGTCCGGAGAATAGGGAGGGCCGGGGGGAAGGCACATATTAAAGCGCTGCAATGGACTCAGCTCCTGTGTGTGCACAACTCTCACTGATTCCGTCCTCTGGGAACAGTGCGGTCGAAACAGATCAGGTTAGGAGAGAAACACACAGCCCGAGAATGGCCTCTTCCTTCCTGCATTTACTCTGTTCCGGGAGCAGATTCTCATTGAGAAGCGGCGCTCAGATCACCAGAGAGAAAAAAAAAACACAATTCAAACTGTCCAAATGAAAAACAGAGAATTAACCCGGACACTTCCATTACTAAATTAATTCATCAGCTCCGAACCAGTTCCCGTTAATGTACCGGGATAATCTCTGGATTTATCAAATCGAAGGCAGCGGGATTTATTAAATTGTTGATTCTGACACCCTGTAGTTCAGTTCTTCACTTAACTAGAGGGGGAGATGTGTGAGCAGAGAAACAGAGCGAAATCCAGAGAGGGAACTGAAAACACACCTGGACAGATGTGAAACAGGTCAATCCACTGTTCCAATAACTCCATCTCTGACTCCCTCCTGACAGTAACCAGCCCTTTCACAGAGACTGTGAGTGGCTCTGAAAAGAGCCTTTGGTTTATTAGATGACATTTTGGCCGCTTTACTTTTTCTGGGAGCTCTTGAGTGCTGGTTTTCTTAGGCAGCAGCACGGCCTGGATATTAGGCAGCACCCCGCCCTGAGCGATGGTCTCCCCTCCCAGCAGCTTGTTGAGCTCCTCGTCGTTGCGGACGGCCAGCTGCAGTTGTCTGGGGATGATGCGGGTCTTCTTGTTGTCCCGGGCCGCGTTCCCGGCCAGCTCGAGGATTTCAGCGGTCAGATACTCGAGCACAGCAGCCAGATCGACCGGGGCTCCGGCACCCACACGCTCAGCATAGTTACCCTTTCTCAGGAGCCTGTGAACACGGCCCACCGGGAACTGCAGTCCAGCCCGGGAGGAGTGAGACTTGGCCTTGGCCCGAGCTTTCCCGCCGGTCTTTCCTCTTCCAGACATTTCCACAATCTCACAAATACTTTCACAAAGAATGAATAATTTCCTTAGCATTGATAATACATCGCAGGCAGTCAGGATGACTGAGCGGTCTCAAGCGCTGTGTTCAGGTCGCAGTCTCCACTGGAGGCGGGGGTTCGAATCCCACTTCTGACAAGTTGTGTTTTGACTGAACTGGAGGCGTTTGGGAGCAGCGGCAAAAAGCAAAGAAAAAGCATGAAAGAACATGGACAAACAAAATAACAATGGACCCAAAGATGTTGCATTAAAACATTAGAGTAAGAGGCTACTAAACAAACATCAGGGCACATAAAAGATCAAAAATGTCTCCTTTGTATCGGGGTGGAAGATGTTGCCAATATCCTTAATGAATACTTTGCTGTTTTCCCGAATGAGAGGGTGATGCAGATATTGTTATTAAGGAGGAGGAGTGTGAAGTATTGGACGTGATAACTTAAGGAGAGAGGAAGTCTTAATGGGATGAGCATCCTTGAATGTGGATAAATCATCAGGACCAGATGAAATGTACCCCAGGCTGTTGAAAGAAGCCAGGGAAGAAATAGTGGAACAAAAACAAGAAATGCCGGATTCACTCAGCAGGTCTGGCAGCATCCGAAGAAGGGTCACTGACCCGAAACGTTAACTCTGCTTCTCTTTCCACAGATGCTGCCAGACCTGCTGAGTGAATCCGGCATTTCTTGTTTTTGTTTCAGATTTCCAGCATCCGCAGTATTTTGTTTTTAAGAAATAGTGGAAGGTCTGACCATCATTTTCCAATCCCTCACTGGATACAGGTGTGGTGCCAGAGGATTGGAGGTCTTGTAACGTTGCAATAAAAGCAAAATACGATGCAGATCAAGCATGGCTGATCCTTTCGAGCAGAGAAACAGGGCTGAATTCCCTGAACCAGTGCTACAGCTTTCAGAATAGAAGGAGCCTATACAAACCTGACGGGTTCCACTTCAACAAAAGAGCTGGAGGTGTTGACGGTCAGAACAGATAAAATGTGGATGAGTGTTTGAAGCAGATTCTGTGTGGTTACTGTAGTTGTACTATGGAGTTATTTCAAGGAGGTGATTCTGAATGTAATGGATCAACGTGGACCCATCCAAGGCAAAGGTTCTAAGCTTCCCTGTGGTCCAGCCTGGTTGAATGGAACTGAAGCAAACAAATCATCCAGAAGAGGAAAAGATATGTAAGGCCATGAAAGCACAGAATTCAGATGGATGCAATACCAGATGGTATGGCAAGAGTGTAAAACAGCAACAGACTGGTGAATAAAACTTTCCCATTGAATGAGACAAGAGAAAAGAAGGGTAATAATAGTGTCAGAGGTGAGTTGTGAGACTATTCACATTCCACCTTGATCTGAATAGGACTGTTGAAGGGAGTGATTGAGAAGAATAGAGGAGAAATGAAAAGAAAGGAGAAATAAACAAAAGGTCTTTTGATTTTAGAATGCTTGTTTTTGGAAATGACAGACTGTAAAGTGTGTGTGTCAGAAGATATAGAGCGAAGTTGGGTATGACAAGATCACAGGAAAGTTGTGCCCTGAGACAAGGTGTGTGTTGACAGGAAAGCTGCTTTCTTTTGCACAATATGTATTTTATTCGTATAATTTGTGCAATTACATTGCAAAGCAGTTCAAATTTAATATTACATAAGGTACAATACAGATCAGTTTCCTTCAATAATGTACATGATGTATCTCACTATCCCTGCCTGCACAGGTTATATTTACAGTAGTTACATTACACATCAAACATTCTCTGGTGCAAACAGCCCGAGGGGTTTTACACGGGTTCCAGCCCCTCACTGTACTATGGCCTACTAGGGCCTCAGACTGCAGCCTTTCCCCATTGAGTCTCCATGGTGGCTTCCCCAAGCTTTAATGCCGTCCCACAGCACATAGTCTTGGACGTTGCAATGTGCCAGTCTGCAACACTCGGTCATGGACAGCTCTTTGCACTGGAATACCTGTCCCACGGCCGGGCTCGTTCTCAATAGAGATCATTTCAAATGAACATTTCCTAAATCCGTGCTTTCTCTCTCGCAATAAAGAGAACAGGATGTCTAGCGGATTCAGTGTGAGACAATAACACTGCCGGGTAAAGGCCGCTTTCCAACTCTAATCTTAACACAGGAGATTCCCCAAGCAGCTGCAGTAAGGTGTTTGTAAGCTGTTGGAAGCGGATGTGTGTGGAAATGGTGATGTTACTGAGGAGGTTTCTTGTTATAGAATGGACTGTGTTTAGGTGGGAATATTACTGAGCGTTAATTGCATCGGGACCATATTTAAAAGCTCCGGCTTTCTGGAAAGCCTTGACTATGAAGACCGAGTCTGGAAGGCTTTGTGTGGAGAGCTGGGTTTCGGTTCCACTGTTAATAAAGGGTTTGAAATTGGCAGCCCGGAGGAAACTGGAGGTGGAGCTGAAAGATGAGGGGCCGTTCTCTCTCCGTCTGTCACTCTGGGTGTCTCCTCCCCATCTGCTCTCTGTTCAATCTTCACTCTGTCTCCTCCCCTTCCTGCTCTCTCTCTGCCATTCTCAGCCCGGTCCGGGTGGCCTGTATAAAAAGGAGCCTGACGGAATCAGTCTCTTTTATTGTGCACTGATTTGAGGCAAGAATCAACTTGTCTGGCAGTAAACAAGAGTATGCTCCAGGCTGGCAGTAAGTTAGAATCCATGAGGAAAGGCATCATCACCCTCATCGACAAGCGGAAGGGGGAGAGGACAGAAATAAGAAATTGGTGGCCCATTTCACTGCTTAATGCTGACAACAAGATTCTGTCAAACGTCACAGCCAGTCGATTCAAGTCTGCTCTGGAGTTGGTGATTCACGCTGATCAGACCTATACTATACCAGGCAGGACAATCTCTGATAGCATTGCGCTACTCAGGGATATGATCACCGATGTACGGGACAGGAGGGTGGACACCTGCCTCATCAGCCTGGACCAGGAGAAGGCTTTTGACAGGATATCGCACACTTACATGATGGATGTGCATTCCAAAATGGGGTTTGGGGAGGGAATCTGCAATTGGGTCAAACTACTCTACACAAACATCAGTAGTGCAGTCTCAATCAATGGGTGGGAATCAGAAAGTTTCCAGATCCAATCTGGAGTCAGACAGGGCTGTCCTCTCTCCCCTGTCTTGTTTGTTTGCTGTATTGAACCCTTTGCTGAGTCTATTAGGAAGAATGCGAGCATCAGAGGGGTGACAATCCCAGGCAGCGGAGGCACTCAGGTGAAAACCTCCCTGTACATGGATGACATTGCCATTTTATGCTCGGATCCACTGTCTGTGCGCAGACTGATGAGCACCTGCGACCAGCTCGAACTGGCCTTGGGAGCCAATGTTAAACACGGCAAGAGCGAGGCCATGTTCTTTGGGAACTGGGCTGACCGATCCTTTGTCCCCTTCACCGTTAGGTCAGACTAACTGAAGGTGCTGGGGATATGGTTTGGAAGGGCTGGGACGTGCACCAAAACCTGGAAGGAGCGAGTAGCCAGGGTACAACATAAGCTGAGCATGTGGGAGCAGCGATCTCTCTCCATTATGGGTAAGAACCTGGTCATCAGGTGCGAGGTGCTCACATTGCTGTACATGGTGCTGGTCTGGCCCATACCGCATTCCTGCGCTGTGGCGATCACCTGAGCCATTTTCTGCTTCATCTGGGGATCCAAAATGATCCGAGTCCGGAGGGACACGATGTTCAAACCTTTGGATAAGGGCGGGAAAAATGTACCCAACGTCGCCTTCATCCTTATGGCTACCTTTGTGTGCGGCTGCATCAAGCTGTGTGTAGATCCCCAGTTTGCAAACTTCAAGTGTCACTACGTGCTGTGGTTCTATCTGTCCCCGGTGTTGCAAAGGATGGGCCTGGTCATATTGCCGCGGAATGCTCCATCCAGTTGGACTGTGCCGTACTGCCTATCCTTCATGGAAAATTTTCTGTGGAAAAACACCTTTGACCACCAATCCATCAGGCAGTGGTCTGCACGGAATATCCTCAAGGCCCTACGGGAAAAGAAGATGGTGGATCCTGTCGGATGGTCCCCTGAGCAGAAGTCCAAAGTCATTTGGCAGAATGCCTCATCACCAGAACTTTCAAACAAGCACCAAAATGTAGCCTGGCTGATGATGTGAAGAGCCCTCCCTGTCAGATCCTTCCTGCACACCCGAAGTCTCACCCCATCCACACGCGGCCCTCGAGGTGGCTGTGGTGGAAAAGAGACGTTGCCCACCTCTTTCTGGAATGTGTCTTTGCAAAGCAGGTGTGGAAGAGATGCAGTGGTTTTTGTCGAGGTTCATCCCAAGCAGCTCTGTAGCACAGGAGTCTGTGCTCTGTGGGCTGTTCCCAGGGACGCACACCAAGATAAAAATCAACTGTTGCTGGAGGACTATCAATTCGGTGAAAGATGCCCTTTGGTCTGCCCGAACCTTGCTGGTCTTCCAGTGCAAAGAGTTGTCCACGACCGAATGTTGCAGACTGACACATTCCAAGGTCCAGGACTATGTGCTGAGGGACGCACTAAAACTTGGGGCAGCCGCAGCAAAGGCTCAATGTGGAAAGACCACTGTGTAAGGTCCCCTCACCACGCTGAACTGAGGGGCCGGATCCATGGGAAACCACTCGAACTGTAGCCAGAAAATATTTGTTTGCTGTAAAATGTACATGGCATGACAATGAAATGGAAGGGTTGTGAGGCAACTCACTCCTGTATTGAAGGAAACTGATCTCCTTTGCATTCTTTGTATTGTTTGACTTGGTGCTTTTGGGAACTGTTTTGTAATGTATTTTTTTTTACAGATTTTAATGAATAAAGTATATTTTGGAAATTAATAAAAGAAAGTCTGGCAGAGGTAAAGGAGGGAAAGGACTGGGCAAAGGCGGAGCAAAGCGGCACCGCAAAGTGCTTCGTGATAATATCCAGGGCATCACCAAACCAGCAATCCGCCGCCTGGCTCGCCGTGGCGGGGTCAAGCGGATCTCGGGTTTGATCTATGAGGAGACTCGCGGGGTGTTGAAGGTTTTCCTGGAGAATGTGATCAGGGATGCGGTCACCTACACTGAACACGCCAAGCGCAAGACGGTCACTGCCATGGATGTGGTGTACGCTCTGAAACGGCAGGGCCGCACTCTCTCCGAATTCAGCGGCTGAACAACTCGACCCTTTCCAGCAAACACAACAAAGGCTCTTCTCAGAGCCACCCACCGCCTCACAGAGAGAGCAGTGACCTGGAAACGGGAGCTGGGATAGGCTGTTTAGAACTGTCTGTAATAAATCTGTGCTGTGTTCGGGATACAAAACTAGAATCCCCAAATTTGACATTTCATTTATAGCAAGGATATGCAGTGGATTTGATTTTCTGAACGGGCTGTGTAAACAGCGCCTGAGGCTCTTCAGTTAGTTATTTCTCCAGTCGACACATGCCCTCAGTGAAAAGCCACATCACTCCTCCAGAATCACTCATTGTTTTCATAGAATTTCAAAATGATTTCGCTGCAATGAGGGAATCCGGGAGTTTTGCAGCAGCCGTTGAACCAGACCCACTTGTGATGTTATTTCCCCCGAGACGGTGTTTCCTGCACTGAAACTGACAGGGTTTGTGAAACTGATCAGTTTCAGCTCAGTCATTCAGGGACCTGGAATTCCCGCAGTTTGAGCCCGCGCTTTCCAGAGCCCACTTCTGATTGGTCACCCTCTTCCCATTCGCATGTCTTAACCAATTGCCGAGCCTCGAATTAGAAAATACAGCAAATCATTGGCTTAAATTGTCGTCCTGGCAGAAAGGTTGAATTCAAAAAAGCCGCCAATTTCAGTGTTGGGCAGAATCGAATTACTCAATGTTCTCAATAACGAAATTGGCGGCACATTTTAAACTTTCCCCGATTTTCCTTTCCATCGATTGGGGTGCTATTTCACTCGGGTGCGTTTGCTAATACTAACTGTAATCCTCAGATCCATTTAACATTTCAGTAATCCTATTAAATACAAAAGGAATTTTATGATTGAATTTCCATTGGAAGATAGTGAATTAGCACCCCGATCGATGGAAAGGAAAATCGGGCAGAGGATAAAATGTGCTGCCAATTCGTTATTGTGATTTGTTTATATAACTGACAAGGATTGACTTCACCCGAACGCAGCTACTAGCTCCCACCTCACTGACCGCTCTCCCCCCTCTGCAACTCGCTTTCTCCCCCTCCTCCCTACTGGCGAAATTCCGCACTCTGGCTGTTCGCTCTCCGCACCCCCACCCCCCACCCTGTCCCAGCCCAGCCCACAGCTGCTAGCTCTGGCCGTGACACTCGCTCCCACATTTCTTCACCAGGCGCCACCTGTAGAAGCAGGAGGGCCGCAAGGAGTGACAGGGCGACGGAGGAGTGAGTAGCTGAGAGGAGGGAAGCGGCGCGGCCTGGAGCGAGTGGTCAGAGAGTGGGGTAGTGCGAAGCGAGGAACAACTGGCCAGGGGAGTGGGGGGTGGGGGAGCAGCGAGGTCTGGAGCGAGCGGCTGAGGGGGGGAATCGTCGAGGCCTGGAGTGAGTTGCCGAGGGGGGAGAGCTACAGCTTCAAAATCTCCCATTCAGCCACTTCCTCCAGCCAAGTGATGGGGGGATGGGGTGGCTAGATACCCAATGACGCTTTATCACGCATGCACGAAGATGGATTTGTTGCGGAAATGTGATGATGTTGGCGCTGCAAAATGACATCATCCCGTGCACGCACCACTCAATCCTGGCAAGATGTCAAAAATCACTGTGATTTTTTGGTCTTTTCAGTGCACTCCTCTTTCTTTAGTTGCCTCTTACCTTAATGTATTGAAGAAACATCTTTGGGTCCATTTTCATTTTCCTTGTCAATATTCTTCCATGCTTTCCCTTCACCGCTGCTCCCAAATCCCTCCAGTTCAGTCAAAACACAACTTGGTAGATTTGGGATTTGAACACACGCCTCCAGAAAACACTACGACCTGAACACAGCCCCTTAGACCACTCGGCCATCCTGACTGTTTCAAGCTTACGACAAAAGCTGAGAAATTATCCATTCTTTGTGAAAGTATTTGTGAGATTGTGGAAATGTCTGGAAGAGGAAAGACCGGCAGGAAAGCTCGGTCCAAGGCCAAGTCTCGCTCCTCCCGGGCTGGACTGCAGTTCCCGGTGGGCCGTGTTCACAGGCTCCTGAGAAAGGGTAACTATGCTGAGCGTGTGGGTGCTGGAGCCCCGGTCTATCTTGCTGCTGTGCTCGAGTACCTGACCGCTGAAATCCTCGAGCTGGCCGGTAACGCGGCCCGGGACAACAAGAAGACCCGCATCATCCCCAGACACCTGCAGCTGGCCGTCCGCAACAACGAGGAGCTCAACAAGCTGCTGGGAGGGGTGACCATCGCTCAGGGCGGGGTGCTGCCTAATATCCAGGCCGTGCTGCTGCGCAAGAAAACCAGCGCTCAGAGCTCCCAGAAAAAGTAAAGCGGCCAAAATGACATCTAATAAACCAAAGGCTCTTTTCAGAGCCACCCACAGTCTCTGTGAAAGGGCTGGTTACTGTCAGGAGGGAGTCAGAGATGGAGTTATTGTAACAGTGGATTGACCTGTTGCACATCTGTCCAGCTGTGTTTTCATTTCGCTCTGTTTTTCTGCTCACACATCTCCCCCTCGAGTTAATTGCAGAACTGAACTACAGGGTGCAGAATCAACAATTCCCAGGATCAGGGGTGAGATTGTGCTGAGCAGCAATGAGCCTGCAGTAATGCTGCTTTCTAAATTCCAGATCAGCTCTCAGTCCAACAGGCCTTTCGTATTTTAAATATCACAACAGAGATGAGCGGGGGTAAGCGCAGCCTCAGCTGCACCGAGTCTCAGGGGCTCTCAGGACCCCAATCAGAGCCACCAGGCCTGGCGGACGTGCAGCGAGGACCCCGGGGGAGGGAGGGTGCACCATTAAAGTGATGGTGCAGCACCTCCCCCATCCTCGCCGCCACTTCCCGGTTTCTTCTCCCGTTTATCTCAACATTAAGAAGACGCTTTTGCTCTGGACTACACTGGTTATAAAGTAAGACCCAACTTTGTCTCTGAAAGTGATGAATAGCAGCAACAACAGCAGAATCCAACCCCTGCAGTTACATGTGAACTTGCTGATGTTGCAGCAGATTGAATGACTGAGTGAATCCCTTCCCACACACATGGCAGGGGAACGGCCTCTCCCCAGAGTGAATGTGTTGGTGTTTCAGCAGATCATTACTGCTTTTCAAGCTCTTCTCACAGTCAGGACATTGAAAAGGTCTCTGATCAATGTGAACAAGTTGATGTTCAGTGAGGTTGGATGACTTAGTGAACCCCTTCCCACACACGGAGCAGGTAAATGATCTCTCCCCAGTGTGAACTCACTGGTGTTTCAGCAGGTTGACTCTGGCTGGGTTCAGTTCTGCACTCACTGGTTCCTCTCTCTCTCCTCCCCTGAAGGTGCTGATTCTGACTGTATGTACATGCTCTCTCCCCCTCCGACCCTCCCTGTCCAATGTAGTATCTCCAGTTTTGGTGATGTGCTCTCCCTGACCTGTCTCCATTTCTCCTTCTTATACAGACTTGCCCTGACTGTCACTATTTCATAGAATCATACAGCACAGAAGGAGGCCAATCGGTCTTTTGTGCCTGTGCTGAATCTGTGAAAAAAATGATGCAATTAGTCCAACCCCCTGCCTATTTCCCCATAGTCCTGGAGAAATTCACTTTGAAATATTTGCACAATTCCTTTATGAAAGTTATAATTGAATCTGTTTCCACCACCCTGTCAGACAATTCATTCCAAATCCGAGTCAGTTACTTCTTAAATGTTGTGAGGGTTCCGGCCTCTACCACCTCTTCAGGGAGTGCGTTCCAGATTCCAACCACCCTCTGGGTAAATTTTTTTCCTCAAATCCCATCTCAACCTCCTGTCCCTTACCTTAAATCTATGCCACCTGGTTATTGACCCCTCCGCTGAGGTAAAATGTTTCTTCCTATCTAACCCATCAATGCCCCTCATAATTTTGTAAACCTCAATCTTATCTCCCCTCAGCCTTCTCTGCTCGAAGGAAAACAATGCTAGCCTTTTCAGTCTCTCTTCATAGCTGAAATGCTCCAGCCCAGGCAACATCCTGGTGACTCTCTTCTGTACCCTCTCCAGTGCAATCACATCCTTCCTATGGTGTGGTGCCCAGAACAGTACACAGTACTCCAGCTGTGGCCTAACTAGCATTTTATACAGCTCCGTCATAACCTCCCTGCTCTTATATTCTCTGCCTCGGACGATCTATATTGGCCTGTAATCTAAGGCTTTCCTCCTCACTATTTACGACACCACCAATTTTCGTGTCATGTGTGAGAAAGGGTTTGATTCTATCCCTATCAGTATCCGTTACATGCATGTGTTTTTAATCTGCACCCCCTCTATTTTATTCTCTGTACTTGTCAGCCTCTTGTAGGTGAGTCTGTGTTTTGCTCTTTATCTCTCAGTCTTCGAAGTATGAGCCTGGGTTTGTACCTAATTTTCTTTGTACCTTGCAGGATGGATATTGAAGAGAGGTTTTTACACATTAACTGCCAAATCCTGATAAGTGATTTTTGTGTTTCACACAGTATCTGTCAGTTTCTTGTCTAGGACTGTTGGTTTTACTCTGTCCCTGGCATTTGCTGGTTTGTTAGTGTGGGGTTTACACTGTACCTGTCAGTTTCTCATATGTGAGTGTTGGTTTCACTTTGTATAGAATCATAGATCACAGAATACTTACAGCACAAAAGGAGGGATTCAGCTCATCGTGCTTGTGCTGCCTCTCTGCACAAGCAACTCAGCTCATGCCACATCCTCATGTATTCCATGAAAAGCTGATTTTTTTCCCTTCAGATAATTATCATATATCCTTTTGAAAGCTATGGTTGAATCTTCCTCCGTCACACTCTCAGGCAGTACATATCAGATCTTAACCATTTGCTGCATAAAAAAGGTTTTTCCTCATGTTGCCTTTGGTACTTTTCCCATTCACCTTAAATCGGTGTCCTCTGCTTACTCAGCCATGAATAATATTTCCCATTGCTTTCTCAGCACTGATGAATTGTGAGGTGGGAGACAGCCAGAAGTCCCACTGAGCCGCACTGACTCCCAGCTGAAAAAGAAATGAGGTAAAGTTCAATCTTTCACAGCGAGATGCTGCAGAGAGTTAATAGTCCCGAATGAAAGAGAGCGTTTCTCATACTGTTGTTGAATTTCATTTCAAACACTCCTTGTACTCTCTGCTAATGAAGCCTAAAAAGTGGAAAAACTAAATGGCTCTCAAACTCACAACCCTGAGATTAAAAGTCCCATGATCGACAGACTGAACTGAATATGTCACTTCTACTGTACCTCTGTTTGGATGGATGCAACTGTAGGCTCCAATGCAAGGGCAGCTTTCAAATCCTCCCATGGGTCCACACGTCAGACTAAGTTCCATGTTGTAAACTCAAGCAAAGGAAATCTGCTCACTTCCAAAACTATCAACAAATTGAAGCTGATTAGATCAACATCATCAGAGGTCAGAACTACCTGGTGAAAGAAGACACCCTGAAGAAGGATCCACAATTATTCAAAGGCATCGACAAAGTGAAAAACAAGAAAATCGATGAGTCAATCCAAGCTAAACAGAAACACTGAAGAATTCCATTCCAGACCAGAACACAATTAGAGGCATTTTTTGTATTCAAAGCTGGGCATTAGTATTTAATAGTTGATATATAATTTTGAATATATTTGAATTTCTTTATTCATTTGGCACTGCTGAACATGAAGTAGTCTTAAATCATTTAATTTTTTTTTGTAAAATCTGATTTACCAGATTAAAATATTAGATCAAGGGAGAAATGTCAAAGATTACTGGACCAGTAATCCAGAGGCCTGGACTCAAGATCCAGTGACAGCCAGGACGTCAAGGCGGGAAACACTCCGCACTAGTCTGCAGTGAGCGATTCCATCGAAGGTAGAGCACAATCTCTTTAATATAAGAATGTATATTTTATAATAATTAATCACTCAAGACCTTCCTGGTCTCTGCATCTCAGCTGCTCTCTGGATAAACTTGCAGAAAGTATTTCAACCTGTAAAGCAGGAGTCTAGGGAATGTATAATGATATTTTCTAGCCTTCGGGCAATATTTTAATCAATACAGTGTGGGACAACCTGTCTGGGCACAACTCCACGAGTTTCTCTTGAACTAGTGACCTCACAATCACTAACTTCTATGGTAACAATCTTCAGCTCATCACCTCCGGTACGTAGCTCTAATCTTAATGTACATTTAAACAACCTTTCAAGTCCAGTTACAGTTTTTGTTGCCTTACCTGCACAAGCTTAAAAAGTGAAAAACGGAAGCAAGTTTAACTGAACATTCTGGTGGTCAGTTCGGGCACGGGAAAAAAATGAAAGGACTCGGACCAGGTCGGATGCGGTGCTGTCAGGCTTGGGTCGGGTTTCATTTGCTGACCCGAGCAGGCCTTTAGTTACTGTTGCAACCTTATATTCCCACTTGACAATCTGTATATTTTGTTCATTTAAATTTTGTCGACAAGCTCTTTGAATCCAGTTCCCCTGTCCTCAAGCAGGCTCAGTATGGAAATCGATTCCGCTTTCTGGAAGGCTGAAAGCAATCGATGACCTTAAACTAAAAATGGCAACAGAGAAGGGCACGTTTGGGATTTGAACCAAGGACCTCTCACATATTAACCACTTATATACCCAAAGCGAGAATCATACCCCTATACCAACGAGCCACCGTTGCCATAGTTTTTATTCGCTCCTGTGGAATTTCACTGGCACCCACAGCCGATCATGCATTTTTTTCAGATCAAAACAATATCCTACAAAGCTGAAATAAAAACAGAAAGTGCTGGAAATACTCAGCACCTCTGACAGCATCTGTGGAGAGAGAAACAGAGTTAACATTTCAGGGTTTTCACCTTTTGTTTGAGCCATCTTTTCAGACTGCTTCTGTCCATCCAATCTCACTTTTTACTCTATCCACATTCTAAGGGTGGTGCAGTGGTGAGCACTGCAGCTTCACAACTTCAGTGACCCTGATTCAGTTCTGTATACTGCCTTTGTGGAGTTTGCAAGTTGTTTATGTGGGCTTCCACAAGGTACTCTGGTTTCCTCCCACAACGAAAGACTTGTGGGTTGATAGATAAATTGACTGTTGTAAATTGGCCCTAGGGTAGGTGATAGGAGAAATGTGGGGATGTGGTAGGGAATTCTGGGTTAACATAGGATTAGTATAAATGGGTGGTTGATGGTCAGTGCAGACTCAGTGGGCCAAAGGGCCTATATCAGTGCTGTATATCTCTATAACCATTCTCTAAGCAAATGCATTTTTCATGAATTCCTCATTTCTTTTATTAACGACAATTTTATATTTCCGGCCCTTGCTTCATACAATACCGCAAGTGGAATCATGTTTCCATCAACCCGATCAAACCCCTTCACTATTTCCTCATATTGCAATGTTTCTTTCACCCTGACAGACTGTGGAGTTTCTGCTGCTTGATTGCAGTTCTTGCTTCCCGCCAGTAGATGTCACCTCACTCCAATATAGTGAAGTTTACAAATGTGAGAGAGACACAACAGGAAATAATTGTTCACATTATAGTGAATATGTGGGATTTAGGAATACTAGGAGTGGAGACGAGTTATTATTGAATTTGTCAAACCAAACATATGTTATAATGTTGTATTAAATCTGTCACTCTGTTGTCTTGATTCTGAGAGTGACATAGACTCATCGAGTCATTGGGTCATTTGTGGTATAGAAGGAGGTCATTCGCCCCATCGAGTACAGGCCAGCTCTCCATGGAGCGATCCAGTCAGTCCCACTCGTCTGCTCGATCCCCCTAGCCCTGTAAATTTATTCCCTTCAAATGCCCATCGAAATTCCTTTTGTAACCAACGATTGTCACAACTTCCTCCGCCCTTGGGGGCAGCGAGTTGCAGATCATTACCAATCACTGTGTAAAAAAGTTCTTCCGCACATTCCCCCTGCATCTCTTGTCCAAAACCTTCAATCTGAATCCCCTAGTCCTTGTACCAATAGTTAATGGGAACAATTTTTCCTTGCCAACTTATCTAAAACTGTCATAGCCTTCGACACCTCCATCAATTCTCCCCTCAATCTCCTTTGATACAGGCAGAAAAAACCCTGTTTTTCTAACCTAACCTTGAAACTAAAACCCTCCATCCCTGGAACTATTCTGGTAAATCTCCTCTGCATCCTTTCAAGAATCCGCACATCCTTTCTAAAGATTGGTGAGCAGATCTGGATGCAACACTCCAATTGGGGCCTAACCAGAGTTCAGCATAACAACCCTGCTTTTGTACTCAATGTCTCTATTTATAAAGCCCAAGATCCCACATGCTTTGCTAACCACTCTCGCAATATGTCTGAACAGTTGAGGTGACTGAGCGGTGTCAGCTTCTCTGTTCAGATTGCAGCTTTCACTGGAGGCATGTGTTTAAATCCCACTTCTGACAACTTGATTTTCAGTTACTTTGCAGAGCTTCCTTGAAGGTTTGAGGTAGAGTAAATTCTGAGGAACTGTTTCTAACTGCTGAACCGTCAATAACCGAAGGTTACAGATTTAATGTGACTCACAAAACTGGAAAGAACTTGAGGAAAAATTCCTTTCTGCAACGTATGGTTAGGATTTCAGTTATGTGGATAGTTTGGAGAAGCTGGGGTTGTTCTCCTTCGAGAGGAGATTTGATAGAGGTGTTCACAATCATGAGGGGTCGTGACAGACCCGATAGAAAGAAACTGTTGGTAGAAGGATTGAGACTCAGGTAAAAGCTGTGGCTCAGTTGGTCACACTCACCTCGAAATCACAAGCTTCTGGGTTCAGAGTTCACAGCTGACACTCCAGTGCAGCACTGAGGGTGTTGAAGGTGCTGCCTTTCAGGTGTGATGTTAAACCAAGACCTGGTCTGCATGTTTGGGTGAATGTAAAAGATCCCATGCTGCAATTTCAAACAAGTGAAGAGCAATTCTCCCTGGTGTTGTGATCAATATTTGCCCCTCAATCAGATCAGTTGGTCATTATCACATTGCTGTTTGTGGGTATTAGCTGCTGCATTTCTGACATTACATCAGTGATTACACTTCAAAAGTATTTCATTGTCTACAAAGTGCTTTGATATGTCCAGTGGTCTTGAAAGGTGCTATATAAATGCAAGTCTTTTCTTTCTTTAACACAACACATTACTGTGTAAAAAATGGTTCTTCTGCCAATCACCTGATATCCGTGTCCTCTGCTTACTGACCCTTTTACCACTGGAAACAGTTTCTCCTTATTTAAACTATTGAAAACCTCCATGATTTTGAACAAATGTGTCAAATCTTTTCGGAACTTTCTCTGCTGCAAGGAGAACAACCCCAGCTTCTCCAATCTCTCCACATCACTGAAGTCCCTCACCCTGCTACCATTGTGGCAAATCTCTTTTTTATTCTTTCACGGAATGTGGGCATCGCTGGCAACGGCAGCATTTATTGCCCATTCCTAACTTCCCTTGAGAAGGTGGTGGTGAGCCGCCTTTTTGAGCTGTTGCAGTCCATGTGGTGTAGGTAAATCCACAGTGCTGTTCGGAAGGGAGTTCCAGGATTTTGATCCAGTGACAGTGAAGGAACGGTGATATAGTTCCCAGTCAGGATGGTGTGTAGCTTGTACGGGAACTGGCAGATGGTGGTGTTCCTATGCATCCAATGTCCTTCGAGGTGGTCGAGGTCATGGGTTTGTAAGGTGCTGTCGAAGGAGGCTTGGTGAGTTATTGCAGTGCATCTTGTAGATGGTACGCACTGCTACCACTGTTCACTGGTGGTGGAGGGAGTGAATATTTAAGGTGGTGGATTGGGTGCTGATCAAGCGAGCTGCTTTGTCCTGGATGATGTTGAGCTTCTTGAGTGTTGTTGGAGCTGCACTCATCCAGGCAAATGGGGAGTATTCCATCACGCTCCTGACTTGTGCCTTGTAGATGGTGGACAGGAGGTGAGTGATTCACAGCAGAATTCCCAGCCTCTGACCTGCTCTTGTAGCTACGGTATTTATGTGGCTGATCCAATTCAGTTCCTGCTCAACGGTAACCCCCAGAATGTTGATAGTGAGGGATTCAGCAATGGTAATGCCACTGAATGTCAAGGGGAGATGGTTAGATTCTCTCTTGTTGGAGATGTTCATTGCCTGGCACTTTTGTGGGTTGAATGTTCCTTGTCACTTATCAGCCCAAGCCCAATGTTGTCCAGGTCTCTCTACATGTGGAAACAGACTGCTTCAGTAGCTGAGGAGTTGCTAATGCTACTGAACATTTTGCAATCATCAGCGAACATCCCCACTTCTGACCTTATGATAGAGGGAAGGTCATTGATGAAGCAACGGAAGATGGTTGGGGCCTAGGACACTACCCTGAGGAACTCCTGAGTGCTGTTCTGGGACTGAGATGATTGGCCACCCACAACTATCACCATATTCCTTTGCGCTAGGTATGACTCCAACTAAAGAACAAAGAACAAGGAAAATTACAGCACAGGAACAGGCCCTTCGGCCCTCCAAGTCTGCGCCGATCCAGATCCTCTACCTAAACATGTCGCCTATTTTCTAAGGGTCTGTATCTCTTTGCTTCCTGCCCATTGCTGTCTCTGTCTAGATACATCTTAAAAGACGCTATCGTGCCCGCGTCTACCACCTCCGCTGGCAACGCGTTCCAGGCACCCACCACCCTCTGCGTAAAGAACTTTCCACGCATATCCCCCCTAAACTTTTCCCCTCTCACTTTGAACTCGTGACCCCTAGTATTTGAATCCCCCACTCTGGGAAAAAGCTTCTTGCTGTCCACCCTGTCTATACCTCTCATGATTTTGTACACCTCAATCAGGTCCCCCCTCAACCGTCGGCTTTCTAATGAAAATAATCCTAATCTACTCAACCTCTCTTCATAGCTAGCACCCTCCATACCAGGCAACATCCTGGTGAACCTCCTCTGCACCCTCTCCAAAGCATCCACATCCTTTTGGTAATGTGGCGACCAGAACTGTATGCAGTATTCCAAATGTGGTCGAACCAAAGTCCCATACAACTGTAACATGACCTGCCAACTCTTGTACTCAATACCCCGTCCGATGAAGGAAAGCATGCCGTATGCCTTCTTGACCACTCTATTGACCTGCGTTGCCACCTTCAGGGAACAATGGACCTGAACACCCAAATCTCTCTGTACATCAATTTTCCCCAGGACTTTTCCATTTACTGTATAGTTCACTCTTGAATTGGATCTTCCAAAATGCATCACCTCGCATTTACCCTGATTGAACTCCATCTGCCATTTCTCTGCCCAACTCTCCAATCTATTTATATTCTGCTGTATTATCTGACAGTCCCCTTCACTATCTGCTACTCCACCAATCTTAGTGTCGTCTGCAAACTTGCTAATCAGACCACCTATACTTTCCTCCAAATCATTTATGTATATCACAAACAACAGTGGTCCCAGCACGGATCCCTGTGGAACACGTCTCCATTTTGAGAAACTCCCTTCCACTGCTACTCTCTGTCTCCTGTTGCCCAGCCAGTTCTTTATCCATCCAGCTAGTGCACCCTGGACCCAATGCGACTTCACTTTCTCCATCAGCCTACCATGGGGAACCTTATCAAACGCCTTACTGAAGTCCATGTATATGACATCTACAGCCCTTCCCTCATCAATCAACTTTGTCAGTTCCTCAAAGAATTCTAGTGGAGAGTTTTCTCCCTGGTGGCCATTGACTTCAATTTTGCAAGGGCTCCTTGATGCCCTTGGCAAGAGCAGTCACTGTCTCCTCACCTCACCTCTTAAGTTCAGCTCTTTTGTCCAAATTTGGGTCAAGGCTGCAACGAGGTCAGGAACAAAGTGGCTCTGGCACAACCCAAAATGAGCATTGATGAGCAGGTTATTGCTGTGTAAGTGCTGCTTGATAGCACTGTCAATGACACCTTCCATCACTTTACTGATGATCAAGAGGAGGCTGATGGGGCAGTAACTGGCAGGGTTGGATTTGTCCTGCTTTTTGTTTGCAGGACATACCTGGGCAATTTTCCATGTTGCTGGGTAGATGCCAGTGTTGGAGCTGTACTGGAACAGCGTGGCTAGTGGCGCGGCTAGTTCTGGAGCATCAGTCATCAGCACTGCAGCCGGGATGTTGTCAGTATCCAGTGCCTTCAGCCATTTCTTGATATCATGTGGAGTGAAGTGGATTTGCTGAAGATTGGCATCTGCGATGCTGGGGACATCAGGAGGAGGTCGAGATGCATCATTTAGTTGATACTTGTGGCTGAAGATGGTTGCAAATTATTCAACCTTGTATTTTGCACTGATATGCTGGTCTCCCCTATCATTAAGGATGGGGATATTTGTGGAACCTCCTGTTGATTGTTTAATTATCCACCACCATTCAGGACTGGATGTGGCAGGACTGCAGAGCTTTGATCTGATCTGTTGGTTGTGAGATCACTCAGCTCTGTCTATTGCATGCTGCTTCCACTGTTTGACATGCAAGTAATCCTGTGTCGTAGCTTCACTCATTTTTAGGTCTGCTTGGTGCTGCTCCTGACATGCCCTCCTGCACACTTCATTGAACCACTATTGCTCCCTTGGCTTGATGGTAATGGTAGAGTGAGGGATATGTCAGGCTATGAGGTAACATATTGTGTTTAAATACAATTCTGCAGCTGCAGATGGCCCACAGTGCCTCATGGATGCCCAGTTTTGAGTTGCCAGATCTGTTCAT
The DNA here is from genome assembly GCF_036365525.1 of Heterodontus francisci. Classification (NCBI taxonomy): domain Eukaryota; kingdom Metazoa; phylum Chordata; class Chondrichthyes; order Heterodontiformes; family Heterodontidae; genus Heterodontus; species Heterodontus francisci. The sequence goes on along the minus strand of NW_027141369.1, from coordinate 1,092,434 downwards.
TTCTTCCCTCAGATATAATTGGAAAAAAATTCCAAAGGAATGCATGTACTAAACAAAAAGGAGAGAGAAATAAATACTGACAAAATAGATGGCAGCATTTGCAAGGTAAAAAGATTTATAAGTTTTATTATCGATGAGTGAGAGGAATATATCACACTTTGGGGCTTCTGTAAGTGGATTTACTGATAATTTTGGGAATTGATAGGAAGCTGCTTCATGGTTGGTGGAACAAACTCCCGCCCTTGGGGTGGAGCCAACAGCTGCATCCGTCCAATAACAGACAGAGTAGAAGTACTGTATCAGGCCTTGTTAGCTCAGTTGGTAGAGCATGAGACTTTTAATCTCAGGGTCTTGGATTTGAGACCCATGTTGTGTGGTTGTTCTTCCCTTTCTCAGACTTCATCGGCAGAGAGTTCAAGGGGTGTTTGAAATTAAATTCAACAATATCACCAGATTTCAACTCCCCCCTCCCAGTGTAGTTGAATGGACCTTCAACCTCTGCCCTCCCCCTTCCCCTCCCTCCCAGAGCTGCAACAGGGATCCCCTTGTCCTCACTTTCCACCCCACCTGCCTCCACAGCAGCACAGTGGCGCAGTGATTAGCATTGCAGCCTCACAGTTCCAGCAACCCGGGTTCAATTCTGGGTACTGTCTGTGTGAAGTTTGCAAGTTCTCCCTGTGTCTGTGTGGGTTTCTTCCGGGTGCTCCAGTTTCCTCTCACAAGCCAAAAGACGTGCAGGTTGGTAGGTAAATTGGCCATTATAAATTGCCCCTGGTATAGGTTGGTCGTCGGGAAATATAGGGACAGGTGGGGATGTGGTAGGAGTATAGAATTAGTATAAATGGGTGGTTGATCGTCGGCACAGACCATGTGGGCCGAAGGGCCTGTTTCAGTGCTGTATCTCTGAACATAAACACATCCAAAGGATCATCCTCCACCATTTCCACCACCTCCAGCGTGATGCCACCACCAAACGCAACTTCCCCTCCCTTGTCAGCATTCCGAAGGGATTGTTCCTTCCACAACACCCTGGACCACTACTCCATTACCCCAACACCTCTTCCCCTTCCCAAGGCACCTTCCCATGCAATCGCAGGAGATATAATACCTGCCCTTTTCCCTCCTCTCTGCTCATTATCTAAAGCCCCAAACACTCCTTTTAGGTGAAGCAGCGATTTACTTGTACTTCTTTCAATTATGTATACTGTATTCACTACTCACAATGCGGGCTCCTCTAAACTGGGGAGACCAAAAGCAGGTTAGGTGGAACACCTCTGCTCAGGCCGAAAGCATGATCCTGAGCTTCTGGTTGCTTGCCATTTCAACACTCCCCCCTGCTCTCATGTCAACATTTCTGTCTTTGGCCTGCTCCAGTGTTCCAGTGAAAATCGACCCAAGCTCGAGGTGCAGCACCCGACCTTTTGATTCGGCACTCTACAGCCTTGTGGATTGAACATTGTGTTCAATAACATCAGAGCATGACTGGTGTCAGGCAACCACAAGCATTAACACACTTTGTCCCAGGACAGCTTTGTTATTTAATCTCTCCTGCCCTCTGCCCTATCAAACACCTTCCCCTTTGTTCTCTCCCACATGCCCCTCCCCTTCAATTGTTTAGAACCTAATTCTTTTCTAACCTGTGTCAGTTCTGATGAAAGGTCACAGACCAGAAATGTTAACTCTGTTTCTCTCACCACAGATGCTGCCAGAGCAATTGAGTATTTCCAGCACTTTTTGTTTTTATTTCAGATTTCCAGCATCTGCAGTATTTTGCTTTTATTGTGTCAGAAAGTCTTTCCTTGATTCAGGACTCTTACCTCTCTCCAGAATCTCTCTGCTAAAGATTGGACTTTATCTCATTTCACTCACAGCTCAGGGTCAGTGTGGCACAGTGGGACTTCTGGCTGTCTCCCACTTCACAGTCCATCAGTACTGAGAAAACAATGGGGAATATTACTCACATGTTGTGTTCTGTAACTTTTTACAAACACTTTAATGTATATATTGTCTTCCAAAGCAGTGACAGAATGGTGGCTTTCGTGTGTTGTTGAAATAGCTTTGTTGAGTTCGTGCTGTACTAACAGTTAAACACTTTTTGGTTCAATACCAAGTTTTGGCACTTTCAACCTCTCCTGTGTCTTTTTCTTTGGCTCCAATTGTCAAGCTGTTTGATTTACTCTGAAATTAGCACCAGAGAACCAAGGCACCAGCGAGCATGAGGAGCTGAAATTAGCACAGATCAAATCCACTTAATACTTCTGACTGAAGATGGTTGCAAATGCTTCAGTTTTGCCTTTTGCACTGACTTGCTCAGCACCACCATCATTGAGGATGTGAATGTTTTTGGAGCCTCCTCATCTTGTTAGTTATTTAATTATCCACCACCATTCACGACTGGATGTGGCAGGACTGTGGAGCTGTGATCTGATCCTGAGGGAGATATCCGTGCGTGGAGTGGCGGGATGCATGGAGAGTGATCCTGAAGAGGGTGTCTGAGCCTGGAGTGGAAGCTTTCTGTGGAGGTACAGGAGTAGGCCATTCAGCCCCAGTGTTTTATAAAGGTTTAGCATAACTTATTTGCTTTTACTCTATGCCTCTATTAATAAAGCCAAGTGTCCTGTTTGCTCTTAGCAACCTTTTCAAACCTTGATCAAAAAAGATTGGTGTACATTGTCTCATTCTTCCTCCCAAACTGTATCACTTCACAATTCTCTGTGTAAAATTTTATCTGTTGTGTGAAAGCCCATTTTACCAGTGTGTTTAAGTTCCTCTGAAGTGTGTTACTGTCACTGGCATAGGACGAAATTCACGAGCATTCTTTGATGCTATCTCCTTGGAAAGAGCAATCTTACACACTAGCTCAAATTGGGATTTTGTGTGTTTAGAATCTTTCCTCATCCACCAATACAAGCACAAATCTGTCTCATAATGTACGGTCTAAGAATGTGCCAATGTTGCAAGGTGGTGATAAATTCTTCAGTGTCACAATGTACTCACCAACTGTTTCACTACTTTTCTGATTTCTGGATCCAAGTTTGTCGCTTTCCGCGATCTCTAGTGGCTTCGGGTTGAGCCTCACTTCAACGAAGAAACGGAAAATTATGATTTAAAGATTACACTGTCAATCATTCACATCTCTGTCTTCTCCTGAACTTCGAGTTCAAATTTGTTTGTGAAGTTGAGTCACACGTTAAGACAGCACAGTCTTTGTCTTTGTGAAGGAAGTGATTTGGGAATGGCTGTTTGAAACTGTCCCTTCTTGCACAGAAATTCAGTGCAAATACTTGATCACTCACAATTTCCTTGAGAGAAATTTGTTCACAATCGCATTCGACACGGAAACTGCCTCAGCATTAATCTCACTGAAGCAGAATGTGACCGTGTTGTTTGTTTCAGAATGTTGTTGCCATTATTTGTCGCTTTTAACCGAGACTGGGAGACAGGGCAAGTTTGATCCGAGGTTGGAATATATTATCATTCAGGAGCAAGAAAAATCAAAAGGAACAAAATAAGAAAACCCAGTCTCCAGATTTGAGAATCTGTAGATCCGCTTTGGGAAAGTGAATCAGAGCAGAATGAAGGGTGAACTGTCCAGAAGAGATGAAGACACAGCTCAGTCAACACGTTCCCCTGGTTTATGATGCTGGAACATTCATCACACAGAAATGATTCAACCCAATGACAAACATTCTTACAGCTGATAATTTGTGCTACTGATTTAGGGACTGTCTCATGTGGTTACCGAGTGACGACGAGAAGATGTTAAACTTTGTTCTATTCAATCTAGCTGTGATGAAGTTTGAATTTTTCTACCTTTTATAAACAGTATTTGAAGGGTCTCGGTAACAATGTTCAGTTTTGATGAGAGTGGGGTCTGGGTGAGAAGCTGCTGAGTGTGACAGGGTCAGGACTGGATGCAGGAAGTTCTCTGACAGTCTCCCTCTATCTCTCTAATGGGTTTGAGTTGATTTACGACTGGTAGCTTTTATTTTACTTTTCTTATTTAGAGATACAGCACTGAAACAGGCCCTTCGGACAACCGAGTCTGTGCCAACCAGCAACCACCCATTTATACTAATCCTACATTAATCCCATATTCTCTACCACATCCCCACCATTCTCCAACCACGTACCTACATTTTGGACAATTTACAATGGCCAATTTACCTATCAACCTGCAAGTCTTTTGGAGGTGGGAGGAAACCAGAGCACCCAGCGGAAACCCACACAGACGCAGGGAAAACTTGCAAACCCCACACAGGCAGTACCCAGAACTGAATCCTGGTCACTGGAGCTGTGAGGCTGGGGTGCTAACCATTGCGCCACTGTGCTGCTGTTGGTGCTTTGATAAATGAAGGAAGTTCCCTGCACCCATTTTTTTTGGACAGACAGTGTGGTATAAGGATGTAAAGGGTTAATGTTGAAGATGGTGGGATCAACCCCTCCCACTGTCAGAGTGATAATGTAACAGTCACATGAGATGAAGTTTGGGAGAAGAGAGAGCAGCACCAAGGATGCTAGCTTAGCAGGCTTGATGAGTGTGTATTTTGTTTTGTGTAAATTAGAAAAGAGTTCTTAGTTCTTTCAGCAGGAAATGTGTCCAGAAAATATCGAGAAACTCACAATTTTATTATTCAGGAGTCGGAACACTGATATTAATTCCAAGTGACAGTTCTGGGACCAATTAACAAAAAAAGTAGAGAATAATATTGCTCACTGATTGAAATCCCCCAGTGAGGAGACAGTTAAACAGGTGATCTATTGGGGCATCCTTCGATCCAAGGTTTCAGCAACATTTAATCTCCCTTTTTGGTGAAATTCTCTGTTATTTGCAACTTTTTTTATCAGCTTTGATGGGTGAGTGAAAAAACTGAAAAAATGGAACAGTTCCATCCTTTCTTTTCTTCCTTCTTCTCTTCTTTCCATCAGTTTCTCTTTTCTGTCCCAGATCAATATAATGATGAGAATCCCAATTTAATCTGCTGTTTCTGGTGTTTTATCCATTCCAATCAAAATTTCAACATTCCAATCAAATCTATTTGTTATTCCACAGTGTCTCTCCATGTGTTTTATTCTGTTGTATTCTCTCACAGTCTGTTTGATGATCAATGTCACATCTCACTCTCTGTTCTGGTGAAGATCAGAAGCAGTGATATCTGTTTACACCACCCGACAAGTTGGTCTGAGGCTGTGTCTCTCTGATCATGTGGAGTTAAAGCAATTCTTCCAGTCAGTTAGTTCAGTTGTCATTTCATGAGAAATTCGGTCATCATGACTTCGTCAGTGACCTCATGGTTCAGGTGTCTGAGTGATGTTAATCATGATGTGATGAAATGATTGTATGTTCCAGTCTTTCCGTGGTGGGTTTTCACACTGAGTAGAAATGTGTTGGACATGGTCTGAAAATGTTTCACACCGCTCCATTCCCAACTTCATTTCCTTGCAGAAGATATATTTCCATCATTGCACAGCTCGCTGCACAGCTAGAAGCTGTGCTGAAGGTGACAGCCATGCTTATGCAACTGACAAAGTGGCCGAGAGGTTAAGGCGATGGACTGTTAAACCATTGTGCTCTGTATGCGTGGGTTCGAATCCCATCCTTGTCGCTTGTTTATGAACTGTTTATGTTGGGGGAGTTTATGTGCAAAGTCAGCCTCAAAACCCGTTTTTGTCTGTGTCCAGATAGTGATTCCAGAATTGGTTCTCCTTTAATAAAATTGAGACAGACATTTGGAATTTCTCACCCAAACTGCACTGGAATGAAGATCAAATAGGGATCACGAAACGGAGCAGGATTTTTCTTCCCCTCCTTCCTTTCATCTTTACTTTCTCTGGCTTTGCACCAAGTGAAAGACAAATGGGAAAAGCAAATGGCGAGGGAGCAGATGCAGAAAATTATCCTTTGGCAAGAAATTTATTTTCAAATCTTCTTGATAGATTAAGTGAGTGATCAATGCTTTGGCAGATGGAGTTTAAAATGAGGGGTCATCTACTACCTACGATAGATCAGAGCGTTTTTTTGGAAGAGGTGAGATGTTAGAAACGGCGGAGGAGCAGAGACCCGAATACTGAATTAATAAAAGCTCGTGGACTGGTCGAAAATAATGTGAAAAGTGAACAGAATATGAAGATTGGAACTCATGTTGCAGTGATATAAAGCTCTGTGCTCCTGAAGTAAATGTCCAAGCCCAGATTGTGGGGAATCTGTGGAGAGTGATTTGGTTTTTATTCATTCTTGGGTGTGAGTATCGCTGATAAGGCGAGCATTTATTCCCCATTCCTATTGCCGTTGAGAAGGTGGTGGAGAGCTGCCTTCTTGAACTGATGCAGTCCATATGGTGCAGGAACACCCACAGTGCTATTGGGGAGGGAGTTCCAGGATTGTGACCCAACAACAGTGAAGAAATGGCGATATCGTTCCAAGTCAGGATGGTGAGTGACTTGGAGGGGTACCTGCAGGTAGTGAGTTCCCATGCATCTGCTGCCCTTGTCCTTAGAGGTGATAGTGGTCACGAGTTTGGAAGGTGCTGTTGAAGGATACTTGGCGAGTTGCTGCAGTGCATATGGAGATGGTACACACTGCAGCCGCTGTTTACTGGTTGTGGAGGGATTGAATGTTTAAGGTGGCGGGTTAGGTGCCGATCAAGTGTGCTGCTTTGTCCTGGATGGTGTTGAGCTTCTTGAATGTTGTTGAGTGGGATGTATTCCATCCCACTCCTGACTTGTGCCTTGTAGATGGTGGACAGGTTTTGGGGTGTCAGGAGGTGAGATACTTGTTGCAGAATTCGTAATCTCTGACCTGCGCTTATAGCCACAGCATTGATGTGACTGGTCCAGTTACGTTTCTGGTCAAGATGTTGATGATGGGGGATTTAACGATGATAATTCTTCTGAATATCAAAAGGTAGATTTTTTCTCTCTCTCATTGGAGATGTTCACTGCTTGGCACTTGTGTGGCCAGAAGGTTGCTTGTCACTTATCAGCTCAAGCCTGAATGTTGTTCAGGTCTTGCTGCTTGCAGGCACAGACTGCTTCAGTATCTGAAGAGTTGTGAGTCATCATCTAACATTCCCACTTCTGACTGATGTTGAAGAGAAAGTCGTCAATGAAACAGCTGGGATGTTTGGGTCTGCGACACTACCCTGAGAAACTCCTGAGGCAATGTCCTGGGCTGAGATGATTGGCCTCCACTAACCACAACATCTTGTTTTGTGCGAGGTATGACTTCAACAAGTGGAGAGTTTTCCCCCTGATTCCCATTGACTTCAATTTTGCTGGGGATCCTTGATGCCACACTCACTCAAGGGCAATCACTCTCACCTCTCATCTGGAATTCCAGTCTTTCATCTCTGTTTGGACCAAGCTGCAATGAGGTCATACGAACATAAGATCAGAAGAACTAGGAGCAGGAGTAGGCCATTTGGCCCCTCGAGCTTGCTCCGCCATTCAATAGGATCATGGCTGACCTGATCATGACCTCAACCCCACTTTCTTGCCTGCCCACATAACCCTTGGCTCTCTTGTAGATAAAAATCTTGAAGCCATTCAATGACCCAGCCTCCACTGCTCTCTGCGGTAAAGAATTCCAAAGATTAATGACCCTCTGAGAGAAGAAATTCCTTCTTAAATGAAAAACCCCTAAATCTGAAACTGTGTCCCCGAGTTCTAGATTCCACCACGAGAGAAAACATCCTCTCAGCATCTACCCTGTCAAGCTCCCTCAGAATCCTATATGTCTCAATACGTTCTCCTTTCATTTTTCTCAACTCCAATGAGTATCGGTCCAACCTGCTCAACTTTCCTCATGAGACAACACCTTCATCACAGGAATTAATCCAATGAACCTTCTCTGAACTGCCTCCAATGCAAGTATATCCCTCCTGAAATAAGGAGACCAAAACTGTACACAGTACGCTCGGTGTGGTTTCACCAGCACCATGTACATTTGTCGCAAGACTTCTCTACTTTTATACTCCATCCCCCTTGCAATAAAGGGTAACATTCCATTTGCCTTCCTAATTATTTGCTGTACCTGCATGGTAACTTTTTGTGATTCATGTACGAGCACACCCAGATCCTTCTGCACCGCAGCATTCTGTAATCTCTCACAATTTAAATAATATTTTCCTTTTCTATTCTTCCTACCAAAGTGGATAACCTCACATTTTCCCACATTCTACTCTATCTGCCAAATTATTTCCTGGAGCTGAGAGACCCTGGCAGAACCTAAATTGAGCATCGATGATCAGATTATTGCTAAGTGTGTGGTGCTTGATAGCACTGTTGGTGACATTTTCCATCACTTTGCTGATGCTTGATAGTAGACTGATGGGGCGGCAATTGGTCAGATTGGATTTGTCCTGCATTTTTTTTATGGAGAGGGCACACTTGGGTAATTTTCCACATTGTCAAGTAGATGCCTGTGTTGCAGCTCTACTGGAACAGCTTGGCTGAGAGCGCAGCTAGTTCTGGAGCACAAGTCTTCAGTACGAGTGTGGAAGTGAGCAGAAAGGCATGGCACTATGCTTAATGGGAAATATAGCCAAGTTAGGAATAGTAGCTTTGCTGAGCTTCGATTTTAAGTGGCAGAAACCACAATGAAATAGTTAAAAGTAAAGGCAGAGCGTGTGAGACTGTAAAGACTAGCCGACACTGGTAATTGCAAAGACATCTGTTCTTTATGGCCTGATTGTGTGACTCCCTGTGGTTTGGAACAAATGGACTCCTGTGAATCAAATGATGTCCATCCCTGTGTGAGTGATAAGGAGTGCTAGGCCCCTCTTATCTTCGTGAACTGCCGCTACTTGATGTAGCTGCAGACTGCACGAAACACTCAGGAATGTACACCGAATAGAGATAGCAGGATGCGCCGCAATTACTTGTCACAAGGTAGAGACAGACTCATGATCCATGTAGGGAGGGAGACTCGAATGATTATAAATGATTCCTATGCTCTTGCTAATTAGCTTGCTTGTCTGCTTTGTTTTATCTTGCTGGTACAAAACAATATTTTATTAGTAACAAGTATGTATTGACAATGGAGTGTATTGTAACCTCAGTAACAGATGTACTGCATGTCACCACGTGGGTGAAGTCGAATTGTATCGCACTGATTGGTTAAACAAGGGGGTGTAGCATGAATCTTTATGCATAAACAGTAGTACCCGTATCAAAAAACTTCACTTACTCTAGTGGACCAGACAGACTCTGGGTGGAGTCAGTGTCGTTGCATTAGAGTAAGTCAGCCGGCTAAATGCGCAAATAAAGTAATTGATTTTACCTACACATCCGACTCAGAATATTCACTGAACCAGACTGAAGGCAAAAATAACTCAGAATTACACTGGAGCCGGAATGTTGTTAGGGCCCAGAGTCTTTGCTGTATCGAGTGCCTTCAGCGGTTTCTTGCCATTTTGGGGAGTGAAGCAAATTGGCTGAAAACTGGAAGCTGTGATGCTGGGGACCTCAAGAGGCCGAGATGAATCATCCACTGAGCAATTTCTGACTGAAGATGGTTTCAAATGCTCCAGCTTCATCTTTTGCACTGACGTGCTCGGCTCCACCAAAATTGAGCATAGGGATGTTTTTAGACCCTCCTCATCTGGTTCGTTATTTAATTGTCCACCACCATTCATGACTGGAGACCTAGTTTCTCAGGGCAGTGCCCTAGGCCCAACCATCCTCAGCTGTTTCATTGATGGCTTTCTCTTCAACATAAGTCAGAAGTGGGAATGATCGCTGATGATTCACAACTCCTCAGATACTGAAGCAGTCTGTGCCTGCAAGCAGCAAGACCTGAACAACATTCAGGCTTGAGCTGATAAGTGACAAGCAACATTCTTTGATCTGATCCTGAGGGAGATATCCGTGCGTGGAGTGGCGGGATGTATGGAGAGTGATTCTGAAGAGGGTGTCTGAGCCTGGAGGGAAGAATCTGTGGTGAGTGGTCCTCAAAGGATGTCCGTCTCTGGAGATTTAGGATCTCTGAAGAGGGTCTCCGAGCCCATAGTGCTGGGATGTATGGCAAGTGATCCTGAAGTAGGTGTCCGAACCTGGAATGGCGGGATCTGTGGAGAGTGATCCTGAAGTGGGTGTCCAAGCCTGGAGGGCAGAATCTGTGGAGAGTGATCCTGACGAGTGTGTGTAAACCTGGAATGGAAGCTTTCTGTGGAGGTACAGGTGGAGGCCATTCATTCCCAGTATTTTAAAGAGGTTTAGCATAACTTATATGTTTTTACTCTATGCCTCTATTAGTAAAGCCAAGTGTCCTGTTTGCTCTTAGCTACCTTTTCAATCCTTCTCACATTGGTGTACATTGTCTCTCTGCTCCTGCACCCAGTTTAGAACTGTAACGTTTCATTTATATGGCATTCTTCCTTCCAAATTGTATCACTTCACACTGTTATGTGAAAGCCCATTTTACCATTTTTTTTTTAAGTTCCCCTGAAGTGTGTTACGATCACTGGCATTGGACAAAATTCCTGAGCATTCTTTGATGCTATCTCCATAGACAGAGCAATCTTTTCCGCGAGCTCAAATGTAGGATTTTGTGTGTTTAGTATCTTATTTCACCCACCAATATAAGCACAAATATGTCACGTAAATCTTGTTCACTGCAGTCCCTGCTGCTGTTTGCTGCCTATATTTACAGGCTTTTATCTCAACCTCGTCACCATGTTCTCTAATATATTCAGGGGGCATCAGCAGAGAAAATGTTCACCAAGCATGGCAAGTGCAAGGAAATGTTTATTTCTGTCATTATGTCAGGAACATAATATACAAATTTTTACATGTGTGAATCATCAAGATATGTCTTCAGAAATGGAACCCTGTCACAATAAACACTGTCACCTTTCAATGTTTAGCAGACAGGTTTGACGGCCTGATGTGTGTGATTCCCATATTAATGTGTTTGTACAAAGTTCGGGGAAAGATGGAGATACGAATAATTTACAGGGAAATCTTTTAAACATATTACCACATCTCTCACTCACAAAGATCTGCAAACACATGGATTCAGAAAGAACCTGAGTACAAAATCAGCTAAAATAAACACAGCCAGAGAGACTTGCGATAACCTGCAGCTCAGGGAAAGTACATGATGTTATGGAAGGGATTCTGTTTCTTTTGTTAAAATATTTTTTGAAGAAGTCATAATCAAACTGAATAAATGTAGGACCAGTTCTTTTTCAAGAGGGCACCAAAAGGACCAATTTGGCAACTATGTTTACTGGTTGTCACATGATTTAAGTTAAATATAGAACAGAAACCCTGGTAACCGGGAGAAATGTGGTTAGTGAAGTCAGTCAAGCCCCTTGAATGGACAACCTTGGCAGCAGCAGCGCAAACCGAAGACAGCAGAAAACTCACAACCTTTGGTTGTACCAGTCAGTGTGTTTTACCTGCTGGAGTGAGCAGCTGATAAAGTTAGCCTGAAGAATCGTCAAGGAAGGAGAGAAGACCACAACCCAGTTTGTTTTCCAGAAAATCTTTAAAAGACCCTGAGAAGTCCATTGAGTTAATTCATCTTGTCGCATGTCTTTGAAGAAGGCCTGCTAAAATTAATTCTCAATGCCTTCTGAAAAGAACTGTTCGAAAATACCCTAGTGACCTGTCTACGTATATTCGGAAGTTAGACTGTATTCCAGTTTTGGAGCAACATATCTCATCTGATGATTTCTTCAAAAATGAGCAAATAAACAGCCCAAGAGGTTGTTTTTGTCTGCAACAGAGTGCTGAATTAAAAAAAAAAATCCCTTTTATTTTTTCAGCTATCCGGTGTGTGTGTGTGTGTATGTGTGTGCGTGTGGCTCGAAGACAAAAAAAAGGACTTTAAAAGTTGTTCAAGGTGAAAAAGGAACTTTTAAAATGTCCACCTGTGTGTTTATGCTTTACTTCATGACTAGTTAAAACTTATTCGACAATAAATGGATAAATTTGTTGTTCATTAAAGAAACCTGGTCAGTGTCTTCTATTCTGGGAAAAATAGAGTACATGACTGACTGTATCAGTAAGTGGGAAAAGTTAAAATAGATGTTGTGACCTGTGGAGAAGTGGGATGAGAATAAAGAGTGCCCTCCTCTGCCCTTAGTTGTCACAGTATTTGTGATCTGGCTCAGTAGCTTAATTGGTTCGAGTGTTTGTCTAATTATCAGAAAATCTTGGATTCATATCCTTGCTTCAAAAGTTTAGCTATCAACCGTTTACATATGTTTTCTTGTGAACTTTAACTTTTCTTATGAATTTTATTCACAAAAGAGAACAGCTCAGTGGTTGTCTTTGTGAAGGATGTGAGTTTGAAATGGCTGTTCCTGCTCGTACAGATGTTCAGTGCTAATATTTCAACGGCAACTCAATCCGCTACAATTTCTTTGAGAGCAATGTGTTTGCAGTTGCATTTAACCTGGAAAACAGCTCAACATTAATCTCACTGAAGGAAAGTGTGACCGTGTTGTCTGTTTCAGAGTGTTTGTGTCGTTTTGTGTCTCTTTTAACCAAGACTATAACACGACGCAAAGGGGTGGGTTGATCCGAGGTTTAGAATATATTATCATTCAGGAGCAAGAAAAATCAAAAGGAACAAAATAAGAAAACCCAGTCTCCAGATTTGAGAATCTGCAGATCCACTTTGGGAAAGTGAATCAGAGCAGAATGAAGGGTGAACTGTCCGACTGCCCAGAAGAGATGAAGACACAGCTCAGTCAGCACGTTCCCCTGGTTTATGATGCTGGAACATTCCTCACACTGAAATTATTCAATCAATATTCATCTCCCAAGTCGGTCTGAGGCTGTGCCTCTCTGATCACGTGGAGTTAAAGCAATTCTTCCAGTCAGTTAGTTCAGTTGTCATTTCATGAGAAATTAGAAGTTATCATGACTTCGTCAGTGACCTAATGGTTCAGGTGTCTGAGTGATGTTAATCATGATGTGATGAATTGATTGTATGTTCCAGTCTTTCAGTGGTGGGTTTTCACACTGAGTTGAAACGTGTTGGACATGGTCTGGAAATGTTTCACACCGTTCCATTCCCAACAGGCCATCACCTGATGTGATGGAAATTCCATTTACTTACAGAAGCTACATTTCCATCATTGCACATCTGGCTGCACAGTCAGGATCTGAGCTGAAGGTGACCGTCCTGCCCAAATTTCCATAGAGGCAAAAAAGAGATGTGATGGGTTACTTGCACAAAGCTGGGTGATGAGGTGTTTGAGAGGTTAAGATGATGGATTATTAATTCCTTCTGTTTTACATGTATGAGTTTGAATCCCATCTGCATCAACAGTTTATAAAATGTTCAATCCATTGTTTCTTCGTAATTCACCAGCTTTTGCAGAAAGTAGGACTTAAGCTGTTGCAGTACCTGTTAGAAAGATAGTCGAAGTTATTCTGAAGCCATCTTCCAATGTCATCTACATGGAAGCGGGATTTTAAAGGATAAGATGTAGTTTTTAAAAGTCACTTCAATCTTACTCGAGTCTTTACAAAGAAGCCAGGTAAATCTTTGATGAAAACTCATATACATTTAGAGATCTTTTAAAAGCACTTCAATCTTGTTAATAAAAAGTCAGATATAAATTTAAGAACTCTGATAAGGCTATGCTAAAAAGTTACATACAACTAAGAAACAAAATACAACATTTAAAATGTCTGAACTCCCTCTGAAAGTTGACCCCTGCTGCTGCCGTTGTCTTCCTGGAATAGTGGAGCTGTTGTGTCAACAGAAAAGTCCTTCCCGAGCAGCCCTGAGCCAGTTGGTACCGGCTCCAATCCAACCAAGGTAAAAATCAGGATACATTGTGGGCAATGAGCCCAAATTGCTGAACTACAGGTCCCTGTCACTTTAAAGAGTGGGCTGGTGCGATTATGATCAGAGGCTCCTTCTGAGCACATTTCGCACCACCACAACTTCCAGATGCTGGTGTTAGTGTCTGCATGTACCGGCAGTTGCAGTGCTGTTCAGACCCTCAATAGCAGTGAAAGTCTCAGTGTTCGCCGCCAATGGGGCTGTAAAATCCAGGCCAATATCTCACAGCCCTGTTAGATTTGCTCTCCCTCTGTACAAAATCAAACTCCACACAGTGTCTTTCACTCACTCCTGTTTCCAGCCCTGATGGTGCAGAAATCCCCTCTCAAAGGTACACAATCCAGTTGATTTCTGATCAAATATCTCCTTCCTCATTCAATAGAGGAAACAGAGACATGAACAGGAGTCAGGTGCAAGAAAGTTTCACCAACAGAGCAAAGAAAGGCACCAACAAAAGTCACACCTACGTTCCAAATCATTTCACAGGAATATTCTTTCACTTGTTTTGTAAGATGACTGCAATAAATCTGAAAATGAGCACCATGAGGTTTGTGTTCACTAGTCACTTGTTCTCCTGTGTTTGTCTGTCAGGTTTGTAATTCAATTTGTATTGGATATTGAAGAGAATCCCTTTTCAAGATGATTGCACATTGTATTGTGTTTAAAGCAACCAACTTGTAAAATGGCAGATAATGAATGTTTCAATACCTGTGTGACCAGATTCTTCCAATGCTTTTCAACAGCTAGATTGATGATGCTTGTCATCTGTATCCTGTGGCGAATGGGAGAGGAGAATAAAAACATGGTGCATGAACAGGACAGACTGTGTAAAATGGGAGCACAGAAATACTGCCACCTCATTGAAAGTTAATGAGATTTATTCGAAGTCAGACACCTGTCCACAATGAACAAGTGAATACATTAATTGTCCACTTTCAATCTAAATGGGACTGAGGTTCCAACAGAGAAGTTTTCTGGAAAATACCTGCTGCAGTTTTAAAATTGATGAACTGGAACATCTTATACTAACTTTCAAATAACTGTAGTGATTGTATAGTTCTCATAGTGGAGAGAAGGAGTTGTTTATAAATAGAAGCAGAAAGACACATTTGTGGATTGGTGAATGAGCTTTATCTTTCTGAAATGTATTTGCCCTTTGGTTGCAGGTCACTGGAAATTCTTTTATACATTTCAATTGCAGCAGCAGCAGTTAGCAGCAAAATGTCTGATTAATCAGAGTAGTGGGTCTGGGAAACACTTAAACAGCCGAGACCCTGTAAAACAGAACTCCAAGTAATAGTTTAAATAAGGCACTGAACTGACAGAGCGGCAAAGGCCTGCTCAGGTCAGGAAAAAAACCCGACACGAACCTGACAGAACCACATTGGACCCGAGCCCGACCCGGCCCGAGTATCTCCATTTATTCCCACGCCCAAACTAACCCGAGCCTTACCCGACCACCGGAATGTTCACTTTACCTACCTCCCGATTCCGAATCTACAGGAAGCTGCAGCATGAGCGCAATGACATCATAGAGATGCTCACTTGCTCACTGAGCAGACTCAGAGTTTCCCTCCTTGACGTCCCATATTCCCAGCTCAGGTTGGCTTTTCAACTTTTGACACTTATTAAACTCAACTTCCCAGCAGTGCAAAATTTAATACTTACTGTGTGTGTCACACCCGGACCTAGCCTAACCTGGACCCAGCCTGACCTGAACCTGACCCAACCTGATCCGAACCTGAAAGCCCGGAAGAGCGACCCGACACGACCCGAACCCGACACAGGTCGTCGGGTCCCGTCGGGTTCAGGTCGGGCAGCAGGCCTTTCCAGAGCGGAGGTCAGATGAGGATTGAATTAATTTCAATCACTGAATCTAAACAAGAAGTAAATCTGTCAGGAATGGAAGACTTAGCTTTATCTGTGAGCTTGTGGCGCAACGGTAGCGCGTCTGATTCTAGATCAGAAGATTGTGTGTTTAAATCACATCAGGCTCAGTTATGTTTTCCAGCAGCTCAAGTTCCTGGATTTTATCTCAGAAGAAAGTTCGTTCTTTTGGAATGTTCAGTGAATGTTTGAATTTCAATATCAACTTTAATAGATTAAAGTCCTGATTTCTGGTTCCGTTCCATTTCCATGCTCAGTTCTTATTTCACACTGTTTTATATCAGAACAATGTTTCAGGGATGTGATGTGTCCATTGTTTGTGCAATCGCTCTGTCACCCAGCGTGAGAAATAAAACACAAACCGCCCAGCGTGCGGCTCAAACCCATACCTGGCTCTGTCTATAGGCCGCTTAGTTCAGTTGGTTAGGACGCAGTGTTGATAACAACAAGGCTGTGGATTTGAGCCCCATGTGCGCTGTCACATGGTCAGTCATTAATCTGACACATTTTTGTAACACTTAAAATCCAACTTTTAGATGCAAACAAGTTTACATAAAATGTCAGAGGAAACTTATTTTGAATAACATCCATTGTATCTTTGTCACTGGTCTGGAGTAACACAGAATTCTTTCCAATTATCTTCCGTTTGCTGAGAAACGTTGAACTCGTGGCCTGTTCTCGTTAATGGTCACGAGCAGCAAAAACAGACAGAGTGAGTCTGACCACCCAGAGATGTGGAAAAGGCTTCAGTTTGGGACAAATGCAGCAAATCAAATGTTCACCCTGCCCCGAGAGAGTCAAAATCTGGGGGAAAGGACACAAGGAGATAGAGAATAAGCTAAAGTAGACAATGTAAATATCTCCCATCCTTGATATCTCTCTATTCCAATCCAACCTTCAGAGTTGGGTAAATAATTTCAGTGTAAATTGTGCAATTCGAGAGTCAAAACCAAAGGGCGATGCAGAATAAAGGAGAACTGCCAAAACCCCAGATTGAACCAGGGATCTTCAGTCGAACACTCTCCCAACTGAGCTATTTCAGTCTCACAGGCTTGGGATGATAAGTGGCATGTAACATTCGCATCACACAAGTGCCAGGCAATGACCATCTCCAACAAGAGAGAATCTAACCATCTCCCCTTGACATTCAATAACATTACAATCACTGAATCCCCCACTATCAACATCATGGGGGTTACAATGGGAAGCCATACAAATAACGTGACTAGAAGAGCAGGTCAGAGGCTTGGAATCCTGAGGTGAGTAATTACAGTGCAGCTGTTGGCTCCACCCCAGGGGCTGAATTTGTTCTGTAAACTATGAAGCAGCTTCTCTCAAATCCCAGGTTTATGATTAAATCCTCTTACAAAAGCCCTAAAGTGTGATATATTCCTCTCACTCATCCATGACTCCTGACTCCCCAAAGGCTGTCCACCATCTGCAATTCACAAGTCAAGAGTGTGATGGAACACTCTCCACTTGCCTGGATGCGTGCAATTCCAACTCAAGAATCTCAACATGATCCAGGACAAAGCAGCCCGCATGATTGGCACCCCATCTACAAACATTCACTCCCTCCACCATCGACGCACAGTGGCAGTCGTGTGTACCGTCTACAAGATGCACTGCAGCAATGCACCAAGACTCCTTCGACAGCACCTTCCAAACCAGCGACCTTTACCACCTGGAAGGGCAAAGGCAGAAAATGCAGGGGATACCACCACCTGCAAGTACCCCTCCAAGCCACACATCATCCTGACTTGGAACTATATCGCCGTTCCTTCACTGTCGCTGGATCAAAATCCTGGAACTCCCTTCCTCACAGCACTGTGGGTGTACCTACCCCACATGGACCGCAGTGGTTCAAGAAGGCAGCTCACCACCACCTTTTCAAGGGCAATTAAGGATGGGCGGTCAATGCTGGCCTAGCCAGCAACGCCCACATCGCATGAATGAATGAATAAAAAAGTGAAGTATCCCTTGTGTCATTGTTTTGGTAGAAAATATAACCCTGATGGAATTGCCCCTCCCAATCACACCTCACTTCACAGAACAAAGAAAATGGAGAAAATTTATGGCACAGACTGAGACCATTTAGCAATCGTGTCTGTGCCAGCTGAAAAAGAGCGATCCAGCCCAATCCCACTTTCCAGGTCTTGGGAATGGGATCCGAACGGATCTCAGAGCTCACATTATGTGAATGTTCTATTGAAGTATTGGTCAGCTGATATACCAGGGGAGATTCACACTGTTAGACACGGTGTGAAATACATTCAAGTATTTATAAAACATTACAACATGTGAGGAATATTCCCCATTGCTTTCTCAGCACTGATGGATTGTGAAGTGGGAGACAGCCAGAAGTCCCATTGGTCCACACTGACCCTGAGCTGAGAATGAAATGAGACAAAGTTCAGACTTCAGCAGCGAGATGCTGCAGAGAGGTAAGAGTCCTGAATCAAGGAGAGACTTTCTCATCCTGCTGTTGAATCTCATTTCAAACACTCCTTGAACTCTCTGCCGAGGAATTCAGAGATGGAGAATGCCTGTAAAATCAGCCTACAAAGGAAATGAAAGACACCCACCGTGGGGCTCAAATCCAAAAACTTGAGATTCAGAGATTCATGCTTTCATTGACTGAGCTCACCATGCCTGAGACAGTGTCCCTGTCCTGTCTGTTATTGGACAGTGCAGCTGTTGGCTCCATCCCAGGGGCTGAATTTGTTCTGTAAACCATGAACCAGCTTCCTCTCAAATCCCAGGGTTATCAATAAATCCTCTTACAAAAGCCCCAAAGTGTGATATATTCCTCTCACTCACCCAGAATAAAAGTTACATCTTTTGCTCCTTTTACCTTCCAAACATTAACTTCCATTTTGCTCAGCATTTATTTCTCTCTCCTTTTTATGTTGTGCATTTCCTAATAAACATTTCATTTCAATTATTTATGAGGGATGAAATGAACAGAAGAGATTTTCTGCAATGGTACCAGGGGTGTGGGACAGAGTGAGTGGTTCGGATCTGGAATACACTGCCTGAGATTGTGCTGGAGGCAGATTCAATCGTGGTTTTCAAAAGGGAATTGGATAAACACCTGAATAGAGAAAATTTGCAGGGTTACAATGAAAGGGCAGAGGAGTGGAATTAGCTGATTTGCTCTTGCAAAGAGCTGTCATGGACATGATGGACTGAATGGTCTCCTTCTGTACTGTAACCATTTGATTCCTTGATTCTAACTCTGTCAAAGTTGTTCTGAACTTGCTCTGCTCCAAGGAGAACAACCCCAGCTTTTCCAGTCTCTGCACATAACTGAGGTTATGAGGAACCATGGGGAACCCACTGTAAACCTTCCTCCAGACAGAAATACAACTGTTCACCACCATACTGTGACCCAGCTGTTCACATGATTTGGATGTGGGGACCAAATGTAGTATTTCCAAGTTTGCAGATGACACAAAACTAGGTGGGAATGTGTGTTGTGAGGAAGATGCAAAGCGGCTTCAAGGGGATTTGGACAGACTTAGTGAGTGGACAAGAAAGTGGCACATGGAATATAATGTGAAAAGATGCGAGGTTGTCCACTTTGGTAGGAGAAACAGATGTGCGGATTATTTCTTAAATGGTAAGAGATTAGAAAGTGTAGATGGACAAAGGGGCCTGGGTGTCCTTGTCAGTAAGTGACTGAAAGCTAACATGCAGGTGCAACAAGCAATTAGGAAGGCGAATGACATGTTAGACTCTATCGCAAGAGGATTTGAGTGCAGGAGTAGTGAAGTCTTGCTTCAATTGTATATAACCTTGGTTGGACTGCACTTTGGAATACTGTGTGCAGTTTTGGTCCCCTTACCTTAGGTAGAATATCATTGCCATCGAGGGAGTACAACGAAGGGTCACCAGACTTGTTCCCGGGGTGGCGGGACTGTCCTATGAAGAGATTTTGGGGAAACTGGGCCTGTATTCTCTAGAGTTTCGAAGAATGAGAGGTGATCAAATTGAAACTGACCATGTATTTAAAGGGATAGACAGGGTAGATGAAGCTATTTCCTCCGGTTGAGGAATCTAGAACCAGGGGACACAATTTCAACATGAGGGGAAAGTCACTTAGGACAAAGATGAGGAGAAATTTCTTTACTCAGAGGGTTGTGAATCTTTGGAATTCTCTACCCCAGAGGGCTGTGGAAGCTCAGTCATTGAGTATGTTTAAAGCAGAGATTGACAGATTTCTAAATACAAATGACATAGGGGAGATGGAGATAGTGTGGGAAAAAGGCATTGAAGTGGACGATCAGTCATCATCATATTGAATGGCGGGGTCGGCTCAATGGGCTGAATGGCCTACTCCTGCTCCTATGTTCCTATCAGTCTGTAAACTTCATATCCATGCTGTCATTGTCCCTTTTATTCCATGGGCTTCAGTTTTACTGGCAGTCCAGTATGTGACATCATCAAGAAGGTTTTCAATAAGTTAACTAAGGAGAAATTGTTTCCAGTGGCAAAAGGGTCAGTAACCAGAGGATGTATTTATCAGGTGATTGAGAAAAGAACCAGAGGCGAAATGAGGAATGATTTTTTTATACGGTGATGTGTTGTGATCTGGAATGCACTGTCTGATCAGGACTTGAAAGCAGATTCAGTAGTAACTTTGAAAAGCAATAGGGATAAATACTGGAAGGAAAATGTACAGATTACAGGAAAAAGCTGAGCATCAGAACTAATTGGATAGCACAACCAAAGAGACAGCATTGACACAATGGACCAAATGGTCTCCTTCTTTGGGTATCATTCTATGGTTTTATGAACATAATGTTGGTACAATTGCTTGAGTTGGAAGGGAAGTGAACCCAGATTCCGGGTATTCTAAACACCAGATCCAAACCAACTGAACAAGCCTGTTGTTTAATCTCTGTTTTTCACACCAGCTTCTCCTCGCTCTTTCTGTGTTTCCAGCCTGGTCTGTTCCTCTGACCTTCATTCCTGACACTCTATTGAGAATGGCCAACTCACTGCACCTGTCACACACACCGTCACTCCACCCCTTCACCCACTTCCAAACCTCTCTGTTCAACAGTCCCTCACATCTGCTCCTCTGCTCCATTAATATAACAGGAAAACATTTTCAAACAGACATTTCTAGACAGTGAACGTTCCAGTAAGACAAGGTAAAGATCAGATTCATTCACTTTAAACACAGAGAGAGCAGCTCTCCCTGTTCAGTCTAAGGAGCAGATGTAGTTTCACTCCCATTAGTCTTAGAGACATGGGCCAGAATTTTAAGGGACCGTTGGAGACGGGAATGGAGGCTGGGGAGGGGGAGAGGGATGTGTAAAATAGGTATGGAAGACGTCGGACCGGATTTTTCTGTCGGCGGCTGACATGGAGGGCAGACTTCGCACATCCACACGGCAAGAAGGCATTTAAAGTATTTATGAGTCCAATTGTCAGCAATTTTATTCACTGGATCCAATTGAAATAATAGTGCACGGGAACCACGGGGCTTCAGAGCCTCGCCTGGTTAAAGGAGGTGACTGGGAGTTGGGAGCTGAGTGTTGGCTTCACTGGGAAGCTATCGGGTGAGGCAGCGTAACTTGGCAGCAAGGGTGGAGGGAGAAAGGGCATCGGGAAACACTGTCAGGAGTGGGGGCCAATGTGCCAGCTCTGCAGAGGGAACAACACCAGGGTGCCATTGGGGCAGTGCCACTTCATTGAGGGTGACAAGTGAGGTAAATGTGGCTGGGTGTTGTTTACTGTAAAGGCCTTGCACTCAGGGAGGGGCAACCTGTCATGGCCCTCATTCACCCTGGATTCGAGGCTCCCATTGAAGAGGAGGAGGACTAGAGAGGGAGGGAGGGAGGTGCAGGCACCAGCAGGGACACCACAGAAGCTTGGGGGCCCACAGGAGGGCCAGCCTCGAACAGGAGGCTGGAGAAGGAGGCAGAGGAACACGTCAGCCGAGGTTCAACGACCTGCAGATGTCCGAGTGACAGTGTTTCCACAGACTGCGCCTCTCCACGGAGGTTGTCACTGATCTCTCTGCCATGATGGGACTTGGTGGGCACCTGATGCCAGTGTCACTGAAGGTCACCGTGCCACTGAACGTCTACACCAGCAGATCATTGCGGGGATCCACTGGAGATATGTGTGGAATCTCACAGTCTGTGGTGAATCAGTGCATCAAGGAGGTCACCAATCTCCTGTTCAGGAGGGCCGGTGACGATGTGCACATTGATCCAAACAGTCAAGCTGAAAGGGCTATAGGATTCGTGGCCATCGCTGGATTCCCCCAGGTGTAGGATGCCATTGACTGCACCCATGTGACCATCAAGGCTCCCGCAGACCAGCCAGCAGCCTTCAACAGGAAGGGCTTCCACTTGCTCAGTGTGTAACTGGTCTGTGACCATCACAAATGCATCCTACAGGTGTGTGCACAAATCCCGGGAAACAGTCACAACGCCTGCATACCAAGGCAGTCGCAGGTACCAGAACTTTTCCGTGGCCCCATGCGCTTTCTGAGATGGATCCTTGGAGACAAGGGCAACCCAGTGAGAACATGAGTACTGACGCCTGTGAGGAACCCACACAAGAATGCAGAGGAGAGGTACAACACCTGCCACGGGTCAACCCGAGCGACCAACGAAGAGGCCATTGGTCTCCTGAAGATGAGATTCAGGCACTTAGATTGTTCCTGTGGAGCCCTTCAGTATGTCCCGGCGAGGGTCTCGCATATCGTGGTGTTTTGCTGTGCACTGCACAATCTGGCATTACAGAGGGGTGAGGTGTTGACTCGTGAGGATATCATGGAGCGTGATGGCTCCTCTGATGATGAGGATGTGGAGGAGGATGCTGCTCAGGCAGTGCCAGATGAAGGACCTCAGGCACAGCAGGAAAGCCACCATGAGATCCACACAAGGGAGACACGAGACACCCTTATACATTCACGTTTCCTTTGAGCCTGACCACCTTCTGGAACCAAGGCAATAAAGCCTGAGCTTTAAGCAGCCCTGTTGTCACCTCTTTCCTTCCACACTACAGTGCCCAGGTACACATCGCACACTGGCAAGGCGGAAGCTTTGTGAACTCAGGGCTTGGTCCCTCACTTCCAGCCCCTTGGGAGGAAGGGTTTAAATGAAGTCCCAAAGGGCATCAACAATAGGAAGGAGACATAGTGAGAGAACATCATTTCTTTATTCTGTGTGACACCAAACACAACCCTATTAATCTGGAATGTACATTCACCCGTGAACCCCTCAGTGAATCTAGGTGCTCTTCTTAAATCTTTTCCGGGTGCTCCTACGTGGTGCTCCCCCTGCTCTGTCAGCTGAGGTGGAGACAGGCTGCTGACCTTGCTGCTCCATGGCTTGGGATGACATTGGCGACCGTCCTCTTGCTGCCTGAGGCCTGGAGGGCCCCGGCACACTGAGCGCCTCCTGTACAGGTACAGGGACCCCCTCTGTCATCAAGGATGATGGAGGTGCTGGCATCACTGGTGTCACTGGCAGAGGGACTTTGGAATTACTGTCCACACCAGGAGCACCCTGAGAGGAGACCCCAGATGTAGCAGCCAGCTGCTCCTCCCCCTTATAAGACACACTTGTACCTCCCTGCTGACCTGAGAGGGATGTGGACCTGGTGAAGAGTTCAGGTGCCTCGTCCCCACTCTCACCTTGTCACCGCTGGATGGAGCTCATGGACAAAGTGATGGAGTGCAGGTCTGCGCACATCTCCGGCAGCCACTGATTGGTCGGCTGGATCTGGCTCTCCATCAGAGTCACCAATCTCTCAAGGAAGGAAGCCAGACACACCCCCATCAGAGACAGTACAGCATGCAAGGCCTGGATGGACTCCTCCATCATCCGAACTTGGGTACACATAACCTCCGGCAACTCTGCCAGATGTTGCCTGACCTCTCACTGCAGCTACAGCATTTCCCGTGTTGCTGGTGACACCACAGGCACGTCATCAGCCTGGGGCACAGCATGGGCCTGGCCTCCCACGGACCACCAACTCCCAGTGGCCTCGGCTGTCACAGCGTCCACCAGCTGCGCGGGCCTGTCTGTGATGTGCTCATCAGTTTGTATGCCAGAATCTAACCGCGAACGGATACCCACCAACATGAGGGGTTCTGTGCTGGTGGAGGGTGCAGGGGAATGAGGTGATGGTGCACCCTCTGAGGCTCCCTCCTCCTCCTCAGACTTGTCCGGCTGTCCGCCAGTCTCTCCAGCTCTTTGCTTTTGTCGTTCATCCGGGCCTGCATGTGAAAACAGGGACATTGAAATGTTAGGGTCTGCCCATCACGACATTCCAACCACCCCTACTGTGCAGCTCCATTGATGCAGTGGTGAACAGATGAGCAGTGTGGCTCCTTTGCAGCGGATGCTCCCTTGTGCCCCAGGAGATATTCACTCACTCTCTTGGGTAGGTGACCCTGTCTCTCCATCAGCTGTGGAGCAGCTGCTTTGCTGCCCAGCCAGTTCTATGGCCTCCTCCTCCATCGGGATGAGGACATGGAGATAAGGCACTCCACCGCCAGTCTTGACACGCTCTTTCCAATTGTGGGATGTCTTCTCCTGCAGCCACAATGATGAACAAAGTTAGTCTCCCAGCGGGGACAAGCCCAACATCTCTGATGGTGATAGTCCAGCAGTCCATGATGGGGACACACGTATTCCTCCTGCATGTGGCCCCTCTCAAGGGACTGTGTGAGGTTATACAATGACTGACGTGCGCCTCTCACCGAAATGCAGCCAAGCCTCAGGCAGCATGTCCTGCTGCCCTTCCCCAATACACATGACTGGGTGGTCACTCCCTTTCCACCAAACACTCCCTCTCACTCTGCCACATGCAATGTCCAAAGGGTCCAAAGTGTTTTGAGTTGTCGCCTGAGCAACCCGGATCTGGTCATTGACCCAATTCCTGTCCTGGATCCATGTTCTGGGGGTGACCCCACGTCTGCTGACCTCACCGACTATCTCCAGCTAGCTTTGCTTGGTCTGGTGGACAGGTCTCCACCTCCCATCCCTGGGGAAGAAGATCTTCCACCTTTCTCTTGCCACCTGGAGGCGAACCTGCAGGGAAGCATCGCTAAACCGTGGGACCATGGTCACTGCAGGCTCGCATTCAGCTCCTTACTCAACAGGCAGCAGAGGCAGCAGAACGGGTCCTGGGACAGCAGAGGCAGCAGAACGGATCCTGGGGCAGCAGAGGCAGCAGAATGGGTCCTGGGACAGCAGAGGCAGCAGAACGGGTTCTGGGACAGCAGAGGGCTCTCAGGAAGACACTCCTTTAAACCAGGCAGCAGTGAATGCAGGGCTGGCAGCCCTTTAAATATGGTGCCAGCACCTGCCGTTGTGTCAGATGTCGGTGCCATCGGCACCTCGTTCCCTACCTCTGGTCCTTGTTTACATGGGCCCCACGCCTCCCCTTCATTAATTGGTCGGCTGCTCCATGATCGGGGTCGGTCGGCCACATTTCACTTGTGTGGTGACGACACCCACTCACGGTGTCTCTGCCGAGAGCCGCACCGTTAGTTTAAAATTCAGCCCATGGGGTCAAGAGTGGAAAATCTCCCCTCTGATTCTCTCTACTTAAATTGATGGAGACACCAAATTAAAACTGATGAAACCAGGGATTGTATCCTGGTTCTTCAATCTCAGTGTTCTCCCAACTGAGCTATTCCATCCTCACTGTGAACTCATCTTCATTGGAGACAAATCTAACTCCAGGCGGAATTTCCTCACGCGTTCATTCCTCACTTCAGGGGAATGGGACCCGACCAGATCGCGGAACTCAGATTATGTTAATGTTCTGCTCTTGATATCTTGTGTTTGAGACACTTTTATTCAGGTTCATGGAAAAATTCTTCCATCATCCCTTCTCCCACATTCTCTCTCTCTCATTCATTCTTTATTCCTCACAATCCAGAAAGGGTGAGGAATCAGAGCTCACCTCCAAACCCTCTGCACACAGACCTCTGTCTGTTACCCTGTTTGATCCAAGATCCAAGAGACCAGTCAATAAATTACACTCTTTATAAACACAGAAAGCTGCCTCACAGTGTTGGACACAGAGTTAAATACACTGAAGTCTTTTGAAAAAAGTTCATCTTATGGGTTGTGTAATGATGGAAATATACCTTCTGTAAGTAAATGAAACAGGGAATGGAGCGGTGTGAAACATTTCCAGACCATGTCCAACACGTTTCCACTCAGTGTGAAAACCCACCACGGAAAGAGTGGAACATACAATCATTTGATCACATGATGATTAACATCACTCAGATGCCTGAATCATTCGGTCACTGCAGCTGGCTGCACAGCCAGGAGTTGCACTGAAGGTGACAGCCATGCTTGTGCAACTGTTAAGGTGGCTGCAAGGTTAAGGTGATGGACTGCTAATCCATTGTGTTCTGCACGCATGGGTTTGAATCGCATCCTTGTTGTTAGTTTGTGAGCTGTTTAGTGCATTGTTTCCAATGGGGGACTTTTTGCATAAAGTCAGCCTGGAAACCTGTTCTTGTCAATTTCCAGATGGTGATTCCAGAATTGTTTATACTTTATTAAAATTGAGACAGACAATTGGGATTCTTCACCCAAATTGGACTGGAATGAAGATCAAATTGGGATCACGAAACGGAGCAAGATTTTCCCTCCCTCCCATCCTTCCATCTTTACTTTCTGTGGATTTACACCAAGTGAAAGACTAACGGGAAAAGCAAACGGCGAGGGAGCAGAAGCAGAACATTATCCTTTGGCAAGAAATTTATTTTCAAATCTTCTTGATAGATTAAGTGAATGAGCAATGCTTTGACAGATGAAGTTTAAAATGTGGAGTCATGTAGTACCGACGAAAGATAGATCAGAGTGTTTTTTTGTAAGAGGTGAGATGTCAGAAACTGTGGAGGAGCCGAGACCCGAATACAGAATTACTAAAAGCTAGTGGACTGGTAGAAAAATAATGTGAAAAGCGAACGGAATATGAAGTTTGGAACTCATGTTGCAGTTATATAAAGTTCTGTGCTCCTGAAGCGAATGTCCAAGCCCAGATTGTGGGGAATCTGTGGAGAGTGATTTGTTTTTTATTCATTCTTGGATGTGAGTATCGCTGATAAGGCTAGCATTTATTACCCATCCCTAATTGCCCTTGAGAATGTAGTGGTGAGCTGCCGTCTTGAACTGCTGCAGTCCATGTGGTGCAGGAACACCCACACTGCCGTTGGGGAGGGAGTTCCAGGATTGTTACCCAACAACAGTGAAGAAATGGCGATATAGTTCCAAGTCAGGATGGTGAGTGACTTGGAGGGGAACCTGCAGATGGCGAGTTCCCATGCATCTGCTGCCCTTGTCCTTCGAGGTGGTAGAGTTTAAGGGTTTGAAAGGTGCTGTTGAAGGATACTTGACGAGTTACTGCAGTGCATATAGAGATGGTACATACTGCAGCCACTGTGTACTGGTGGTGGAGAGAGTTAATGTTTAAGGTGGTGGGTTAGGTGGCGATCAAGTGGGCTGCTTTGTCCTGGATGGAATTGAGCTGCTTGAGTGTTGTTGAGTGGGATGTATTCCATCCCACTCCTGACTTGTGCCTTGTAGATGGTGGACAGGTTTCGATGTATCAGGATGTGAGATACTTGCTGCAGAATTCCTAATCTCTGACCTGCACTTATAGCCGCAGCATAGATGTGACTGGTCCTGTTTAGTTTCTGGTCAATGGTAACCCCCAACATATTGATGGTGGGGGATTCAATGATGATAATGCTTCTGAATATCAAAAGGTAGATTTTTTTCTCTCTCTCATTGGAGATGTTCACTGCTTGGCACTTGTGTGTCCAGAAGGTTGCTTGTCGCTTATCAGCTCAAGCCTGAATATTGTTCAGGTCTTGCTGCTTGTAGGCACAGACTGCTTCAACTGACGAGTTGTGAATCATCACCTAACATTCCCACTTCTGACTTATTTTGAAGAGAAAGTCGTCAATGAAACAGCTGAGTTTGTTTGGGTCTACGACACTACCCTGAGAAACTACTGAAGCAATGTCCTGGGATGAGATGATTGGCCTCCACTAACCACAACCATCTTGTTTTGTGCGAGGTACGACTCCAGCAAGTGGAGAGTTTTCCCCCTGATTCCCATTGACTTCAATTTTGCTAGGGATCCTTGATGCCACACTCACTCAAGGGCAATCACTCTCACCTCTCCTCTGGAATTCCACTCTTTCGTCTCTGTTTGGACCAAGCTGCAATGAGATCATAAGAACAGAAGATCAGAAGAACTAGTAGCAGGAGTAGGCCATTTGGCCCCTCGAGCTTGCTCCGCCATTCAATAGGATCATGGCTGACCTGATCATGACCTCAACTCCACTTTCCTGCCTGCCCACATAACCCTTGGCTCTCTTGTAGATACAAATCTTGAAGACATTCAATGACCCAGCCTCCACTGCTCTCTGCGGTAGAGAATTCCAAAGACTAATGACCCTCTGTGAGAAGAAATTCCTTCTTAAATGAAAAACCCCTAAATCTGGAACTGTGTCCCCTAGTTCTAGATTCCACCACGAGAGGAAACATCCTCTCAGCATCTACCCTGTCAAGCCCCCTCAGAATCCTATATGTCTCAATACGTTCTCCTTTCATTTTTCTCAACTCCAATGAGTATCGGTCCAACCTGCTCAACTTTCCTCATACGACAACCCCTTCATCACTGGAATAAATCTAGTGAACCTTCTCTGAACTGCCTCCAATGCAAGTATATCCCTCCTTAAATAAGGAAACCAAAACTGTACCCAGTACTCTGGGTGTGGTTTCACCAGCACCATGTACATTTGTAGCAAGACTTCTCTACTTTATTCTCCATCCCCCTTGCAATAAAGGGTAACATTCCATTTACCTTCCTAATTATTTTCTGTACCTGCATGGTAACTTTTTGTGATTCATGTACGAGGACACCCAGATCCTTCTGCACCGCAGCATTCTGTAATCTCTCACAATTTAAATAATATTTTCCTGTTCTATTCTTCCTGCCAATGTGGATAACCTCACATTTTCCCACATTCTACTCTATCTGCCAAATTATTTCCTGGAGCTGAGAGACCCTGGCAGAATCTAAACTGGGCATCGATGAGCAGATTATTGTTAAGTGTGTGGTGCTTGATAGCACTGTTGGTGACATCTTCCATCACTTTGCTGATGATTAATAGTAGGCTGATGGGGCGGCAATTGGTCAGATTGCATTTGTCCTGCTTTTTTACAGACAGGGCACTCCTGGGCAATTTTCCACATTGTTGAGTAGACGCCTGTGTTGTAGCTCGACTGGAACAGCTTGGCTGAGAGCGCAGCTAGTTCTGGAGCACAAGTCTTCAGTACTAGAGCCGGGATGTTGTTAGGGCCCATAGTCTTTGCTGTATCGAGTGCCTTCAGCTGTTACTTGCTATCATGTGGAGTGAAGCGAATTGGCTGAAAACTGGAAGCTGTGATGCTGGGGACCTCAAGAGGCCGAGGTGAATCATCCACTGAGCAATTTCTGACTGAAGATGGTTTCAAATGCTTCAGCTTCATCTTTTGCACTGACGTGCTCAGCTCCACCAACATTGAGGATAGGGATGTTTTTGGAGCCTCCTCATCTGGTTCGTTATTTAATTGTCCTCCACCTTTCATGACTGGATACCTAGATTCTCAGGGCAGTGCCCTAGGCCCAACCATCCTCAGCTGTTTCATTGATGGCTTTCTCTTCAACATAAGTCAGAAGTGGGAATGATCGCTGATGATTCACAACTCCTCAGATACTGAAGCAGTCTGTGCCTGCAAGCAGCAAGACCTGAACAACATTCAGGCTTGAGCTGATAAGTGACAAGCAACATTCTTTGATCTGATCCTGAGGGAGATATCAGTGCGTGGAGCGGTGGGATGCATGGAGAGTTATTCTGAAGAGGATGTCTGAGCCTGGAGGGCAGAATCTGTGGAGAGTGGTCCTCAAAGGATGTCTGTGCCTGGAGTGTTAGGATCTCCGAATAGGGTCTCCGAGCCCATAGTGCTGGGATCTATGGAGAGTGATCCTGAAGTGGGTGTCCGAACCTGGAATGGCGGGATCTGTGGAGAGTGATCCTGATGAGTGTGTGTAAACCTGGAATGGAAACTTTCTGTGGAGGTACAGGAAGAGGCCATTCATTCCCAGCATTTTATAAAGGTTTAGCATAACTTATATGCTTTTACTCTATGCCTCTAGTAATAAAGCCAAGTGTCCTGTTTGCTCTTAGTTACCTTTTCAATCCTTCTAACATTGGTGGACATTGTCTCTCTGCTCCTGCACCCACTTTAGAATTGTAATGTTTCATTTATATAGCCTCTCCTCATACTTCCTTCCAAATTGTACCACTTCACACTTCTCTGTGCAAAATTTCATCTGTTCTGTGAAAGCCGATTTTACCAGTTTTTTTTAAGTTCCCCTGAAGTGTGTTACTATCACTGGCATAGGACAAAATTCCTGAGCATTCTTTGATGCTATCTCCATAGACAGAGCAATCTTATACGCGAGCTCAAATGTAGGATTTTGTGTGTTTAGTATCTTATTTCACCCACCAATAGAAGCACAAATATGTCACGTAAATCTTGTTCACTGCAGTCCCTGCTGCTGTTTGCTGCCTATATTTACAGACTTTTATCTCAACCTCGTCACCATGTTCTCTAATATATTCAGGGGGCATCAGCAGAGAAAATGTTCACCAAGCATGGCAAGTGCAAGGAAGTGTTTATTTACGCCATTATGTCATGAATATAATATACAAATACATTACATGTGTGAATCATCAAGATGTGTCTGAATAAATGGAACCCCGTTACAATAAACACTGTCACCTTTCAATGTTTAGCAGACAGGTTTGACGGCTTGATGTGTGTGATTCCCTCATTAATGTGTTTGCACAAAGTTCGGGGAAAGACGGAGATATGAATAATTTATAGGGAAATTTTTTAAGCATATCTCCACATCTCTCATTCACAAAGATCTGCAAACACATGGATTCCAAAAGAACCTGAGTACAAAATCACCTAAAATAAACACAGCCAGAGAGTCTTACAATAACCTGTAGCTCAGGGAAAGTACATGCTGTTATGGAAGTGATTCTGTTTCTTCTGTTAAAATATTTTTTGAAGAAGTCATAATCAAACGGAATAAATGTAGGACCAGTTCTTTTTCAAGAGAGCACCAAAAGAGCCAATTTGGCAACTATGTTTACTGTTTGTCACATAATTCAAGTTAAATATAGAACAGAAACCATGGTAACAGGGAGATGTGGTTCGTGAAGTCATTCGCGCCCCTTGATTGGACAAGCTCGGTAGCAGCAGCGTACACCTAAGACAGCAGAAAACTCACAAGCTTTTGGTTGTAGAGTCAGTGTGTTTTACCTGCTGGAGTGAGCAGCTGATAAAGTTAGCCTGAAGAAGTGTCAAGAAAGGAGAGAAGACCACAACCCAGCTTGTTTTCCAGAAAATCTTTAAAAGACCCTGAGAAGTCCACTGAGTTAATTCATCTTATCGCATGTCTTTGAAGAATGCCTGCTAAAATTAATTCTCAATGCCTTCTGAAAAGAACTGTTCTAAAATACCCTACTGACCTGTCTACCTATACTCAGAAGTTAGACTGTATTCCAGTTTTGGAGCAACGTATCTCATCTGATGTTTTCTTCAAAAATGAGCAAGTAAACAGCCCAAGAGGTTTTTTTTTGTGTCTGTGACATGTTGGAGAAATGTTCTTAGCTTTGCTAATTATTACTTAACTTTGTCGAAGCAGAAAAGCAGGAGACAGCTTGTAGCTAATCTAACCACAACCAACGGTCATAAAATGTAGACAGAGCAGCTAACCACAATCAGACGTTACGGCCAGATATGGTGTCTGAAGTGGGCATTGAATTAAGGAACTAGCTTGTTTTTGTTGAAACTGATGTTTTGCTGACCTCGGACCCTGCATGGTGCACCGTTACGTAGGCAGTCTTGTGGGTGCTTATCTAATTGTGAAACTGTTAGCTCTTCCTCTTTTATACTATATAAGTCCACGGCGATCTGTAGCTTTTTGGGAGTAGCACTGGACCGCCTTTAGGTAAGGTGTTATATCCCATGATATCATGCAATAAAGTGTTAGTTCTCAACGTCTGAGTCCGGAGAATTTGTTCAACAATTGGGCACAATCTGGATTTTCTCCAACAGTTTGGCGTAGTTGGCAGGATACCTGAGTTCACGGGATCCAAAAGAACCTAGTGAAAAAATAATCAACAGGATCAGGGGTAAGTCAACCTTTCTGCAACCCTGATATCCCAATCACCCAGCCTGAGCCGGAATTAAGAGGACAATTGGGTCCCACGTGAAGGCCAGGAATTAAATGGGCGAAGGGAACAAAGGGGTCAAGGAAGAATTGGCTGAAACCTGATCAGAAAAGGTCTAAAATTGAGTAAGTTAAGCTCACACATGGGAAGTGATTAATTCTGCGAAGGGAAGTTGAAAAGTAGATAAGTGGAAAATGCAGTAAATTTAGGAATCAGGCATAGTCGGCTGGGGCTGATCCCATTGAGTATACGAAGTTAACTCTCACACATGGGAAGTGAGTAAAATATGGTGACAAGATATGGGACAGAGATGACTGGGGCTGTAACTAAATTACCAAATTGACCCAACAGGCACATTTTCGGGGCTCCTGAGTACACCCGCTGATCAGGCCCTAGAGAAAGATGCGGGTGACAAGAGTTGGAGAACGAAAATACCATTGACCTGAAGAGACAGGGATGAGCTGGTTAGCTGACCTTGAGAATTTAACATTAACTGCGCCTGTTTGTCTCCTTGTGTGTGGTTTTGTCTTTTGTTTGTGTTAATGTTGTTTATTCCATAGAAATTAACTCATAAAATTAGAAGGTTTTGAGAAAGTAGAAGTAAGAGTGGACTCAATGGCTTCCAAGAAGGAAGGGTTGCCCCCAGGGACGAGTAATCCATGTCCTCTGGAGAAAGGCGACCCACGTCCGTTTCCCCCCTCGAAGAAGACGCAGAAGCGCCACGGTAAATATGTGTTTTAAAGATAGGTATGTTTTAGAGTAAAACAAGTAACTGTGTCTTTGATGCGACTGTGAGAATGTAGGAAGCTTCCGCGAATGAATTGAATATCTGGATTTTACAGTTTGTGTTCTGCAGAACTGACTGTCGTTAACTCTTTGTTGTCTGGCTTTAATGTTAAAAGCATGAGTCTATTAAGTTGTTTGGAATTGAATGAGTGTGAAAAGTGATTGTTGAGTGCGTTCATTTCGATTTAGGATTGTGCACCCAGGAATGGGATATAAAATTGAATTATATTTTAAGTTAAAGTTTTATTTTTAGTTGTTTTTGCAACTGTGAAAAGGCAATGAACAATTTTCTGAGGGATAAGCTTCAGCCTTGAAGGTCTGAAGATGTCCGGCAGAAATCTAATTTGGGGTTTGGAACATTGTTTTAATTGGAAACTTTGCTATTGTTTTATTTTACAGTCTAAATTTGAAGACATGTTTTATTGACTGTTATATTGTTTTAAGGGAGAGATAAATAAACAAAGGAGATATAGGAAAGATTCTGTCTGTTTAAAAAGCTGGTGTTAAATTTTTTGTTGTAAGAATGTTAAATAACTTTTTCTTTAGTTTTTGGTTTTATTACAGGCTGGCACCTGAAGAAAGAGCAAGAAAAATGACGTAATTTACCTATCTTTTAAAATAAGCACATGCTATTCTGTTCTGTTGTGTGTAGTTAATAAGTATTATAAGTTAATAAGTCTGAATTGAATGAATACTGTTAAGGTTAATTGACCTGTTTAAGTTGAAGAACTGGAAATTTCATTTGTTGCAACAATGAACTTTCAAGTTTATTATGTCATGTTTTGGAGGAGTCTTAAGTTCCGGACGTGGGACTCACTCATATAACATCGGCAGTTTTGATTTTTTTAAAAAAATATTTATTGCAGTGAATTGGAATTTGGAAACAATTGGAGTTTAATCTAAAAATGCTGTCTTTCCTGATGGAGATGCTTTCCTTTGAAGTTGAAAATGTTACACATGATTTTGTTGTTTATAAACCCTAAGGATACCAAAAGGATTGAAAAAAATTTAAAATGGATAGTTCTTTTGATCAAAATTTTTTTTCGTAAAGTGACGTAGCTGAGAATGTTTTGCTCCACCCCCTTGGAGACAAACAAAGAACTTAACCCGCTGCAGCTTTTTGCATTGCTGAGAGTCAAATTTATACATATTGGACATTGCCAAATTTTACATTTCTAAGTTGCCAGATAGAATTGGACAAATTAACCCATTGGGCTCAGGGGCAGAAGCACAATGGATTCTTTTTAAGCAGGTGACGGCAGGTTCCAAGGCCACATGAGAACTGATGCCACAACAAGAGATCCAGCAGCTTTGAGAATTTAAAACTTAATTGCAGACATTAAATATCACAGCATCTTTATCAATGAGACAAAATGCTTGAGAAGGAAAGATAGTTGCAAGCATTTCTGTCCTTAACGTACAAAAAGCACAACCAAGTCTGGGCATAAGAAATTGGAATCAATAAACAAAATTTAATTGATATGAGTGGTTATTTAAAGCACTCAAAGGGAAATCTATCTGATATTTAAGAGGACAATCAAAGTTTTAGAAAATAACAAAATCAGTGGTTGAACATTAGTAATGGGTCCTGGTCCATACAGTTGGCACAAGAGTGTCAATATAAATTTGCGTTTACGTTCAAGGGACAACAGTACATCTGGACATGTCTCTCCCAGGGATTTTATAATAATCCATCGATATTCCACCTTCCTTCAGAAGGTCAGAGTGAAAGTTAGGCTGAAAATGGCACCGATAATGAAGGAAAAGGTTTCTTATTTGGGAATAGTAAAACCACAGGGAAAGCATGAGACAGAGCAAAAGTGAGTGCAGCCAATCCTCGAACTCCCCCTAGCGCAAGATATTAAAGCTCTGAGGTAAAAAAAGGACAGTTCCTATTTCAGGTTGTGAGATTAAACAGACAAGAAGCACCAACACCCATGGTTAACCCCACATCCGAATTACCGACGAGTAAGGTTACGACTCAACAGCCACAAGTGACTGGTCTCCCTTGCCTTGCATTGACTACAGAACCAGAAAATGGACTTGCGATAATAAAAAAACGAATAAAATTGTATATGATATTGGAAAGCTTGAGTTGGTACCGGTAATATTGATTTTCTCAGATATCCAGCTACCTGACTGGTGCCCTGAGAAGACCCAAGAGTTGTACAAGATATTACTGTGACAATTGTTGAGACAGGAATTTGGTAATGAGAAAATAATAAAAAGATTACATAAAAGACAATGATGTGTTACCCTATGTTATGGAAATTGGAAAAGAGGTAATTGGTAAGGGTGGCACAGTGGCGCAGTGGTTAGCACCGCAGCCTCACAGCTCCAGCGACCCGGGTTCAATTCTGGGTACTGCCTGTGTGGAGTTTGCAAGTTCTCCCTGTGTCTGTGTGGGTTTCCTCCCACATGCCAAAGACTTGCAGGTTGATAGGTAAATTGGCCGTTATAAATTGCCCTGAGTATAGGTAGGTGGTAGGGAAATATAGGGACAGGTGGGGATGTGGTCGGAACATGGGATTAGTGCAAGATTAGCATAAATGGGTGGTTGATGGTCGGCACAGACTCGGTGGGCCGAAGGGCCTGTATCAGTGCTGCATCCCTAAAAAAAACACAACATTGTCCATT
This sequence comes from Heterodontus francisci, assembly GCF_036365525.1. Taxonomy (NCBI): domain Eukaryota; kingdom Metazoa; phylum Chordata; class Chondrichthyes; order Heterodontiformes; family Heterodontidae; genus Heterodontus; species Heterodontus francisci. Next base: position 1,057,020 of record NW_027141369.1, on the reverse strand, counting down.
GTATGAGTGTAGTCTGGAAAACCAGGTGATCATATGTCCTCATCCTATAGATAAATTGGCAGAATCAAAATGTGGATTTAATGCCACTGTAAATTGCACCAGGGAGGCTCGGAAAGCATTGTCAGGACTAACCCATGTGGCCTATATGGGAAAGGGGAGATATTGCTTCACCACCACAGCGAAGGAGTTCCAGTATGGACATAAACGGACTTGTCCGGTGAGCAACAGTACATTTTGGTTCAACCCACAAATACCAACCCGAGTAGGGAAAATGGAGTTGGTAGAGATACATGAACAAAAGGCAGAAACGATAACTGTGACAGAAAGTATTAAGGAGGATTTGACATATTACTTCCGGGACGATGAATATACTATTCAACCATTGCCCACACGCTTGGGTAAAGATAGACAGCAGCTAGAAGCCATTGCAAGCTGGAACAACAGTCGAAGATGCTACAAGATGAGATTGACAAGATAAATGATTCTACCTTGCAGGAGGACCTCTGTAACTGGGGTCAGACGTGCAGATACACCCCTGGTTTAGAATCATCTCCCATGTCCTGATAGTGGTTTTGGGTATCATGGTGTTAGATGTGACATACTTAATTTGGCAACTTAAGAAATTAATTAGGCGATGCAAGAGGATGTATGAACACAGGTTGGACAGCGACCCGAAAAGCAATTAGTGTTCGAACTTGCTCTGTCAAAGGTGGGACAATTAGTTGTGCCGTAAAAGGGTAATTGTATAACCTTTTCATATATACTTAAAGTGAGCAAATGAATGATCAATGTACTTTATGAAATTGTATTATGTTTATACAATCAATAATGTAACAGTGATGTTTAAATGAATTTGTAATTGTACAAGTGTACCACCCTTTTATTTTGTAAGCAAGTATTTGAAGCCCCTGCAAAACTTATGCCTTTACAGGGTTCCCGCTGCCCCCTTGAGATATAAGCAGACAACGTATTGAGTGCGACCCCTCCGGGTGTTGAAGGCTGTTTCTAGACAAATAGAGACCATTAAAGGCACCTAGGTTGGATCAAGGGAAGGATTCTTAAAAGGGTTGTAGAAGAGTCAAGAGGGGACTGTGAGAACAGAATTTTAGAATTTTAAGAACAGAATATTATGGGGACATTTAAGCTGAGATTAATCAATCATGTATTGCTAGCTTGGCCTTGCGGCTGCTACAGCGCAATGGCAGAAAAAGATATTATGCTTCAATGATTACTTTAAGCCCCTACCTCTCCCTCGACTCATGATGATTCTGTATTATCATGGTCTGATAAAAGGAGGGATTGTTGGAGAAATGTTCTTAGCTTTGCTAATTATTACTTAACTTTGTAGAAGCAGAAAAGCAGGAGACAGCTTGTAGCTAATCTAACCACAACCAACGGTCATAAAATGTAGACAGAGCAGCTAACCACAATCAGACGTTACGGCCAGATATGGTGTCTGGAGTGGGCATTGAATTAAGGAACTAGCTTGTTATTGTTGAAACTGATGTTTTGCTGACCTCGGACCCTGCATGGTGCACCGTTACGTAGGCAGTCTTGTGGGTGCTTATCTAATTGTGAAACTGTTAGCTCTTCCTCTTTTATACTATATAAGTCCACGGCGATCTGTAGCTTTTTGGGAGTAGCACTGGACCGCCTTTAGGTAAGGTGTGCCACCCCATGATATCATGCAATAAAGTGTTTGATTCTCAACATCTGAGTCCGGAGAATTTGTTCAACAATTGGGCACAATCTGGATTTTCTCCAACATAACAAAATTTTTTTAAAAAATCTTTTTTAAATCCCTTTTATCTTTTCAGTTAACCGGTGTATGTGTGTGTGTGCATGTGGCTCGAAGATTTTAAAGAAAGACTTTAAAGGTAAAGGTGAAAAGGGAACTTTTAAAATTTCCACCTGTGTGTTTATGCTTTACTTCATAACGAGTTAAAACTTGTTCTACAATAAATGAATCATTTTGTTGTTCATTAAAGAAATCTGGTCAGTGTCTTCTATTCTGGGAAAAATAGAGTATATGATTGACTGTTTCAGTAAGTGGGAAAAGTTAAACTAGATGTTGTGACCTGTGGAGAAGTGGGATGAGAATAAAGAGTGCCCTCCTCTGCCCTTAGTTGTCACAGCATTTGTGATCTGCCTCTGCAGCTTTGTTGGCTCGAGTGTTTGTCCAATAATCAGAAAATCTTGGATTCATATAATTGCTTCAAAAGTTTAGCTATCAATCGTTTACATCTGTTTTCTTGTGAACTTTAACTTTTCTTATGAATTTTATTCACACAAGAAAACAGCTCAGTGGTTGCCTTTGTGAAGGATGTGAGTTTGGAATGGCTGTTCCTCCTTGTACAAATGTTCAGTGCTAATATTTCAATGGCAACTCAATCCCCTACAATTTCTTTGAGAGCAATGTGTTTGCAGTTGCACTTAACCTGGAAAACAGCTCAACATTAATCTCACTGAAGGAAAGTGTGACCGTGTTGTATGTTTCAGAGTGTTTGTGCCGTTTTGTGTCTTTTTTAACCAAGACTATAACACGACTCAAAGGGGAGGGTTGATCCGAGGTTTAGAATATATTTGTCAGTCAGGAGCAATAAAAATCAAAAGGAACCAAATAAGAAAACCCAGTCCCCAGATTTGAGAATCTGGAGATCCGCTTTGGGAAAGTGAATCAGAGCAGAATGAAGGGTGAACTGTCCGACTGCGGAGAGGAGATGAAGGCACAGCTCAGTCAGCACGTTCCCCTGGCTTATGATGCTGGAACATTCCTCACACAGAAATTATTCAATCAATACTCATCTGCCAAGTCGGTCTGAGGCTGTGCCTCTCTGATCACGTGGTGTTAAAGCAATTCTTCCAGTCAGTTAGTTCAGTTGTCATTTCATGAGAAATTCGGTCATCATGACTTTGTCAGTGACCTCATGGTTCAGGTGTCTGAGTGATGTTAATCATGATGTGATGATATGATTGTATGTTCCAGTCTTTCCGTGGTGGATTTTCACACTGAGTAGAAACGTGTTGGACATGGTCTGGAAATGTTTCACAACGCTCCATTCCCAACAGGCCATGTCCTGATGTGATGGAAATTTCATTTGCTTACAGAAGCTGCATTTCCATCATTGCACATCTGGCTGCACAGCCAGGATCTGCACTATCCAAACAGCTGACAAGGTGGTCGAGAGGTTAAGACGGTGGCGTGCTAATGCATTTTGCTTTGCATGTGTGGGTTCGGATCCCAATTTTGTCGTTAGTTTGTGAAGAGTCTGGTACATTGTTGTGGGGGAGCTTTTGTGGAAAGTTGGCCTGGAAACATGTTCTTGTCAATATCTCGCTGGTGATTCCAGAATTGTTTATCCTTTATTAAAATTGAGACAGACAATTGGAATTCTTCGCCCAAATTGGACTGGAATGAAGATCAAATAGGGATCACGAAAAGGAGGAAGATTTTTCCCTCCCTCCTGCCTTCCATCTTGACTTTCTCTGGATTTACACCAAATGAAAGACTAACGGGAAAAGCAAATGGCGAGGGAGCAGAAGCAAAACATTATCCTTTGGCAAGAAATTTATTTTCAAATCTTCTTGATAGATTAAGTGAGTGAGCAATGCTTTGGCAGATGGAGTTTACAATGAGGGGTCATCCAGGACCTACGAAAGATAGATCAGAGTGTTTTTTATAAGTGGTGAGATGTTAGAAACTGGAGAAGCAGAGACCCGAGTGCTGAATCACTAAAAGCTAGTGGACTGGTAGAAAATAATGTGAAAGGCTAATGGAATCTGAAGATTGGAACTCATGTTGTTGTTATATAAAGCTCTGTGCTCCTGAAGTAAATGTCCAAGCCTGGATTGTGGGGAATCTGTGGAGAATGATTTGTTTTTTATTCATTCTTGGGTGTGAGTATCGCTGGCAAGGCTGGCATTTATTGCCCATCCCTAATTGCCCTTGAGAATGTGGTGGCGAGCTGCCTTCTTGAACTGCTGCAGTCAATGTGGTGTAGGAACACCCACAGTGCTATTGCGGAGGGAGTTCCAGGATTTTGACCCAGCAACAGTGAAGAAATGGTGATATAGTTCCAAGTCATGATGGTGAGTGACTTGGAGGTGAACCTGCAGGTGGTGGTGTTCCCATGCATCTGCTGCCCTTATCCTTCGAGGTGGTAGTGATCACGGGTTTGGATGGTGCTGTTGAACGTTACTTAGCGAGTTACTGCAGTGCACCTTGTAGGTGGTACACACTGCTGCCACTGTGCTCTGGTGGTGGAGTGAGTGAATGTTTAAAGTGGTGGGTGAGGTACCGATGAAGAGGACTGCTTTGTCCTCGGTGGTATTGAGCTTTTTATGTGTTTTTGGAGCTGCAGCTATCCAGAAAAGTGGAGAGTGTTCCATCGCACTCCTGACTTGTGCCTTGTAGACAATGGACAGGCTTTGGCATGTCAGGAGGTGAGATACTTGCTGCAGAATTCCCAATTTCTGACCTACGCTAAAAGCCGCAGCATAGATGTGACTGGTCCAGTTTAGTTTCTGGTCAATGGTAACCCCCAAGATGTTGTTGGTGAGGGATTCAGTGATGATAATGCTGCTGAGTATTAAAAGGTAGATGGTTTGATTCTCTCTCATTGGAGATGTTCACTGCATAGCACTTTTGTGGCAACCAAGTCGCTTGTCACTTATCAGCTCAAGCCTGAATGTTGTTCAGGTCTCGCTGCTTGCGGACATGGACTGCTTCAGTATCTGAGGAGTTGTGAATCATCACCTAACATTCCCACTTCTGACTTAAGTTGAGGGGAAACTCATTAATGAAAGAGCTGAGGATGGTTGAGCCTAGGACACTACCCTGAGAAACTCCTGAGGCAATGTCCTGGATTGAGATGATCGGCCTCCACCAACCATAATCATCTTGCTTTGTGCTAGGTATGACTCCAACAAGTGGACAGTTTCCCCCTGATTCCCATTGATTTCAATTTTGCTAGGGATCCTTGATGCCACACTCACTCAAGGGTAATTACTCTTACCTCTCCTCTGGAACTCCACTCTTTTGTCTCTATTTGGAACAAGCTGCAATGAGATCATAAGAACAGAAATAGTAGCAGGAGGAGGCCATTTGGCCCCTCGAGCCTTCTCCGCCATTCAATAGGATCATGGCTGATCTGATCATGGCATCAACCCCACTTTCTTGCCTGCCCCCCATAACCCTTGACTTCCTTGTAGATAAAAATCCAAAGATGAACAACTGTCTGAGAGAAGAAATTCCTCCTCATTTCCTTCTTAAATGGAAAATCCCTAATTCTGAAACTGTGTCCCCTAGTTCTAGATTCCACCACGAGGGGAAACATCCTCTCAGCATCTACCCTGTCAAGACCCTTCAGAATCTTATATGTCTCAATACGATCACCTCTCATGTTTCTAAACTCCAATCAGTATCGGTCCAACCTGCTCAATCCTCCTCACAAGACAACCCCTTCATCACAGGAATAAATCCAGTGAACCTTCTCTGAACTTTTTTTTAAATTTCCAACATATACTTTATTCGTTAAAAAAACTGTAAAAAGATACATTACAAAACAGTTCAAAAACAGCACCAAGTCAACAATACAAAGATTGCAAAGGAGATCAGTTTCCTTCAGTACAGGAATGAATTGCCTCACAACCCTTCCATTTCATTTTACCTGCCATGTACTTTTTGCAGCAAACAAATATTTTCTGGAATAAAAACAAGAAATACTGGAGCCACTCAGCAGGTCTGGCAGCATCTGTGGAAAGAGAAGCAGAGTTAACGTTTTGGGTCAGTGACCCTTCTTTGGAACTGACAAATATTAAAAATGTCACAGGTTATAAGCAAGTGAGGTGGGGGTGGGGCAAGAGATAACAAAGGAGAAGGTGCAGGTTGGACAAGGCCACATAGCTGACCAAAGGCAAACAATATGTTAATGGTGTGTTGAAAGACAAAGCATTAGTACAGAATAGGTGTTAACGGACTGAATATTGAACAGCAGCAATAGCAAACCTGAAAATAAACAGTGGGTAAGCAAACTGAATAAACTAAGATGAAATGAAATAAATGCAATATAAAAGGTTGTAAAAAATGTAAAAAAGCAAAAAAGAAGAAAAAAGAAGAAACCACTAAAAATGAAAGTGAAATGGGGGGCTGTCATGCTCTGAAATTATTGAACTCAATGTTCAGTCCGGCAGGCTGTAGTGTGCCTAATCGGAAGATGAGATGCTGCTCCTCGAGCTTGCGTTGACGTTCACTGGCACACTGCAGCAATCCCAGGACAGAGATGTGAGCATGAGAGCAGGGGGGAGTGTTTAAATGGCAAGAAACCGGAAGCTCAGGGTCCTGCTTGCGGACCGAGCGGAGGTGTTCCGCAAAACGGTCACCCAGTCTGCGCTTGGTCTCCCCAATATAGAGGAGACCACATTGTGAGCAGCGAATACAGTATGCTACATCAAAAGAAGTACAAGTAAATCGCTGCTTCACCTGAAAGGAGTATTTGGGGCCTGGGATAGTGAGGAGAGAGGAGGTAAATGGGCAGGTATTACACCTCCTGCGATTGCAGGGGAAGGTGCCATGGGATGGGGACGAGGTGGTGGGGGTAATGGAGGAGTGGACCAGGTTGTCACGGAGGGAACGATCCTTTCGGAATGCTGACAGGGGAAGATGCGTTTGGTAGTGGCATCACGCTGGAGGTGGCGGAAATAGCAGAGGATGATCCTTTGGATCCGGAGGCTGATGGGGTGGAAAGTGAGGACAAGGGGAACCCTGTCACCGTTCTGGGAGGGAGGGGAAGGGTTGAGGGCAGAGGTACGGGAAATGGGCCGGACACGGTTGCGGGCCCTGTCAACAACAGTGGGGGGGATTCCTCGGTTGAGGAAAAAGGAGGTCATACCAGAAGCACCGTCATGGAAGGTAGCATCATCAGAGCAGATGCGTCGAAGACGGAGAAACTGGGAGAATGGAATGGAGCCCTTACAGGAGGTAGTGTGTGAAGAAGTGTAGTCGAGGTAGCTGTGGGAGTCGGTGGGCTTATAATGGATATTAGTAGACAACCGATCCCCAGAGATGGAGACAGAGAAGTCGAGGAAGGGAAGGGAAGTGTCAGAGATGGACCATGTAAGGGTGAGAGAAGAGTGGAAATTGGAAGCAAAGTTGATAAAGTTTTCCAGTTCGGGCCGGGAGCAGGAAACGGCACCGATACAGTCACCAATGTATCCGAAAAAGAGTTGGGGGAGGGGGCCTGAGTAGGACTGGAACAAAGAATGCTCGACATATCCCACAAAAAGACAGGCATAACTGGGACCCATGCGGGTACCCATAGCGACACCTTTTACTTGAAGGAAGTGCGTGGAGTTGAAGGAGAAGTTGTTCAATGTGAGAACAAGTTCAGCCAGGTGGAGGAGGGTGGTGGTGGATGGGGAATGGTTGGGCCTCTGTTCCAGGAAGAAGCGGAGAGCCCTCAAACCATCCTGGTGGGGGACGGAGGTGCAGAGCAATTGGACGTCCATAGTAAAGAGGAGGCGGTTGGGACCAGGAAACTGGAAATTGTCAAAATGACGGAAGGCATCAGAAGAGTCACGGATGTAGGTGGGAAGAGACTGGACCAGCGGAGAAAAGATAGAGTCAAGATAGGAAGAAGTAAGTCCAGTGGGGCAGGAGCAGGCTGACACAATGGGTCTGCCGGGACATTCCCGTTTGTGGATTTTGGTTAGGAGGTAGAAGCGGGCTGTCCGGGGTTGCGGGACTATGAGGTTGGAAGCTGTTGAAGGAAGATCTCCAGAGGAGATGAGGTCAGTGACAGTCCTTTGGACGGTGGCTTGATTTTCGCCGATGGGGTCATGGTCCAGAGGGAGGTAGGAAGAAGTGTCTGTGAGTTGGCGCTGAGCCTCTGCAAGGTAGAGGTCGGTACGCCATACAACAACAGCACCACCCTTGTCTGCAGGTTTGATGACCATGTCGGGGTTAGACCTGAGAGAACGGAGTGCCTCAAGATCAGAGGGGGACAGGTGAGAGTGAGTGAGGGGGGCAGAGAAATTGAGATGACAAATGTCCAGCCGACAGTTTTCAATGAAGAGATCAAAAGCGGGTAAGTGGCCAGGGGGAGGGGTCCAGGTAGAGGGAGAATGCTGGAGGTGGGTGAATGGGTCTGCTGGTCGGGAGGAGGACTCCTGGTCAAAGAAGTGAGCCTGGAGGCGGAGAAATATTTTCTGGATACAGCCCGAGGGGATTTCCATGGATCCAGTCCCTCACTTCACCTTGTGGGGGGACCTTACACAGTGGTCTTCCCCAGTTAGCCTTTGCAGTGGCTGCCCCAAGCTGTAGTGCGTCCCTCAGCACGTAGTCTTGGACCTTGGAATGTGCCAGCCAGCAACATTAGGTCATGGACAAGACTTTGCGCTGGAAGACCAGCAAGTTTCGGGCAGACCAAAGGGCGTCTTTCACCGAATTGATAGTCCTCCAGCAGCAGTTGATGTTTATCTCGGTGTGCATCCCTGAGAGCAGCCTGTAGAGCACAGACTCCTGTTTTACACAGCTGCTTGGGATGAACCGCAATAAAAACCACTGCATCTTTTTCTGCACCTGCTTTGCAAAGACAGACAGGGCAGTCCTCTCTCCTCTGTCTTGTTTGTTTGCAGTATTGAACCCTTTGCTGAGTCTATTAGGAAGGATGCAAGCATAAGGGGCGGGTTACAATCCGAGGCAGTGGAGTCCCTCAGGTTAAAACTTCCCTGTACCTGGATGACGTCGCCGTCTTTTGCTCGGATCCGCTGTCCGTTCGCAGACTGATCAGCATCTGCGACCAGTTCGAACTTGCCTCGGTAGCGAAAGTTAACCACGGCAAGTGCGAGTCCATGTTCTTTGGGAACTGGGCTGACCGATCCTTTGTCCCCTTCACCGTCAGGTCAGACTACCTGAAGTTGCTGTGGATATGGTTTGGAAGGGCTGGGACGTGCACCAAAACCTGGAAGGAGCGAGTAGCCAGGATACACCATAAGCTGAGCATGTGGGAGCAGCGATCTCTCTCCATTGTGGGGAAGAACCTGGTTATCAGGTGTGAGGCGCTCACATTGCTGTACGTGGTGCAGGTCTGGCCCATACGCCACTCCTGCGCTGTGGCGATCACCCGAGCCACTTTCCGCTTCATATGGGGTTCCAAAATGGACCAGGTCTGGAGGGACACGATGTTCAAACCCCTGGGCGGGAAAAATGTACCCAACGTCGCCCTCATCCTGATGACAACCTTCGTGTGCGGCTGCATCAAGCTGTGCGCAGATCCCCAGTACACAATCTCCAAGTGTCACTACGTGCTGAGGTTCTATCTGTCCCCAGCGTTGTGAAGGATGGGCCTGGTCACATTGCCGCGGAATGCTCCATCCAGTTGGACCATGCCGTACCACCTATCCTTCGTGGGAAAGTTTCTGTGGAAAAACATCTTTGCCCACCAATCCTTCAGGTAGTGGTCTGCACGGAATGTCCTCAAGGCCCTACAGGAAAAGGAGATGGTGGATCCAGTCGGATGGTTCCCCGAGCAAACTGCCAAAGTCATTTGGCGGAATGCCTCATCACCAGAACTTTCACACAAGGACCAAGATGAAACTTGGCTGGTGGTGAGAAGAGCCCTCCCCATCAGATCCTTCCTGCACGCCCGAAGTCTCACCCCCTCCGTACAATGCCCTCGAGGTGGCTGTGGTGGGGAAGAGACAGTTGCCCACCTCTTTCTCTGAATTGCCTCCAATGCAAGTATATCCCTCCTTAAAAAAGGAGACCAAAACTGAACGCAGTACTCCAGGTGTGGTTTCACCAACACCCTGTACATTTGTCGCAAGACTTCTCTCCTTTTGTACTCCATTCCCCTTGTAATAAAGCGTAACATTCCATTTGCCTTCCTAATTATTTGCTCTAGCTGCATGCTAACTTTTTGTGATTCATGTACGAAGACACCAGATCCTTCTATACCTCAGCATTCTGTAGTCTCTCGCAATTTACATAATATTTAATTTATCTGTTCTTACTACCAAAGTGAATAACCTCACATTTTCCCACATTATACTCCAGCTTCCAAATGTTTGCCTGGATCCGAGAGGCCCTGGCGGAATCTAAACTGAGCATCGATGAGCAGATTATTGCTAAATGCGTGGTGATTGATATCACTGTTGATGACATCTTCCATCACTTTGCTGATGATTGATAGTAGACTGATGGGGCGGTAATTGGTCAGATTGGATTTGTCCTGCTTTTTTTTTATGGACACGGCACACCTGGGCAATTTTCCACATTGTCGAGTAGCTGTTTGTGTTGTAGCTCCAAAAAAAAATTATCTTAATAAATTATCGGCTGTAAGCACGTTTGTCATCGGGTTGAATAATTTCTGTGTGAGGAATGTTCCAGCATCATAAACCAGGGGAATGTGCTGACTGAGCTGTGTCTTCATCTCTTCTGGGCAGTCGGACAGTTCACCCTTCATTCTGCTCTGATTCATTTTCCCAAAGCGGATCTACAGATTCTCACATCTGGAGACTGGGTTTTCTTGTTAGGTTCCTTTTGATTTTTCTTGCTCCTGAATGATAATATATGCCAACCTTGGATCAACCTTGCGTTGTGTCCCAGTCTTGGTTAAGAGCGACACATAACGGCACCAACACTCTGAAACAAACAACACAGTCACACTTTCCTTCAGTGAGATTAATGTTGAGGCGGTTTCCATGTCGAATGCAATTGTGAACAAATTTCTCACAAAGAAATTGTGGGTGATTTGAGCATTTGCACTGAATTTCTGTGCAAGGAGGGACAGTTTCATACAGCCATTCTGAAATCACTTCCTTCACAAAGACAAAGACTGTGCTGTCTTAACGTGTCACTCAACTTCACAAACAAATTTGAACTCGAAATTCAGGAGAAGACAGAGTGGTGAATGATTGATAGTGTAATCTTTGGATGAGAAAAGATACTTAACATACAAAATCCAACATTTGAGCTGGCGTGTAAGATTGTTCTTTCCATGGAGATGTTCACTGGAACACTGGAACAGGCCCAAGACAGAAATGTTGACATGAGAGCAGGGGGGAGTGTTGAAACGGCAAGGAAACAGAAGCTCGGGGTCATGCTTTCGGACTGAGCAGAGGTGTTCGACATAATCTGCTTTTTACTCCCCAATTTGGAGGAGACTGCAATGTGAGCAACGAATACAGTACACTAAATTGAAAGAAGTACAAGTAAATCGCTGCTTCACCTGAAAGGAGTGTTTGGGCTTTAAATAATGAGCATAGAGGAGGGAAAAGGGCAGGTATTATATCTCCTGCGATTGCATGAGAAGGTGCCTTGGGAAGGGGACGCGGTGTCAGGGATAATGGAGGAGTGGACCAAGGTGTCGTGGAGGGAACGATCCCTTCGGAATGCTGACAGGGGAGGGGAAGATGAGGTAGGTGGTGGCATCACGCTGGAGGTGGTGGAAATGGTGGAAGATGATCCTTTGGATGTGGAGGCAGGTGGGGTGGAAAGTGAGGACAAGGGGAACCCTGTCGCAGTTCTGGGAGGGAGGGGAAGGGGGAAGGCAGAGGTTGAGGGTCCTGTCAACTACACTGGGATGGGGGCAAGGGGGGGGATTGAAATCTGGTGATGTTGTTGAATTTAATTTCAAACACTCCTTGAACTCTCTGCCGATGAAGACTGAAAAAGGGAAGAACAACCACACAACAAGGGTCTCAAATCCAAGACCCTGAGATTAAAAGTCTCATGCTCTACCAACTGAGCTAACAAGGCCTGATACAGTACTTCTACTCTGATACAGTAAATCCACTTCCAGAAGCCCCAAAGTATGATATATTCCTCTCACTCATCAATAATAAAACTGAAATCTTTTTACCTTCCAAATGCTGACATCTATTTTGTCAGAATTTATTTCTCTCTCTTTTTTATTTCGTTCATGCATTTCTTCAGAATTTTGTTTTCATTTATATCTGAGGGAAGAAATGAACAGATCTGGCAGCTCAAAAATGGGCATCCATGAGGCACTGTGGGCCATCAGCAGCAGCAGAATTGTATTTAAACACAATATGTTCCCTCATGGCCTGGCATATCCCTCACTCTAACATTACCATCAAGCCAAGGGAGCAATAGTGGTTCAATGAAGTGTGCAGGAGGGCATGTCAGGAGCAGCACCAAGCAGACCTAAAAATGAGGTGTCAACCTGGTGAAGCGACAACACAGAATTACTTGCATGTCATGGAAAGGAGCAGAAGTCACAGGGTAGTAATTATGGGGGATTTCAACTTCCCAAATATTGATTGGCAACTCTTTAGATCGAATAGTTTGGATGGGGTAGTGTTTGTGCAGTATGTCCAGGAAGCTTTTCTGACTCAGTATGTAGACTGCCCGACCAGAGGGGAGGCAATATTGGATTTGGTACTAGGTAATGAACCAGGGCAAGTGATAGAGCTGTTGGTGGGGGAGCACTTTGGAGATAGTGATCACAATTCTGTAGCATTCACTGTGGTAATGGAGAGGGATAGGTATGTGCAACAGGGCAAGGTTTACAATTGGGGGAAGGGTAGATATGATGCTGTCAGGCAGGAACTGAGGAGCATAAGTTGGGAGCATATGCTGGCAGGGAAGGGCACGGTCGAAATGTGGAACTTTTTCAAGGAGCAGATAGTAGGGGCCATTGATAAGCATGTCCCTGTCAGACAGGGAAGGGATGGTCATGTGAGGGAACCGTGGTTGACAAGAGAGGTTGAGAGTCTTGTTAGGAAGAAGAAGGATGCGTATATAAGGTTGAGGAAAAAGGGCACAGGCATAGCTCTGGAGGGATACAAGATGGCCAGGAAGGATCTGAAGAAAGGGATTAGGAGAGCTAAGAGAGGGCATGAAAAATGCTTGGCGGGTAGGATAAAAGAAAACCCCAAGGCCTTTTACGCGTATGTCAGAAATATGAGGATGACTAGGGGGACCGTAGGTCCGGTCAAGGACAATAGCGGGAGACTGTGTGTTGAGCCGGAAGAGATAAGTGAGGTTTTGAATGAGTACTTCTCTTCGGTATTTACGAATGAGAAGGGGTGTATTATTGAAGAGGACGGTGTGAAACAGACTGGTAAGCTCGAGGAAGTGCTCGTTAGGAGGGAAGATGTGTTGGGGTTTTTGAATAACTTGAAGATAGACAAGTCTCCCGGGCCTGACGGGGTATATCCAAGGATGTTATGGGAAGCAAGGGATGAAATTGCAGAGCCGCTGGCAATGATCTTTTCATCTTCTCTGTTGACGGGGGTGGTACCAGGTGATTGGAGGGTGGCAAATGTTGTGCCCCTGTTCAAGAAAGGGAATAGGAACAACCCTGGGAATTACAGGCCAGTTAGTCTTACTTCGGTGGTAGGCAAGTTGATGGAAAAGGTGCTGAGGGATAGGATTTCTGAGCATCTGGAAAGACACTGCTTGATTCGGGACAGTCAGCACGGTTTTGTGAGGGGTAGGTCTTGCCTCACAAGCCTGATTGAATTCTTTGAGCAGGTGACCAAGCAAGTGGATGAGGGTAAACCAGTGGATGTGGTGTACATGGATTTTAGTAAGGCATTTGATAAGGTCCCCCATGGTAGACTTATGGAGAAAGTCAGGAGGCATGGGATAGTGGGGAATGTGGCCAGTTGGATTAAGAATTGGCTAACTGATAGAAGGCAGAGAGTGGTCTTAGATGGTAAATACTCAGCCTGGAGCCCAGTTACCAGTGGCGTGCCACAGGGATCAGTTCTGGGTCCTCTCCTGTTTGTGATTTTTATTAACGACTTGGATGAGGAAGTCGAAGGGTGGGTCAGTAAATTTGCAGATGATACAAAGGTTGGTGGAGTTGTGGATACCGAGGAGGGCTATTGTCGTCTGCAAAGGGACTTGGATAGGTTGCAGTGCTGGGCTGAAAAGTGGCAGATGGAGTTTAACCCTGAAAAGTGTGAGGTCGTCCATTTTGGAAGGACAAACACGAATGCAAAATACTGGGTTAACGGTAGGGTTCTTGGGCATGTGGAGGAGCAGAGAGACCTTGGGGTCTATGTGCATAGATCGTTGAAAGTTGCAACTCAAGTGGATAGGGCTGTGAAGAAGGCATATGGGGTGTTAGCGTTCATTAGCAGAGGGATTGAATTTAAGAGCCGTGAGGTGATGATGCAGCTGTACAGGACCTTGGTAAGGCCTCATTTGGAGTACTGTGTGCAGTTCTGGTCGCCTCATTTTAGGAAGGATGTGGAAGCCTTGGAGAGGGTGCAGAGGAGATTTACCAGGATGTTGCCTGGAATGGAGAATAAGTCTTACGAGGAAAGGCTGAACATTCTAGGCCTCTTCTCATTAGAACGGAGAAGGATGAGGGGTGACATGATAGAGGTTTATAAGATGATCAGGGGAATAGATAGGGTAGACAGTCAGAAACTTTTTCCCCGGGTGGAGCAAAGCGTTACAAGGGGTCATAAATTTAAGGTGAAGGGTGGGAGATATAAGGGGGATGTCAGGGGAAGGTTCTTTACCCAGAGAGTGGTCGGGGCATGGAATGCCTTGCCTGGGGAAGTTGTTGAGTCAGAAACTTTAGGGACTTTCAAACGGCTTTTAGATAGGTATATGGATAAAGGAAAATGATGGGGTATAGATTAAATTGTCCTTGACAGAGGACAAAGGATCGGCACAACATCGTGGGCCGAAGGGCCTGTTCTGTGCTGTATTTTTCTATGTTCTATGTTCTATGTTCTATATAGCGGAAGCAGCATGCAATAGACAGAGCTAAGCAATCTCACAATTAACAGATCAGATCAAAGCTCTGCAGACCTGTCACATCCAGTCCTGAATGGTGGTGGATAATTAAACAATTAACAGGAGTCACAGAGAGTCATAGAGTCACACAGCATAGAACCAGGCCCTTCGGCCCACCGCGTCCATGCCGACCATAATGCCTATCTATACTAATCCGACCTGCCTGCATTAATTCCATATCCCTCCATGCCTTGCTCATTCAAGTACCTGTGCAGATGCCTCTTAAATGTGACTACTGTTCCTGCCTCCACCAGGCAGCTCATTCCAGATACCCACTATTCTTTCTGTGAAAAATTTACCCCTTTGACCCCCTTTAAACCTCCTCCCTCTTAGCTTAAATCTATGCC
This sequence comes from Heterodontus francisci, assembly GCF_036365525.1. Classification (NCBI taxonomy): domain Eukaryota; kingdom Metazoa; phylum Chordata; class Chondrichthyes; order Heterodontiformes; family Heterodontidae; genus Heterodontus; species Heterodontus francisci. Next base: position 1,041,894 of record NW_027141369.1, on the reverse strand, counting down.
CTCTAGTTTTAGTCACCCCTACCATGGGAAACAGACTCTGGCTATCTACACTATCTATGCCTCTCATAAAGTGTGACGTAGGAGTGAAGAACGAGTGGCCAAGAGGAGGGAAGTGGAATGGCCTAGAGCTAATGGCTGGAGTGGGGGTTGGGGGGCTGGGAGCGAGTGGCAGGAGAGCTGGGTGACGCGAGCGGGGAACAATCATCCAGGGGAGCAGCGAGGTGGAGAGCGAGCAGTTGAGGAGAAGAAGCGTCAAGGCCGAGGGGGGAGAGCTCCAACCTCAAAGTCTCCCATTCAGCCGCTTCCTTCAGCTGAGTGAGAGGCTGGATACCCGATGACGCTTTAGCGTGAATGTGCGAAGATGGACCATAAGCGGATATGCGATGATGTTGGTGCTGAGCCATGACATCATCCTGTGCATGTGCCACGTAATCCTGGCAAGATGTAGCTGTGCCTATGTGCAGCTTGGCGCTCTCCGATGATGTCAGCGGGCCGCTCCGTTGACAGGAATCACATTGTGTCAGCAGTGCCCACATCCCATGAAAGAATAAAAAAGAGATTTACCACAATGGTAGCAGGGTGAGGGATTTCAGTTATGTGGAGAGATTGGAGAAGCTGGGGTTGTTCTCCTTGCAGCAGAGAAAATTCAGAAAAGATTTGACACATTTGTTGAAAATCATGGAGTTTTTCAATACTTTAAATCAGGAGAAACTGTTTCCAGTGGTAAAAGGGTCAGTAAGCAGAGGACACAGATATCAGGTGATTGTCAAAAGAACCAGAGGTGACATGAAGAACCATTTTTTATACAGTAATGTGTTGTGATATAGAAAGAAGAGACTTGCATTTATATAGCACCTTTCCTGACCACTGGATATATCAAAGCACTTTGTGGACAATGAAATACTTTTGAAGTGTAATCACTGTTGTAATGTCAGAAATGCAGCAGCTAATACCCACAAACAGCAATGTGATAATGACCAACTGATCTGATTGAGGGACAAATATTGATCACAACACCAGGGAGAATTGCTCTTCACTTGTTTGAAATTGCAGCATGGGATCTTTTACATTCACCCAAACATGCAGACCGGGTCTTGGTTTAACATCACACCTGAAAGGCAGCACCTTCAACACCCTCAGTGCTGTACTGGAGTGTCAGCTGTGAAATCTGAACCCAGAAGCTTGTGATTTCGAGGTGAGTGTGACCAACTGAGCCACAGCTTTTACCTGAGTCTCAATCCTTCTACCAACAGTTTCTCTCTATCGGGTCTGTCACGACCCCTCATGATTGTGAGCACCTCTATCAAATCTCCTCTCTAAGGAGAACAACCCCAGCTTCTCCAATCGATCCACATAACTGAAATGCTAACCACATGTTGCAGAAATGAATTTTTCCTCATGTTCCTTCTGGTTTTGTGAGTCACTTTAAATCTGTAACCTTCGGTTATTGACCGTTCAGCAGTTAGAAACAGTTCCTCAGTATTTACTCTACCTCAAACCTTCAAGGAAACTCTGTAAAGTAACTGAAAATCAAGTTGTCAGAAGTGGGATTTAAACACATGCCTCCAGTGAAAGCTGCAACCTGAACAGAGAAGCTGAAACCGCTCAGTCACCTCAACTGTTCAGACCTTTTTGACCTCGTCATCACTTCTGTACTTTGAAAGGTTCACTCAGTTCAGGAACTTGTTCAATGTGACTGGAATGCTCAGTGATTGGGATATTAACTCCCCCTGGTTTTCCTGAGCTTGTTCTCGGTATATGGGGATGTTTGTCCTGGGCCGTGGAATCTTGCATCCCTGTAATGGACATTAACCCACTGATTGAATCTGTATTCACTGCTTTCCGCTGGTGCTGGGTAATTGCAGAGCGTGGGGCTGGAATGTTGCTGCTTGTCCCGGCCTCACTCACTCTGGGAAAGAGTGAATAATTGATGCGTCTGTTTCTGTATCTGAAATGTGACTTCGATCTGCTGTTATTAATCGAGGCAGCACTGCAGAAGGATACGTTAATAATCTCTCATTAATCAACTGCAAACAGTCAGAATGTGTAACTTTGAGCAGCGCTTTCTGCACCGTCAGGGCTGGAAAATTGAGGCAGGGAGAGACACTGTCAGTATCTGAGTGTGTACAGCACTGTACAGAGAAAGAGCCAATATACCGGGGCTGAGACACAGTGCATCTTTTCACATTTAATCACAATAATATCCACAGTCAGGAGCTGAAAATGATGAAAAACCGAATAGCAAGAGCAAAAATAAGAAAACTAAGTAATTCTAGATTAGCTGATGAGTTTTCTCTGTGTTACCTGGAAGTCTACTGTTTTATATTCAATGCTCTCTCCACTGTGGCCAGGGAATGATTTCTTCTCAAGGGCTGAATATTAACAAAACTTCTTGGAATTAAAAATCTTTCAAAATTAATTCCATGGAGCTAATGGGGAAAAGTCAAATAACTGCATCAATTAATGGAGAACTGGTTGGTGATGACGTGGATGTGTCTGCAGTGTGCAGGACCAGACTGTTTCTATAGATTCACAATGAATGTTCCACCCTTTATTTATAACAGTAAAACTGATCGTGGACAATGGCTATTCTGGTTGCAGCAACCTGAAGATTTAACTCATTGACACCCTGCTTTAGGGGAATCTAGAAAGAACAACACCCAGCTCTGTCAGTTAGTGTGCTTGTTTGTTAACCCACAATTTGTTGGTTCAAGCACTTAAAAGGATGAGGCTTTATTAACTTAAACTCTTCCACATCTGCTGTATTACTCTTGCTGTTGATTCTTCAAAGATAAAGTTAATCAAGACTTTCTTTGTGAAATCTATGCTGACTGTGCTTTATTATATTTTCATTTTTATATGGATTTTCTACTTTTGGGGATTATTGTCTTTTTTATTGATTTTATTTTTATTTATTGCATTTATTGCCCATCCCTAATTCCCTCGAGAAGGTGGTGGTGAGCTGCCTTCTTGAACCACTACAGTCGATGTGTTGCTGTTAGGAAGGGAGTTCCAGGATTTTGACTCAGCCACAGTGAAGGAACGGTGATATAGTTTCAATTCCAGGATGGTGTGTGGCAAAGAGGGGAAATTGCAGGTGGTGGTGTTTACATGCATCTGCTGCCCTTGTCCTTCTAGGTGATAGAAGTCACGGGTTTGGAAGGTGCTGTGTAAGGAGGCTTGCTGCGTTGCTGCAGTGCATCTTGTGGATGGTGCACGCTGTGTGTTGGTGATAGAGAGAGTGAATATCGTGAATCAGGCGCCAATCAAGTGGGCTGCTTTGTCCTGGATGATGTTGAGCTTCTTAAGTGTTGTTGGAGCTGCACCTATCCAGGCAATGGAGAGTATTGCATCACACTCCTGACTTGTGCCTTGTAGATAGGGGACAGGCTTTGGGGAGTCAGGAGGTGAGTTACTTGCCGCAGGATTCCTAGTGTCTGACCTGCTCTTGTAGCCATGATATTTATATGGCGACTGCAATTCATTTTCTGGTCAATGGTAACCCCCAGGATGTTGATCGTGGGGGATTCAGCAATCGTAATGCTGTTGAATGTCAAGGGGAGAGGGTTAGATTCTCTCTTGTTTCAGAAGGTCATTGCCTGGGACTTGCGTGACTCGAATGTGAAATATCCTTTTTTGTCGGGTATTGTATTGTACTGCACAGTGACAACACTTGGAAAGTCCTTCATTGGCTGTAAAAGGCTTTACAAAGTCCTGTGGTCGTGAAATGCATGTGTTGCTTTTTCCATTGTTATCAATGTCATTTTGATCAAAAGATAGGTTTCGTGAGCACAAAGTTTAAATCAATGTTGATTCAAATAATGTAAAAGCATCTATATTCTTGCACTATACTTAATAATCACCATCTTCCTTTCCTTGCAGAGTACTATGTTTTTGACCCTGAAATTGATTCCACAATCTCAGTCCCTCAGACAATTTCAGCCCAGTTCTGATGAAAGATCACAGATCTGAAACGTTAACTCTGTTTCTCTCTCCACAGATGCTGTCAGACCTGCTGATTATTTCCAGCATTTTCAAGAGTCTCGATTTAATGAATAGGAAACTTGTTTCAGATCAGATTGGGAGACAGTGTGAAAACACTCCATCGTACTCGTGTCTGAGATTCTGAGGACAGTTGGCTGTTAGTGGAAGACATCATTAATTAAATGTACCTAGCAACAGCTCAGACCAATTATTATTTTACAAGGTGGTGTGATGGCCATCCAGGGGTTAAAAGTAGGGATTTTGTCAGGTTTCAGTGTGCAGGAACACGAGAAGACCTCAGGGGTAAAGGCTCAGATCATCGACCAAGTTCTCCACCTGATGAGGGATCTAGACTGGACAAAGAGGACCGTGACACTCTGAGACCAAGCTCGACCAGTCCACACACCTGCTAGAGCTGTAAAGTTATATTCCCCAAGTTTGCTCAAGATAATTTTACTTCCAATTATTAAGTACTATTTTACTCTCAATAAAAGTTCTGGACTTATTAATCAAGTATCCTGTTGCTTTAATTGGTTAAAGTCAGCCCAAAGAGATTGCCCACAATAGACTTTCCAGAACTGAAAGATAAGTCTGCAAGGATTGCTAATTTTACAGCCCTGTTTAAAAAGAGAGATAAACCCAGGAAATACAGACCAGATCGTCTAATGTCAGTGGTGGGGAAACTTTTAGAGACAATTATCCAGGAGAAAATTAACTGGCACTTGGTCGAACATGGGCTAATAAATGACAGCCAGAACAGATTGGTTAACAGAAGATTGTGTATGAATTAATTAATGAATTAATTTATTTGATGAAGTTTCACAGAGAGTTGACCAGGGTGGTGGGGTTGATGGTGTGTGTCTGCACTTCAAAATTGTGTTTGAAAAAGTACCATAAAATAGACTTGTTAACAAAATTTGAGCAGATGGGATTAAGGAGGCAGTGGCAGCGTGGATACAAAATTAGCTGAGAGACGGAAAGCATAAAGTAGGGTGATTCAGAATGGAGGGACTAATACAGTAATGTCACTGTTGTTGCAGTGTGTGCAGTGTCTGACCCTGAGCTGTCCAAGGGATGGGGCTGTTTGTGATTTTCCTGTGGAGTGTATTATCATCAGGGTATCTCTCTGAGCTGTCCCAGGGATGGGACAGTGTGTGATATCCTTGTGCATGTCATGCAGGCCCACTGGCGTGTGGTTCCATCCTGATGCCAAAGAACAGAGCCCCATCTATGGGCAAAATGTCTCACTTCCCTGTGGGTGTCTTGAGAGAGAAGAAGGCTTCGGGAGTAAACCTGGACAGTAAATCCGGAGTGGAGTCCCGTAGGCGGTTACCTGTTCCTTATCAGGTAGTTTTCCAGCAACTCCGACAGCAGAGCTGGTACCAAACAGTACTGTTTTTTTCCTTTCCTTTGGACAATACTAGCAATGCTGAGAGGGGGTCCTGATGCTCAGTGTCTCCATACTATTTGCCCAGGCCTGTGCCCTGGAGAGGACACTCCAGCTTCGTGGTTAAACATTAGCAAAACATGGGAAGAAACAGTTACCGATCATAAGCACTCACTCAATTGGTGTAGAGTATGAGCACCAGGGGTTACTTTTGACAGTGGGAGAGATCATCGCGTCTTATTGGAGAACTACCACCTACTCCAAGCTGTGCAGCCCCCAGTCAGTTAGGTGCTGTCCTGCCACGACCTACTTGCTTCAATGGGTGCTTGCAGCTTAGAGAGATATCTCTCAACTGGCGGATTAATAATCTATGCACCAGGCAAGACAAACTCAGCAAAGAAGACACCAGTGCTTCGCATCACAAGCTGGAATGTAAGGACCATGTGTCCTGGCCTTACTGACAACCTTCTGCAGGTTGATGACACACACCAGACAGCTGTGATTGACAAGGAACTCACAAGGCTCAATGTGGACATTGCTGTGCTGCAAGAAACTAGACTCATTCAAAGTGGATCCCTCAAAGAGAAACACTACACCTTCTTCAAGCAGGGGAAATCCCAAGAGGCAACTCGTGAGCATGGAGTGGGTCTCACAGTAAAAAACACGCTACTTGCAATGAGTGAACCCCCCACAGTTGGCTCAGAGCGACTTCTTACCCTTCACTTGTCAACAAGCGCGGGCCCAGTTAATCTCATGTGCATCTATGTCCCGACACTCACCTCCACCCCAGATGTCAAGGATCAATTCTATGAGACACTTGACACTGCCATCAGTAGAATTCCCAGCACCGAGGGACTGTATCTTCTCGGGGATTTCAACGCAAGCTTGGGTACTGACTACAGCTTGGCCAATGAGCATAGGGCACCAGGGGATTAGCAAGATGAACAAAAATGGACAGAGGTTTCTGGAGCTATGCTGTCACCATGGACTCTGTGTGACGAACAGCTACTTCCAGGTCAAGCTGTGCCACAAGGTGTCCTGGAGACGTCCGAGATCATGCCACTAGCACCAGCTAGACCTTATCATCACCAGACGTACCACCCTCAGCAGTATCCTCATCACACGCAGCTATCACAGCGCTGACTGTGACACTGACCACTCCCTGGTGTGTAACAAGGTCAGGCTTCAGCCAAGGAAGCTTCATCCATCCAAGAAGAAAGGTCGTTCTCGGATCAACACTAGCCGAACCACTGACCCAGAAAGGACCCAGGAGTTCCTCAAAATCCTCGATCAGGCTCTTTCAGAAAACACCCAAGGCCTCAGTGCAGTGTCAAAGTGGAATCATCTGCACGCCACCATCTATAACTCTGCACTCACTGTGTATGGGAAAAGAGATGGGAGGAATGCTGACTGGTTTGAGGCTTATTGGACTGAAATGGAGTCAGTTACTGCAACTAAGAAGAGAGCCCTCATGAACTACAAACAAGTCCCCAGCAAACAAACTCTAGATGCTCTCAGAGCTGCCAGAAACAAGTCTCTGCAGACTGCTCAGCACTGCACCAATCAATACTGGTTAAATCTCTGCAACGGCATCCAATCTGCCGCTGAATCTGGGGGATGCTAGAGGGACATATGAAGGAATTCAACACACCAAGGTTCCTTAGGCAGCACCTTCCATACCCGCAACCTCTACCAACTAGAAGGACAAGGGCAGCAAATTCATGGGAACACCACCACCTGCAAGTTCCCCTCCAAGCCACACACTATCGTGACTTGGAACTATATCGCCTTTCCTTCACTGTCGCTGGGTCAAAATCCTGGAACACCCTTCCTAACAGCACTGTGGGTGTACCTACCTCACACAGACTGCAGCGGTTCAAGAAGGCAGCTCACCATCACATTCTCAAGGGAAATGAGGGATGGGCAATAAATGCTGGCTTAGCCAGTGATGATCACATCACATGAATGAATAAAAAAAAAATTATGAAAGCAACGGGCCCAGCAGTAACTAAATCAGCACCTTTGAAGACAAAGACAGGGACGATCATCACTGAACCTAACAAGCAGATGGAAAGGTGAGTGGAGCATTACCTTGAACTCTACATAACGGAGAACATTGTCATTGAAGTAGCTCTCAGCACCATTCCAGACTTCCCTGTCGTGGAGGAGTTGGACAGTGACCCCACCATAGTAGAGCTCAACAAGGCCATTGACCGTCTTGCCAGTGGTAAAGCCCTGGGAAATGATGGTAATCCACCTGGAATCATCAAAAGTGGAAAAGCAGCTCTGCTGCAGCATCTCCATGAACTTCTGTGTCTCTGTTGGAAGGGGAGATCTGCGCCTCTAAAAATGCGTGATGCAAACATTGTCACCTTGTGCAACAATAAGGGGAAATCGCAGTGACTGCAGCAATTAGCGAGGCATCTGCTTGCTAAGTATTGTGGGGAAGGTCTTTGCTCACATTGCTCTGACCAGATTGCAGACCCTGTCATCACACATCTATCCTGAGTCTCAGTGCAGCTTCAGAGCTGGTAGATCGACATTCGACATGATTTTCTCACTTCGGCAGTTACAGGAGAAGTACTGTGAACAGTACAGACCACTCTACATTGTCTTTATAGACATCACCAAGGCCTTCGATCTTGTTAGCAGAGACAGACTCTTCAAACTGCTGTGGAAACTAGGCTGCCCTCCTGAACTCTTGGGCGTCATCTCTTCTTTCCACGAGAACATGCACAGTTCCGTCAGTTACAATGGAGCAACATCAGACACTTTCACGATCAGCAGTGGGGTAAAACAGGGCTGTGTCCTGGTGCAAACTCTCTTCAGAACCGCGGAGGAGGCAGTTTCACCTGTCGAGCCTGATCTGTCATTCAATTACATCCTTGCTGGTCATCTACCTCAACACCACTTTCCCGCGCTCTCCCCACATCCCTTGATGTCATGAGTATCAAGATTTCTATCAATTTCTGTCCTGAACATGCTCAATGATTGAACTTTCACAAACCCCTGAGGTAGAGAATTCCAAAGATTCACCACCCTCTGAGTGAAGAAATTCCACCCTATCTCAGTTTTAAATGGCCTTTTAAATGAAACTTTAAGGAATACAAGCCCAGTTTCCTCATAAGACAATGCCACCATCCCAGGGATTAGTCTGGTGACCCTCCGTTGCACTCCCTCTGTGGCAAGTATATCCTTCCTTAGATAAGGAAACCAAAACTGCACACAATACTCCAGCACAATCTCACCAAGGCTCTATACAATTGCAACAAGACATCTTTATTCCTGTACTCATGACCCCTCGTGTTAAGGCCAACATACCATTTGCCTTCCTAATTGATTGCTGCACCTGCATGCGAGCTTTTAGTGTCTCATGAACAAGGACACCCAGGTCCCTTTGGACATCAACACTTCCCAACCTCTCACCATTTAAGAAATATTCTGTCTTTCTGTTTATTCTACCAAAGTGGATAACTTCACACTTATTCACATTATATTCCATCTGTCATTTCATTCACTTATCCTGTCCAAGTCCCCTGGAAGCCTCCTTGTAACCTCCTCACAGCTCACATCCTTTACAATTGGCATATTCTTCTCCATGCTGCTATTTTAAACTTTCAGTGACTCAGATGGGGGTGTCCACCTGCATACCAGAGCTGATGACAAGCTGTTCATCTTGGCAAGACTGCGCACCAAGACCAAAATGAGTCAGTTCTTGGTCTGTGAGTTGCTCTTTGCTGATGACGCTGTGCTGACATCCCATAATGAAGTTCATTAACAGCAGCTTGTATATCGGTTCTCCCTGGCCTGCAAGGAGTTTGGACTGACGATCAGCATCAGGAAGATCAAAGTTATGGGCCAGGACGAGAGACTCCACCTTCCATCAACATCGACAGGCTCACTTTGGAGGTTGTCAACAGCTTCACATACCTTGGATCAACAATCACCAGCAATCTGTCCCTTGATACTGAAATCAGCACCAGGATTGTCAATGCTGCAGCTGTCATGTCAAAGTTGAGAAGACGAGTGTGAACCGACAGCAAACTGATCGAAAATACAAAACTCCGCGTGTAACAGGCTTGTGTTCTCAGCACCCTCCTTTAGAGTAGAGAAGCATCAACAACTTATACAAGCCAAGAAAAGCAGCTGAACAGCTTCCACCTCCACTGTCTCAGATGGATATTGGGCATCTCCTGGCAGGACAGAGTGCCGAATGCAGAAGTACACCAGCCTGCAGGGATCCGCAGCATGTTTGCCCTCTTGAGTCAGCGTTGACTCTGTTGACTGAGTCATGTGTGCTGAATGGATGACGGTCGCTTTGCCAAAGACACGCTCTATGGTGAGCTTGCTATCAGCACGAGACCAACAGGTCACCCACATCTGTGATACAAGGACATCTGCAAAGCGAGATCTCAAGCTGACTGGGATTGGAGTCAATGCATGGGAAGTCCTTCCTGCTGACTGGAATTCCTGGAGAAAGGCATTCAGGAAGACCATGGGAAAAGCAGAGGACAAAAGAAATGACCAGATGGTGAGAAAGAGAGCTCAGAGGAAGGAAAAATTATCAGTCGACCTCGGGCCAATGATATTCATCTGTACCAGCTGCAGAAGGGATTGTCACTCACGAGTCATCCTCCACAGCCACAACAAACGATGTTTCACACAGAAGTGACGTACACCCCGGGTGTAGCCCATCGTCTTCCGAGACAGACGGTTTTCTGTTACAATTCCAACTACAGCAACAACCACAAGAGCGAGTCAGAGGCTGGGAACACTGCCGTGACGAACTCAGCTCTTGACTCGCCAAAGCCTGCCCACTATCTACAAGGCCTTCCTCTGATTTCAATTGCACACACATTCGTGATCTGGCTCTGTAGCTTAGTTGGTTAAAGCACCTGTCTAGAAAACAGGAGATCCTTGATTCAACTCCCAGCAGAGCATTATTTCACAGTTGCAACATGCTTGAAAAGTTTCATTATCAACACTGACATCTGTGTCTTGTGAACTTTAATTCAAAATACTTGATGAAATTCAATCACATAAAAAAACAGCCTTTGTGAAGGATATGAGTTTGGAATGGCTGTTTCTCCTTGGACAGAATTGCAGTGCTCACACATCAAAGTTAACTTCTTTGACATAAATTTGTTCACAGTTCCATTCAACCTGGAAAACAGCTTGATATTAATCTCACTGAAGGAGAGTATTTGTGTCATTATGTGTTGCTTTTAACCGAGACTGGGACATGACGCAAGTGGGAGGGTTTATCTGAGGTCTGGAATATTTGTCAGTCAGGAACAAGAAAAATCAAAGGAACCAAATAAGAAAACCTAAGTCTCATGTGGTTACCGAGAAACGGTGAGAAGATATTAAACTTTGTTGCATTTAATACAACTGTGTGAACTTTGATCTTTGCTGCCTTTTATAAACAGTATTTGAAGGGTCTCAGTAAAAATGTTCAGTGTTGATGAGAGTGGGGTCTGGCTGAGCAGCTGCTTCATGTGACAGGGTCAGGACTGGATGCAGGAAGTTCTCTGACAGTCTCTCTCTGATGGGTTGAGTTGATTTTCAACTGGCAGCTGTTGCTGTTTTGATAATTCAAGTTCCCTCCACCGATTTTTTTGGACAGACAGTGCAGTATGAGGATGTAATGGGTTAATGCTGAAAACAGTGGGAATAACCCCTCCCACAATCAGAGTGATGATGTAACAGTCACATGAGATGAGGTTTGGGAGGAGAGAGCAGCACCAAGGATGCTAGTTTCGGAGGCTTGATGAGTGTGTATATAGTATTGTGTAAATTAGAAAAGAGCTCTTAGTTCTTTCAGCAGGAAATGTGTCCAGAAAATATCACGAAACTCACAATTTCATTATTCAGGAGTTGGAACACAGGAATAGTAACTCCAAGTGACAGTAGTGGTTTCATTTAACAAAAGAAAAGGAGAGAATAATATTGCTCATTGATTGAAATCCCCCAGTGGGGAGACAGTTAAACAGGTGATTGGTTGGGGCATCCTTCGATCCAAGGTTTCGGCAGCATTTAATCTCCCTTTTTGGTGAAATTCTCTGTTTTTTGCATCTTTTTTTAATCCTGCTTTTATGGACCAGTCAAAAAACTGAAAAAAGTGAACAGATCCATCCTTTCTTTTCTTCCTTCTTCCCATCAGTTTCTCTTTTCTGTCCCAATTTAATCTGCTGTTTTATCCATTCCAATCATAATTCAACATTCCAATCTAATCTATTTGTTATTCCACAGTGTCTCTCCATGTGTTTTATTCTGTTGTATTCTCTCACAGTCTGTTTGATGATCAATTTTACATCTCACTCTCTGTTCTGGTGAAGATCAGAAGCAGTGTTATCTGTTTGCAACACCCGACAAGTCGGTCTGAGGCTGTGTCTCATCGATAATGTGGAGTTAGGAACATAGGAACATAGGAGCAGGAGTCGGCCATTCAGCACATCGAGCCTGCCCCACCATTCAATATGATCATGGCTGATCATCCACTTCAATGCCCTTTTCCCCACACTTTCCTCATATTCCCTTATGTCATTTGTATTTAGAAATCTGTCAATCTCTGCTTTAAACATACTCAATGACTGAGCTTCCACAGCCCTCTGGGGTACAGAATTCCAAAGATTCACAACCCTCTGAGTAACAACATTTCTCCTCAAAACTGTCCGAAGTGGCATACCCCTTATTTTGAAATTGCGTCCCCTGGTTCTCGACTCCCCAACCAGGGGAAACATCTTAGCTGCATCTACCCTGACTGTCCTTTAAATATTTTGTAGGTTTCAATGAGATCACCTCCCATTCTTCAAAACTCCAGAGAATACAGCCCCAGTTTCCCCAATCTCTCTACATAGGACAGTCCCACCATCCCAGGAACAAGTCTGATGAACCTTCTTTGCACTCTATCTATGGCAATAATATCCTTCCTAAGGCAAGGGGACCAAAACTGCACACAGTACTCCAAGTGCAGTCTAACCAAGGTTCTATACAATTGAAGCAAGAATTCACTACTCCTGTACTCAAATCCTCTTGTGATAAAGGCTAACATACTATTAGCCTTCCTAATTGCTTGCTGCACCTGAATGTTAGCTGTCAGTGACTTATTGCCATGGATACCAGGTCACCCTAATACTCTATACCTCAGTTAATAAAGGAAAGGATTCCATTTACCTGCTGAACCAGCTTATTGACCTGCACTGCTACTTCAGGGATCTGTGGACATTCACTCCAACGTCCCTCACTTCCTCTACACCGTTCAGTGTTCTCCCATTAATTGTGTATTCCTTTGCCTTTTTTGACGCCTGCTCTCGCTGTTCCCTGCTCTCCGGGTGAACTCTTGCTCCCTCTCTCTCCTGGGCTCTTTATGCTCCACTCTGCTCTCACTGTTTCCCGCTCTCTTAATGTATCAATATTTGTTTGTCTTGTGTTTAATTTAAAATATGGATTAACTGTATTTTACAGTTGTAGGTTTTATTTGGTAGTCCTGTCCAAGTTGTGGATTGGTATTCAATATTCAGTTCTGTGGAAACGATTGTGAATGAAAATATAACTTTCAATCATATACATGGGCTGGTCTGCAAGCTCCAAGTCCTTCATTTTGTAGTAATGGCTTGATACTGTATCTTTCAGTCTTAATCTCTGTGGGATTTTTGATTTGGTATGTAATGCATAACTTGGTCTAACGTTCTGATGGACATTATTGGGATTCATAGGATCATAGGAAATAGGGGCATTAGGCCATTCAGCCCATCGAGCCTGCTCCAACATTCAAACAGATCGTGACTGATCATCTACCTCTACGCCATTTTTCTCTGCCATCTCCATATCCCTTGATCTTGTTAGTATTTAGAAATCTATCGACTTCTGTCTTGAATATGTTCAATGATTGATCTTCCACAGCCCTCTGGGATAAAGAATTCCACAGATTTTTCACCCTCTGAGTAAAGAAATTCCTGCTCATCTCAGTCTGCCCTTATTCTGAGACTGCGTCCCCTTGTTCTGGACTCACTAGACAGAGGAAACATCCTATCCATATCTACCCTGTGACACCCTGTAAGAACTTTGTCTGTTTCAATGAGATCACCTCTCATTCTTCAAAACTCTAGAGAATTTAGGCCCAGTTTCTGCAGTCTCTCATCATAAGACAATCCCACCATCCGAGGGGATGAGACCGGTGAATCTCTGTTGCACTCCCTCTGTGACAAGTCTATCCTTCCTTCGATAAGGAAACCAAAATTGTACAGAATACTCCAGGTGCGGTCTCATCTAGACTTCATACATCTTTACTCATGTATTCAAATACGCTTTCAATGAAGCCAACATACCATTTGCCTTCCGAATTGCTTGCTGCACCTGCATACTAGCTTTTCGTGTCTCATGAACAAGGACACCCAGGTGCCTTTGGACATCGACACTTCTCAACCTCTCACCATTTAAGAAATACTCTGTCTTTCTGTTTATTTGACCAAAGTGGAGAACTTCACACTTATTCACATTATATTCCATCTGCCATGTTCTTGCCCATTCATTTAACCTGTCCAAATCTATTGAAGCCTCCTTGCATTCATTCTGCACCTTTCAATTCTGTAAATTTTGTCTGTTCTATTTCAGATTTTATATTTAAAATGTGACCATGGTGACAGAGTTTATTTAGATCTGATAGTGAGTTTGTTTTTGGACTGTGATTGATGTATCAACCTGTCAGCTGTACTGAATTGGAGTGAAATAGAAACAACTTCTGTCTCTCCTGCTGTTGTTTGACTGTTGGATTGAAAATGTGTCTCTTGACTTTGGGATCAGTGTCTGTCTGACTACTTCTTTTGTTTGTTCCAGTGGAACTGATGAGCTGGCAGTATCTCTGTGCTTTGGGAGTGATCCTGTACCGACTGTGTGTTGGAACGAGATCACTGCACTTTTCCTTGAGTCCAAGAATCACCACATCTATTCAGGTTCCGTCATGTATTTTCCTGCAGGAATGAAAGAACTGGTGAGGTAGAAGATACAAAAGCGATCAATGTAATCGTCCCAATAATAATCATTATGAACAATCACAAAATGAAAACCAAGAACACAAACAGTGTCAGTGTCTGCCTCCACTGCAGTACTGCAGTATTCAGCTTCTGTTTACCAGGTGTTTGCAGTGGTTTTAAAACAAGTTTGTGACATTCAGAAACAACACAAGCCCTGCACTGCTCAATGACTGGGACTGTCCGACAGAGCAGTGACCTTTACACAGTCACATTTCTATTTCAACGGAAAACAAGCAGCCACTATTTAAAATGTGCCTTTCACACTTCTCACCTGGTGTCTGCAATAAATGCTCTTTGTCTAACTGTCCACATCGTTATTTTGCGGCTATTTCCCCCCCACTGTTCACAATCCAACAAACAGTGAGAGACTGGAACTAAAGCAGGGAAATTCCCTCTCCTTTGGGTGGTGAAATTGTCAGTGATTTTCAATAGTGATTTCTTCCCATTGTGTCTCCCTGAGCCTGTACAGACACTGTCCGAGAATGAACTCTCCCTTCCCCGTGTCCCCGGCTCACTCCATGTTCCGGGAGCACCTCCTGCTCCACAGTGTCTGTTACAAACACTCCCCGACTCCCCCTCAACTTCCCACCACTCAATGCTAATCTCTGACCACATCTGCGGACACGGTCCCAAAGCAGTGGCTGCTGGAAGTAGATGCTGTTTGTTCCCTTCCCCCGGGCCCGGGAAGTCTCCATTAGCAGCTGATTTAAAGCATCTTCCCCTGATTGAGTGAGTGGCCTCACAGACTGGGTTGGGGAAAGGCTGTGCATGCGCTCCACTCCTTATTGTGACGTCCCACTGGGGCGGGGCTGCATCGCGCGCGCGCAGATCTCTGCAGCAATTCAGCATTCAAACATCAATGGGAACTTTCCCCATTTCACCCTCATCAAAGTCCCAAAGAAAGTGAAGAGGGGCTTGGACTGGAGGGAGGGAGGGGCGGGGTAGGGGGAACCTAGAACCCAGAAAGTTGCCCACTTGCCCCATTTAGATGCTCAATTTGCGGTCATTCCCTGCAGGGGGTTGTTATTATTGAGCCCCTCCTGGTAAAACAATCCGATAGAAAGAGGGGAGAAAGGAGGGAGCCGGTGTGTTTGCTGGGACCTTGCAGAATTCATTTCAGCAGCAAAAGTCCCGGGTTATATTAACCCGAGTGAAACACGCTCTCAGTGAGAGGAAAACCGAACGGCTCTTTTCATCTTTTCATTGGAAACAAAGTAGAGCCGGAAGTGCGGCGAGCAGAGCAGACACACAAGCTCAATGACAGGAGAGCTCGGCCGTCCCTGAGTTTCAGCTCCCAGCTCTTACATTTCCTCATCCACACTGTCTTTACTGTGGATGTTCAGGGGTTCCTTGTCGGATCTGAGGACTGTATCCATTAAACATTCTGAGTCAGGAGATCCACACACTCTGTTACCAAGATTTATGGGCAGGAATGTTTCAAAACTTTGTCTATTAAATCATTGTATTATTCACAGAACTAATGAGGCAATCGGTTCATTATTCAGGCCTTGAACTTGGTTTGGGTCGACCGAAAACTGAAAGCTTCAGCACCTTTCCACTTCTTCACTAATATAACTGATTTTTTTGATGAAGTAACAGAAAGGGTTGATGAAGGGAAAGCAATGGATGTTGTCTATATGGATTTTAAGAAAGCGTTTGACAGACTACCACATAAAAGGCTGGGTAACAAAACTGAGGCTCCTGGAATAGGAGGGTCAGTATCTGCTTGGATTTAAAAATGGATGAAATATCAAGAACAGCGAGTTGTGGTATTTGGTTGTTTTTCAGAATGGAAGATGGTGAACAGTGATGTCCACAAGGGTCAGTGTCAGGACCACCATATATAGAAATGACTTGAATATTCGAATCACAGAATCACAGAACTGTTACTGCCCAGAAGGAGGCCATTTGGCCCATCGTGTCTGCACTGACTCTCCAAATGAGCAATTCACCTGATGTCACTTCCCCGTCTTCTCCCCATAATCCTGCACATTCTTCCTTTTCAGATAACAGTCTAATTCCCCTTTGAATGCTTCAATTGAACCTGCCTCCATCACATTCTCAGGCAGTTCATACTTTAACCACTCGCTGTGTGAAAAAGTTTTTCCTCATGTCGCTTTTGCTTCTTTTACCAATTACTTTAAATCTGTGCCCTCTCGTTCTCGATCCTTTCACAAGTGGGAACAGTTTCTCCCTATCCACTCTGTCCACACCCCTCATCATTTTGAATACCACTATGAAATCTCGCCTTAGCCTTCTTTCTCCAAGGAAAACAGTCCTAACTTCTCCAATCTATCTTCATAACTGAAGTTCCTCATCCCTGGAACCATTCTCATGAATCTTTTCCATAATCTCTCCAATGCCTTCACATCTTTCCTAAAGTGTGGCACCCAGAACTGGATGCAGTACTTCAGCTGAGGCTAGTGTCTTATACAAGTTCAACATGACCTCCTTGTTCTTGTACTCTATGCCTCTATTACTAAAGCCGAGGATACTGTATGCTTTATTAACCACTCTCTCAACCAATGACATATAACCCCAGGTCCCACTGATCCTGCACCCCCTTTAGAATTGTACCCTTTATTCTACATTGTCACTCCATGTTCTTCCTACCAAAATGAATCAATTCACATTTCTCTGCATTGAACTTCACCTGTCATCTGTCCTCCCATTCCACCAACTTGTCTATGTCCTTTTGAAGTTCTACACTATCATCCTTACAGTTCACAATGCTTCCAATTTTCGTATCATCCATAAACTTTGAAATTCTGCCCTGTACACCAAGGTCTAGGTCATTAATATATATCAGGAAAGGCAAGGGTCCCAACACTGACTCCTGGGGAACTCCACTACAAACCTTCCTCTAGCCCGAAGAACACAGTGGCGCAGTGGTTAGCACCGCAGCCTCACAGCTCCAGCGACCCGGGTTCAATTCCGGGTACTGCCTGTGTGGAGTTTGCAAGTTCTCCCTGTGTCTGCGTGGGTTTTCTCCGGGTGCTCCGGTTTCCTCCCACATGCCAAAGACTTGCAGGTTGATAGGTAAATTGGCCATTAGAAATTGCCCCTAGTATAGGTAGGTGGTAGGGAAAATATAGGGACAGGTGGGGATGTGGTAGGAATATGGGATTAGTGTAGGATTAGTATAAATGGGTGGTTGATGGTCGGCACAGACTCGGTGGGCCGAAGGGCCTGTTTCAGTGCTGTATCTCTAAACTAAACATCCATTGATCACTACTCTTTGTTTCCTGTCACTCAGCCAATTCCATATCCATGTTACTACTGTCCCTTTTATTCCATGAGTTATAACTTTGTTCACAAGTCTGTTGTGTTGCACTGTATCAAACTCCTTTTGAAAGTCAACAAAAGCAAAATACTGCAGATGCTAGAAATCTGAAATGTAAACAAAAAGTGCTGGAAATACTCAGCAGGTCTGGCAGCATCTGTGGAGAGAGAAGCAGAGTTAACGTTTCAGGTCAGTGACCTTTCAGATGCTGTCAGACCTTTTGAAAGTCCATGTACACCACATCAACAGCATTGCCCTCATCATCCCTCTCTGTTACCTCATCAAAAAACTCCAGCAGGACAGTTAAACATGACTTTCCCTTAGGAAATCCATGCTGTCTTTCCTGAATTAACCCACATTTGTCCATGGGACTATTAATTTTGTCCCGAATTATTCTTCAGCAGAGAGCCAACATGGGTTCGTCAGGCCGAACGATCTCCTTCTGTGCTGTAGCCATTCTCTGATTGTATGATTCTAGCGACAACTGTTGGTGGAGAGGCAGTGATGCAGGAATGGGTTGACAGAAAGGGGAAAGTCTGGGCTGGTGTGTGTTTGCAGCATTTGCAGCTTGTGTTCGGGTTTGTGAATAAAGGTGATTTGAAAGCTGTGTTCCAAATTGAAGTGTTTATTGGAAGCAAGAAGTTGATGTCAATGAAGAATAAAACGTGTTAAGATGAAGCGTGGTGTGATTGTGGATAGCAGTAAATATAGTGTTGGTGAATTATTTGTGTTAATAAACATCCACTGCACCCTCTGCTGCAGGCTGCTGTTTATATCCAGCTGTGTATTAGTGCTGTGTGTTAACGAGATAAATGTTTGTTTCAAAGCTGTTTATAAAGCAATAGCATTGCACTCAAACAGTCCCAGACATAGCAACACACGTACAAAAGCAAAATACTGCAGATGCTGGAAATCTGAAACATAAACAGAAAATGCTTGAAATAGTCAGCAGGTCTGGCAGCATCTGTGGAGAAAGAAACAAAGTTAATGTGAGCTAAGGAAACAGACCTGAACTGTTAACTGTTTCTCTCTGCACAGATGCTGCCAGACCTACTGAGCATTTCCAGCATTTTCTGTTTTTATTACAGCAACACCTTTGATCAGCAGTAGCGGTGATAGTGCGAGCCAGGGGGCAGCTGGGAAGGTAAGTTTCACTATAAAGTACTTACCTGGCGATTCGGCGGACGCGGACACGGGGACTGCTGGGTAAGTGAACTTATATATTCGGGCAGTGGCTAAACCCGAAACACTACACGTGTAGTGTCCCCCACCCATCCTCCTCCTCCAACCAAAAAAAAGGACTCTTGTGTGGAGGGTTTGGTAAGGTAAGGTTTTCCTTTATATTTTTTTATTCTCTGTTGTCAATTTAGAGCAGAGGGGATGGAAGCTAGGGCAGTTGCATGCTCCTCTTGCAGGATGTGGGAGGTAAGGGTCACCACTTGTGTCCCTGCTGACTTCACCTGTGAGAAGTGCACCCAAATCCAGCTCCTCACAGAGCGCGTTAGGGAACTGGAGCTGGAGCTGGATGAACTTCGGATCATGCGGGAGGCAGAGGGGATGATAGAGAGCAGTTATAGGGAAGTACTGACACCTAAGTCACAGGATAAAGGTAGCTGGGTGACCATCAGGGGAGGGAAAGGGAATAGGCGCACAGTGCAGGGATCCCCTGTGGCCGTTCCCCTCAATAATAAGTATACCGTTTTGGATACGGTCGGGGGGGGGGCACCTACCAGCGGAAAGCCACAGTGGCCAGGTCTCTCCCACTGAGCCTGGCTCTGCGGCTCAGAAGGGAAGGGTGGAGTAGAGGAGAGCGATAGTAATAGGAGATTCAATGGTTAGAGGAACAGACAGGAGATACTGTGGTCGCGAACGAGACTCCCGGATGGCATGTTGCCTCCTGGGTGCCAGGGTCAGGGATGTCTCAGATCGAGTCTACAGGATTCCTAAGGGGGAGGGGGAGCAGCCAGAAGTCGTGGTCCATATCGGTACCAATGACATAGCTAGGAAAAGGGATGAGGACCTGAAAAGCGAATATAGGAGTTCGGTTGGAAGCTAAAAGGCAGGACGAGCAGAGTAGTAATCTCAGGATTGATACCGGTGCCACGTGCTCGTGAGGCTAGAAACAGAGAGCGAGTGCAGCTGAACACGTGGCTACAGAGCTGGTGTAGCAGGGAGGGCTTCAGTTATGTGGATCATTGGGATACCTTCTGGGGAAGGTGGGACCTGTGCAAGAAGGACGGGTTGCATCTGAACTGGAGGGGCACCAATATCCTGGGCGGGAGGTTTGCTAGAGCACTTCGGGAGGGTTTAAACTAGTTTGGCAGGGGGATGGGAACCGGAGCTATGGATCAGTGGATGGGGTAGCTGTTGCACAGGCAGATACCGAGTGCAGAGAGTCTGTGAGGAAGGTTAGACAGTTGACAGGGCAAAGTTTCAGCCAGTATGATGGGTTGAAATGTGTCTATTTTAATGCAAGAAGTGTCAGGAATAAGGGTGATGAACTTAGAGCATGGATCAGTACTTCGAGCTACGATGTTGTGGCCATTACGGACACTTGGAGATCACAGGGGCAGGAATGAATGTTGGATGTTCCGGGGTTTAGATGTTTCAAAAGGAATAGGGAGGGAGGTAAAAGAAGTGGGGGAGTGGCATTGTTAATCAGGGATAGTATCACAGCTGCAGAAAGGGAGGTCATCGAGGAGGGTTTGTCTACTGAGTCATTATGGGTGGAAGTCAGAAACAGGAAAGGAGCAGTCACTTTATTGGGAGTTTTCTATAGACCCCTCAATAGCAACAGAGACACGGAGGAACAGATTGGGAGGCAGATTTTGGAAAGGTGCAGAAGTAACAGGGTTGTTGTCATGGGTGACTTCAACTTCCCTAATATTGATTGGAACCTCCTTAGTGCAAATAGTTTGGATGGAGCAGTTTTTGTCAGGTGTGTCCAGGAAGGTTTCCTGACTCAATATGTAGATAGGCTGACTAGAGGGGAAGCTATGTTGGATTTGGTGATTGGCAACGAACAAGGCCAGATGGCAGATCTCTCGGTGGGAGAGCATTTCGGTGATAGTGATCACAACTCCCTGACCTTTACTATCGTCATGGAGAGGGACAGGAGCAGACGGGATGGGAAAATATTTAATTGGGGGAGGGGGAATTACAATGCTATTAGGCAGGAACTGGGGTGCATAAATTGGGAACAGATGTTCTCAGGGAAATGCACGACAGAAATGTGGAGGTTGTTTAGGGAGCACTTGCTGCGACTGCTGGATAGATTTGTCCCGATGAGGCAAGGAAGGGATGGTAGGGTGAAGGAACCTTGGATGACAAGAAATGTGGAACAGCTAGTCAAGAGGAAGAAGGAAGCTTACTTAAGGTTTAGGAAGCAAGGATCAGACAGGGCTCCAGAGGGTTACAAGGTAGCCAGGAAGGAACTGAAGAATGGACTTAGGAGAGCTAGAAGGGGACATGAAAAAGTCTTGGCGGGTAGGATTAAGGAAAATCCCAATGCGTTCTACACTTATGAGAGGAACAAGAGGATGGCCAGAGTGAGGGTAGGGCCGATCAAGGATAGTGGAGGGAACTTGTGCCTGGAGTCGGAGGAGGTAGGGGAGGTCCTAAATGAATACTTTGCTTCAGTATTCACTAGTGAGAGGGACCTGGTCGTTTGTGAGGACAGCGTGAAACAGGCTGATATGCTCGAACAGGTTGATGTTTAGAGGGAGGATGTGCTGGAAATTTTGAAAGACATGAGGACAGATAAGTCCCTGGGGCCAGACGGGATATACCCAAGGATATTAAGGGAAGCGAGGGAAGAGATTGCCGCGCCTTTGGCGATGATCTTTGCGTCCTCACTGTCCACTGGAGTAGTACCAGATGATTGGAGGGTGGCAAATGTTATTCCCTTGTTCAAGAAAGGGAATAGGGATAACCCTGGGAATTATAGACCAGTCAGTCTTACGTAGGTAGTGGGCAAATTATTGGAGAGGATTCTGAGAGACAGGATTTATGATTAGTTGGAAAAGCATAGTTTGATTAGAGACAGTCAGCATGGCTTTGTGAGGGGCAGGTCATGCCTCACAAGCCTTATTACATTCTTTGAAGATGTGACAAAACACATTGATGAAGGAAGAGCAGTGGATGTGGTGTATATGGATTTCAGCAAGGCGTTTGATAAGGTTCCCCATGGTAGGCTCATTCAGAAAGTAAGGAGGCATGGGATACAGGGAAAGTTGGCTGTCTGGATACAGAATTGGCTGGCCCATAGAAGACAGAGGGTGGTAGTAGATGGAAAGTATTCATCCTGGAGCTCGGTGACCAGTGGTGTTCCGCAGGGATCTGTTCTGGGACCTCTGCTCTTTGTGATTTTTATAAATGACTTGGATGAGGAAGTGGACGTCTGGGTTAGCAAGTTTGCCGGTGACACGAAGGTTGCTGGAGTTGTGGATAGTGTGGAAGGCTGTTGGATGTTGCAACAGGACATTGACAGGATGCAGAGCTGGGCTGAGAAGTGGCAGATGGAGTTCAACCTGGAAAAGTGTGAAGTGATTCATTTTGGAGGGTTGAATTTGAATGCAGAATACAGGCGAAAAGACAGGATTCTTGGTAGTGTGGAGGAACAGAGGGATCTTGGGGCCCATGTCCATAGATCGCTCAAAGTTGCCACCCAAGTTGATAGGGTTGTTAAGAAGGTGTATGGTGTGTTGGCTTTCATTAACAGGGGGATTGAGTTTAAGAGCCGCGAGGTTATGCTGCAGCTCTATAAAGCCCTGGTTAGACCACACTTGGAATATTGTGTTCAGTTCTGGTCGTCTCATTATAGGAAGGATGTGGAAGCTTTAGAGAGGGTGCAGAGGAGATTTATCAGGATGCTGCCTGGACTGGAGGGCATGTCTTACAAAGAAAGATTGAGGGAGCTGGGACTTTTCTCATTGGAACGAAGAAGGATGAGAGGTGACTTGATAGAGGGGTACAAGATGATGAGAGGCATAGATAGAGTGGATAGCCAGAGACTTTTTCCCAGGGTGGAAAGGGCTATCACCAGGGGGCATAATTTTAAGGTGATGGAGGAAGGTTTCGGGGAGATGTCAGAGGTCGGTTCTTCACACAAGAGAGTGGTGGGTGCATGGAATGCACTGCCAGCGGTGGTAGTAGAAGCAGATACATTAGGGACATTTAAGCGTCTCTTGGATAGGTACATGGATGATAGTAGAATGAAGGGTATGTAGGTAGTTTTGATCTTAGAGTAGGTTAAAGGTTCGGCACATCATCGTGGGCCGAAGGGCCTGTACTGTGCTGTACTGTTCTATGTTCTATGTTCTGTAACACAGGTGTTGGGAGGCTCAGCCTGGCTATGCAATGTTGCAAGGACGCTGAGAGACACCATCGACAACGGGACAGAGAGAAAAACACACAGAAAACTAATAGACTGTGAGGAAGCAAAAGTGTGGAACGGAGAGAGAGAGACAGACAACGAAACTGAGATGGAGAAACAAGGCATTTGTATGATTGTGCTCTCCCTGTTGTCTAAAGGTATTTCCTGTTGTGTAAATATGTTTTCTGTTGTGTAAAGATGTACCCTGTTGTTGTGTAAAGGTTTTCCCTGTTATTGTTTTATTTACTGTTGCTGACCGACTCCTCACTGTGACCATTTGCCCTGGTTTTATTGTGGCCAACATCACCATCTGGTGGTGGAGAGGAGGCTCTGCAGGAAGGGGTTGACAAAGTGGGAGAGACTCGGCTGGTCCGTGTTTGCAGTTTGTGTTCGTGTGAGCAAAAGTGATTTGTTTCTGATTGATGTGTTCACTAGAAGGAAAAAGCTGATTGCAATCGAGCGCGTCTTGCTTTTTTGGGGAAACACTTGATGTTTTGAAAGTGAACTGTTTGTCTTCCTACCAAACATAAATAGCAGAGAATGTTTTCGATCTCTCGACCTCTGGGTGATGGGCCCAGCACGCATCCGCTGCGCCACTCTGCTAACTACTGTTTTAAATTTTAGCTGCCTGTTAGTGAAATATGTTCATTTCCCCAATGTTTTTATCAAAATAGGATTGTGGTCGGATTTCTCAAGAATCCCGGACTCAGCAACACACGTGCTGACGGACTCACCCTCACTGCACAATGACACAAGGACACTGAGTAACAGCACCGACAATGAGGCAGGCAGAGAAAGACACACAGAAAACCAGGAAGAGATTATCAGGACCCAGAAAGGAACAGACAGAGAAAGACACACAGAAAACCAGGAAGAGATTATCAGGACCCAGAAGGGAACAGACAGAGAAAGACACACAGAAAACCAGGAAGAGATTATCAGGACCCAGAAGGGAACAGACAGAGAAAGGAACTGAGCAAACCAGCAAGAGACAGCGAAAGACGGATGATTTATGTAATTGTGTTCTCTGTTGTGTAAAGATGTTCCCTGTGTTCTTTTAAAGATATTTCCTGCTGTGTAATATGTTCTCTGTTGTGTTACTGTATTCGCTGTTGTGTAAAGATGTTCTCTGTTATTGTGTAAAATGGTTCCCTGTTGGGTAAAGGTCTTCTCAGTTGTGTAAATATGATCCATCTTGTGTAAAAGTGTTCCCGGTTGTTTAAATATGTTCCCTGCTCTGTAATGTAGAGCTGAGTCTGCACTAATGGAATTGCTACAGTATCTTCCAGTCTGATACTGTATGAGGGCTGGAATATGATCCAACGCACAGTCTATACAAATTAAATTGTTATTGTATCTTTTAGTTTCACAATCCGGGGGAGTTTTAAACTGAATTCTCAGTTTGTATCTCAGGTTATACTATCTTTCAGATTCTCTCAATCTGATATCACACTTGAGATTTAGACTGAAGAAAGGATGTACTGGCATTGGAGGAGTTCAAAAGTGATTTACTCAGCTGATTCCTGGGATGAAGGGGTTGACTTATCAAGAACGGCTAAACAGGTTATTCATTCGTGTTTAGAAGAATGAGGGGTGATCTTTTTGAAACGTACAAGATTCTGAGGGGGCTTAACAGGGTGAAGAAGGGTCTCTGACCTGAAACATTAACTCTGCTTCTCTCTTTACAGATGCTGCCAGACCTGCTGAGTATTTCCAGCATTTCTTGTTTTTATTAACAGGGTAGATGTTGAGAAAAAGTTTCCACCAGTGGGGAATCTCAAACTAGGCGACATAGTTACAGAATAAGGGGACACTCATTTAAACTGAGATGCAAAGGAATTTCTTCTCTCAGAGGGGAGTGAATGTCTGGAATTCTCTACCCCAGACAGTATTGGAGGCTAAATCACTGAAAGTATTTAAAGAGGATGAAAATAGATTTTTGAAATATTGGAGAGTTGAGGGCTATGAAGAGCTGCCATGAAAGAGGAGTTGAGGTCTGGGGCAGATCAGCCATGATCTTACTGAATGGCAGGGCAGGCTTGAGGGGCCGAATGGCCTACTCCTGCTCCTATTTCTTCTGTTCTTATGTTATGTTATATCTAATGTATATGTCAGGATGCACTATGGGAATTAATACTGAAACTTATAAAATCATAATGTGTGTAAATATTGGGCTGATATTTAACTTGAATCTCAGAGTACATTATTGTGGTTAATTCTGTCAGTTTGAAAAGGGAACTCTGTGCCATAATGAAAACAAGAAATGCTGGAAATACTCAGCAGGTCTGGCAGCATCTGTGGAGAGAGAACAAAGTTAATGTGAGCTCAGGAAACAGACCTGAACTGTTAACTGTTTCTCTCTGCACAGATGCTGCCAGACCAACTGAGCATTTCCAGCATTTTCTGTTTTTATTACAGCAACACAGGTGTTGGGAGGCTCAGCCTGGCTACACAATGTTACAAGGACGCTGAGTAACACCATTGACAATGGGACAGAGAGAAAAACACACAGAAAACCAATAGACTGTGAGGAAGCAAAAGTGAGGGACAGAGAGAGAGACAACGAGACTGAGATGGAGAAACAAGGCATTGTATGATTGTGTTCTCCCTGTTATCTAAAGGTATTTCCTGTTGTGTAAATATGTTTTCTGTTGTGTAAAGATGTACCCTGTTGTTGTGTAAAGGTTTTCCCTGTTATTGTTTTATTTTCTGTTGCTGACCGTCTCCTCACTGTGACCATTTGTCCTGGTTTTATTGTGGCCCACATCACCATCTGGTGGTGGAGAGGTGGCTCTGCAGGAAGGGGTTGACAAAGTGGGAGAGACTCGGCTGGTCCGTGTTTGCAGCTTGTGTTCGTGTGAGCAAAAGTGATTTGTTCCTGATTGATGTGTTCACTGGAAGGAAAAAGCTGATTGCAATAGAGTGCCTTTGGAAGCATCTTGTTATTATGGGGAAATACCTGATGTTTTGAAAGTGAACAGTTTGCATTATTACCAAGCATAAATAGCAGAAAATGGTTTCGATCCATTGACCTCTGGGTTATGGGCCCAGCAGGATTCCGCTGCGCCACTCTGCTAACTGCTGTTTTCAATTTCAGCTGCCCGTTAGTGAAATATGTTCATTTCCCCAATGTTTTTGTCAAAATAGGATTGGAGTCGGATTTCTCAAGAATCCCAGACTCAGCAACACACGTGCTGACGGACTCACCCTCACTGCACAATGACACAAGGACACTGAGTAACAGCACCGACAATGAGGCAGGCAGAGAAAGACACACAGAAAACCAGGAAGATATTATCAGGACCCAGAAAGGAACAGACAGAGAAAGGTACTGAGCAAACCAGCAAGAGACAGCGAGATAAAAGCAAAATACTGCGGATGCTGGAAATCTGAAATAAAAACAAGAAATGCTGGAACCACTCAGCAGGTCTGGCAGCATCTGTGGAAAGAGAAGCAGAGTTAACGTTTCGGGTCAGTGACCCTTCATCGGAACGAAGAGTTAACGTTTCGGGTCAGTGACCCTTCATCGGAACGATGAAGGGTCACTGACCCGAAACGTTAACTCTGTTTCTCTTTCCACAGATGCTGCCAGACCTGCTGAGTGGTTCCAGCATTTCTTGTTTTTATTATAAGAGACAGCGAGAGACTGATGAACACCACTTGGAGGGAGCACTGAGGGTGGCAAGGGTCCAGAATGTAGTCTGGCTGGGGGGTTTCAATGTCCATCACCATGAGTGGCTCGGTAGCACCACTACTGACCATGCTGGCCGAGTCCTAACGGACATAGCTGCTCGATTGGGTCTGCAGTAGGTGGTGAGGGAACTAACAAGAGGGAAAATCATACTTGACCTCATCCTCACCAATCTGCCTGCCGCAGATGCATCAGTCCATGACAGTATTGGTAGGAGTGACCACTGCACAGTCCTTGTGGAGATGATGTCCCGTCTTAACATTGAGGATACCCTCTATCGTGTTGTGTGCCACTACCACTGTGCTAAATGGGATAGATTTTGAACAGATCTAGCAATGTATAACTGGGCATCCATGAGGTGCTGTGGACCATTAGCAGCAGCAGAATTGTAGTCAACCACATTCTATAACCTCATGGCCCGGCATATTCCCCCACTCTAACATTACCAACAAGCTGGGGACCAACCCTTATTCAATGAAGAGTGCAGGAGGGCATGCCAGGAGCAGCACCTGGCATACCTTGAAATGAGGCATCAGCCTGATGAAGCTACAGCCCAGGACTACTTTCATGCCAAACAGCAGAAGCAGCATGTAATAGACAGGGCTAAGTGATCCCACAACCAACGGATCAGATCTACACCCTGCCACATCCAATGATGAATGGTGGTGGACAATTAAACAACCAACAGGAGGAGGTGGCTCCACAAATATCCCCAACCTCAATGATGGGGGAGCCCAGCACATCAGTGCAAAAGACAAGGATGAAGAATTTGAAACAATCTGCAGCCAGAAGTGCCGGGTTGATGATCCATCTCGGCCTCCTTCTGAAGTCCCCAGCATCACAGATGCCAGTCTTCAGCCAATTCGATTCACTCCACGTGTTATCAAGAAACGACTGAAGGCACTGGATACAGCAAAGGCTACGGGCCCTGGCAATATTCCGGCAATAGTACTGAAGACCTGTGCTCCAGAACTTGCCGCGCCCCTAGCCAAGCTGTTCCAGTACAGCTACAACACTGGCATCTACCCGGCAATGTGGAAAATTGCCCAGGTATGTCCTGAACACAAATAGCGGGACAAGTCCAACCCAGCCAATTGCTGCCTCATCAGTCTACTCTCAATCATCAGTATAGTGATGGAAGATGTCATCGACGGGGCACTTGCTTCACAATAACCTGTTCAGTGATGCTCAGTTGGGTTCCGCCAGGGCCATTCAGCTCCTGACCTCATTACAGCCTTGGTTCAAACAAGGACAAAAGAGCTGAACTCAAGAGGTGAGGTGAGAGTGTCTGCCCTTGACATCAAGGTAGCATTTGACTGAGTATGGCATCAAGGAGCCAGAGTAAAACTGGAGTCAATGGGAATCAAGAGAAAAACTCTCCACTGGTTGGAATTGCACCTAGCACAAAGGAAAATGGTTGTGATTGTTGGAGGTCAATCATCTCAGCTCCAGGACATTACTGCTGGAGTTCCTCAGGGTAGTATCCTCGGCCCAACCTTCTTCACTCCTTCATCAGTGACCTTCCTTCAATCATAAGGTCAGAAATGGGGATGTTCACTGATGATTGCAAAATTTAGCACCATTCGCGACTCCTCAGATACTGAAGCAGTCCATGTAGAAATGCAGCAAGACCTGGACAATATCCAGGCTTGGGCTGATAAGTGGCAAGTAACATTCGCGCCACACAAGTGCCAGGCAATGACCATCTCGAACAAGAGAGAATCTAACGATCTCCCATTGACATTCAACGGCATTACGATCGCTGAATCCCCCACTATCAACTTCCTGGGGGTTCCCATTGACCAGAAACTGAACTGGAGGAGCCTTATAAATATTGTGACTACATGAGCTGGTCAGAGGGTAGGAATCATGCGGTGAGTAACTCACCTCCTGACTCCCCAAGCCTGTCCACCATTTACAAGGCACAAGTCTGGAGTGTGATGGAATACTATCCACTTGCCCGGATGGGTGCAGCTCCAACAACATTCAAGAAGCACGACACCATCCAGGACAAAGCAACACGCTTGATTGGCACCCCGTCCACAACATTCACTCCCTTCACCACTGACGTACAGTGGCAGCAGTGTGTACCATCGACAAGATGCACTGCAACAATGCACCAAGGCTACTCAGGCAGCACCTTCCAAACCTGCATCCTCTATTGCCTAGAAGGACAAGGGCAGCAGATGCATGGGAACACCGCCACCTGAAAGTTCTCCTCCAAGCTACACATCATCCTGACTTGGAACTAGATCGCCATTCCTTCACTGTCGCTGGGTCAAAATCCTGGAACTCAC
Source organism: Heterodontus francisci (assembly GCF_036365525.1). Classification (NCBI taxonomy): domain Eukaryota; kingdom Metazoa; phylum Chordata; class Chondrichthyes; order Heterodontiformes; family Heterodontidae; genus Heterodontus; species Heterodontus francisci. The sequence continues at coordinate 1,012,843 of NW_027141369.1, read as the reverse complement.
TTCCTAATAGCAATGTGAGTGTACCTACCCCACATGGACTGCAGTGGTTCAAGAAGGAAGCTCACCACCACCTTCTCATGGGCAATTAAGGATGGACAATAAATGCTGGCCTGGCTGGCGACGTCCACATCCCATGAAAGAAATAATTAAATACAATAACAGCTCATCTCAATTCCTAGTATTTCTAAATCCCACCATTCCAACAGAAGCTGAACAATTATTGCATGTTGTGATTGACGGTCTGGTCTGTAAACTGCACTGTATCACAGATTGCTGACATTTGCTAACTGGAAGTGAGAACTGCAAAATCGGGACAGTAGTTCACATAGTCTGTCAGTGTGAAAGAATCAGGCAATTTGAGGTAATAGAATTTGTCTGTAAATGTTACACTCATATTGCTTTATATTTTCATATTGAAAATAAAAGTAATCATTTCGAGAAAATAGTGACATGTTGTCCAGACTTTGGTAGCCAGTTGTTTTCGTCTTGCACTCAGCAGGGCAATTCACAAGAATACCAATTTAAAGGAAAACAACAACTTTCTTCTGTATGAGAAGAGAGTGCTGATTGGTTGGCAAGTGAGCTCTGATTGGTCGAGGCATTGCCATTCAGAATGCATCAGTTTATGGTAACTGACAGATAACTGCCCAGCTTTGTTTGAAATTTAAACCAGGCAGCTTGACTCTGATTGGTCAAGGCATTGCCCTTTGGAATGAGCCAGTGAATGGCTGTCACTTATTTTGTTTAGCTGAAACTGGCACAATGTGTGTGCATGTTCTTTCTGTCTGCAAAGAACAGGGCCCTGTGTATTAATATATGTAGCTTACAGTACACACCAGTGCACCACACTGCGAGCCCCACTGACAGTCTTAAATCGGTTGTCAGTGTAATTCTTAGCACACTGAGAATTATTTAGCAAATGTTGTCCTATTGTGGAATCACATCTCATGTTGGATACTGTGTTTTGAGTTTTGCAAGCACGGGTTGGTTGGGTAGGGCCCATTGCGAACAGCGGAAGGGACATGTTATTTGCTACAATCCACCAGTTTTGGGATGTACGGTCTAGAAACCTAGCATCACACTGGTATTGAAATTCATATATCACGTTACTTATTTGTGTGATAGGCAGGACGTCTCTTTTGCTTGACAGCAGCATCCTGTTAGTGGTGAACACCACACTTGTTGCTCCTGCATAGGAACAGTAGGAAACAGCTCGCTTCACCTGTTACTCAAATACTGGGGATATATTACCCTTCCAGGGGAATTTGAGGGAGACTGGGCACTTTTCAGGGCTCAAAATGACGTCCTTCAGCCCATTTATAAGCTTGTGTGATATACAGTGAGAAATGATCTGATCAGTGTAGCCATTGTAATGCAGGATGTCTTTGATTCGCCCTATTTCAGCATCAAGCTTGCATGGTGAGCAAATGGCTCAGCCCTATTTATGAGGTTGTCGATAAGACCAATCTTATAGCGCGTGGAACTGTAATAATCCCAACGCGTGTATTGACCAGTGAAGGTATGTTTGCGGTAGACCGTGGCAGAAAACCCCTTAGCAGATTTCTCAACTAGTACATCAAGGAAAGGGAGCTCATTTGACAGCTCCATTCCAAAGGTGAATTTGAGTGCAGGATGGAGCCCATGAAGACGTGCAAGGAAATTATTTCATGCAGCTGCGGATTCAAATATAGCAAACGTATCATCTACATATTGGAAATATGCAAGAGGTAGGAGGTTAGGTGTCATTCCCTTAAAAACAGGTTTGTCATGGAATCCAACAAAGATGTTTGTGAGAGCTGGGCCTAGAGGGGATCCCATGGCAACACCAGCGATACATGGTGTCAAAAAAACTGAACCCAACTGTGCAAGTTACCGAGTTCATAAGTTCAATGAATACTGATTCACACAATGGTGACGGGTCTAGATCGCCATGATATAGCACTGCAGTGCAAATATCTATGGCTTCCTGAAGTGGTACATTGGTGAATAGGCTAGCAATGTCAAATGACACATGGACACGGCATTGCTATCGATAGGCAAGTCCTGTATGGTCTTCGCAAATGTGAAGGAATCCTTCACTGTGCATGTGGAGAACTTGCTCAAAAACTGGTTGTAACAATTTGCCCAACCATTTGGCAAATTCATTTCAGGATACTATTTACATTACTTCAAATAAAGGAAACACAACGACACAAAGAATTGAGCACAACGCTGAAAGTTTCACAGCAAATAGTCAAATGGGAAATGGATGAAATACAGAAAGAAAAAGCCTAAAATATTGAAAACACTCAGCCAGTCCGGAAACAACTGTGGAGAAGAGAAGCTCGGGTTAATGGTCCAGTTCTGTGACCCTTCTATATACCTGAAACATTGCTCCTACATTCCTCTCTCCACAGATACTGCTGGAACTGCTGAGTGTTTCCAGAATCTTCTGTTATTATTCAGATTTCCAGTGTGTGCAGTATTTCTCTTTTTGAAAATAAAATATTCCCTGAGAGGAATGGAACTTTACATAAAAAATAGGAGTGGGCCATTCAGCCCATCGAAATAGCTCTGCCATTCAATAAGATCACAGCTGATCTCCCACATCAACTCCATCTTACCACACTGGCACAGATCCCTTGATTCCCTTAGTATCCAAAAACCTATCGATCTCTCTCTTGGATATACCCAATGATTGAGCATCCACATCTCTGGAGTCACAGAGAGATACAGCACTGAAAAAGGCCCTTCGGCCCACTGAGTCTGTGCCGACCAACAACCACCCATTTATACTAATCCTGCACTAATCCCATATTCCTAACACATCCCCACCGACCCTATATTTCCCTCCCACCTACCTAAACCAGGGACAATTTGTCATGGCCAATTTACCTACCAACAAGTCTTTTGGCTTGTGGGAAGAAACCAGAGCACCTGGAGAAAGCCCACACAGACACAGGGAGAACTTGCAAACTCAACCTAAGCAATACCCAGAATTGAACCCGGGTTGCTGGAGCTGTGAGGCTGCGGTGCTAACCACTGCGCCACTGTGCCGCCCATAATGTGTGATCTCACCAAGGCTCTGTCTAATTGCAGTCAAACTTCTTTATTCTTATAAAAACTCTTCACAATGTTGAACACAACTATTAACTGCCATTCTGCTCTAAGAAGAAGGACCCCAGCTTCACACACCCCAGACCCCTATTCTTTCCACATTAGCTGAATTCCTGCATCTCTGATACCATTCCAGTAAATCTCCTCTGCACCCTCTCTAAGGCCTTGACATTCCTGCTGAAGTGTGGAGCATGGAATTAAACACAACGCTCTAACTGAGGCCTATAACCAGTGAGATTTATAAAGGTCCAGCGTAAATTCCTTGTCTGTGTCCCGTACTCCCATTTCTGGTTTCTGACTCAATGTCGGCTCTGAGCTGTTGAAACTGCCTGAATAAATATTTCCACCCAACAAAGCGCTCGGAATATGAGAAGGGACCAAGGGAGTGACCAAGTACATCAACTCCAAGGAAAACTCCACCATGTAGTGAAAACACTCGAAACACAACGGCTCTTTTAAGAGCCACCCACAATCTCTCTGAATAAACTGCACCAACATCTCTCTAGAATTGGTTTATTTCATTGGTTTTAATGCTCAGTAACTCTCTGGAACTTTCTCACTGTCTTAGTGTTTTCTGTTTCAATCTGGTATGGAGATTCTGGGAAGATGAGTTTCACTGCCTGGGAGGATCTTTGTGGTTTTCCTGCAGAAACACAAAACAAAGTATATTTTCAGAGTCACACACCGCCTAGGGACAGCAGTGACCTGGGAACGGGAGCTGGGGTGTGTTTTATGCCGGAAATATCAGTTAATGATTTATGTTGTGCTCTCGTTATACTCCAATCTCTGAATTGAGCCTTTCCACCACACCAGGGTTATGGGGAGAGTTTTCATCGTTTCTTTACCAAACGTACAGACGATGTTATAAAGTTACTGATTTATCCAGATGGCGGATTCTCCCCTCACAGTGAAAAGTAACATCACACCTTCACATCTGCCCATTGTTTTATAATTGAATAATTAGTCAAATGGAATTATTTGTGATGTTATTTCCCCCGAGACGGTGTTTCCTGCAGTGAAATTGATCAGTTTCAGCTCAGTCATTCAGGGACCTGGAATTCCTGCAGTTTGAGCCCGCTGTCTCCCCAGCCCACTTCTGATTGGTCACCCTCTTCTCATAAAGTCAGTGACAGCACATGAGGAGGCCATTCGCCCCATTAAATCCATGTTGGGTTTCCAATCTGTTCAGTCCCCGACTCAATCCCCAAATCCCTGCGGGTCAAAATGATCGTAGCAGGACTCGAACCTGCAATCTTCTGATAACATCATAGAATATACCGAAGTCAGACACCTTATCCATTGGGCCACACAGCCATTAGCTTACATGAATGATTCAATCAGAGAACCTCGAAGCACAAAATACAAAAAATCATTGGTTGAACCTGTCAACCTGGCAGAATATTTGAATTTGTGAAAGCCGCCAATTTCACTGTGGAAAAGAAGTGATCGACTGGAAAAGTACATAAAAATCTATTTTCCCGTAGCGGTTTAAATAAACTTTTAAAACACAATTTTGCTTTTACCGACTCAAATTGCTGGTGCTATTTTATGAACAGCTTTATTTTGCCAATTTTTGTCAACTTCTCATCCGTAACTGACAGTAAAAGACTCCGTTCAGCAATCTTTCACGCGACAAATAACTCAAACTCGGTGTGGAAGTAATAAATTACAGACTATTGGTAATTCCCCTTCACACAGGCTTCAGGGGGACAGTGAGAAGCCACTGAAATAGTTGCTTCATTCTTTTAAAAGGTTCCCATTCTGTCCTGTTACTGACGTGTTGGAATCAGATTTGTATTTAACAAGTTATTTCTGTGAAAACAAAATCCTCAACAGACCAGCTGGGAATCTAGGAATCACTGTAGTAAAATAAAAGGCTTTTAATTGAGAAGATGGGACCTTCTCACCAGCAGCCGGGTTGCATTCCCCTCACATCCTTACACAGTGAGCTGCTCTTTCCCTCGAGAAATAGACAGCAGCAGTTGGAAGTTCAGTAAAAGGATCGGTTCATTGAGACAAGTTTCTGACTGACAGGTGGTGCTGAATATTAATACAAGAAGGTCCTGGAATGAGAAACAAGTGTCCAGAGTGGGGTCTGAAATCAGGACAGGGAAATGGCCAGCACTCACACAGATCATTTCATTATTACATTGATATCTGACTGTCTATAAGGAGAAGCGAGTTAAACACATGATGGTGAAAGGAATGGAAGATGACGCTGGTTGTTCCAGATGAAGATTGATAGACAGAGGTGTGGGTACAGCAGACTTCAGACAGTAATCAGCCCTTTTAGATACTGTGGGTGGATCTGAAAAGAGCCTTTGGGATAGGGAAGAAAGCTCTTTGTTTAAAAACCCTCAAATAGCGACCTTGTAATTGGTCAGCTTACTAATGTTTTAGTTAGTGTAATTTATTAATAATTACTAATTAGAAAGTGCTGTTTGGACAGAGTGTAAAGCTGTGAGTTGATGTGTGAGGGACTTCACTGACTCGGGGAAAGAGGTGCTCTTTGGTCTCTCTTTTCTTTTCTGCCTTTTCAGCCTCCATGGTACAGGGGAAGAAGCTGATCGGTGAGTAACTGGTAAATTATTCTACTTATTACACTTATTACACGAGCAATAATGAGTTTGTAAATCTAAGTAATGGCAGGGCAGCTCGAAAAGTAAAATTTCGAAATTGGGGGAAGGCAAGTTTTACAAAACTGAGAGGTGATTTGGTGGATGTGGACTGGATACAACTACTTGAAGGAAACCCCAAGGATGTTTTCTCAGTCCATGAAGAGCAAGAGGATAACTAAGGAAAGGGTATGACCTATCAGAGATGTACAAGGGAACTTCTGTGTGGATCCAGAAGATGTGGGCTGGGTTCTTAATGAGTTTTTTGTCTCTGCCTTCACAAAGGAGAGGTTTGATGCAGACATTGTAGTAAAAGAAGAGGAGTGTGAAATATTAGATACAATAAGCATAATGAGAGTGGAAGTACTAGAGCGTCTGACATCCTTGAAAATGAATAAATCACCAGGGCCAGATGGTTTGCATCTGAGGTTGTTAAAGGAAGCCAGGGAGGAAATAGTGGATGCGCTGAGGATCATCTTCAAATCCTCACTGGATATGGGGGAGGTGCCGGAGGATTGGAGGTCTGCGAACGTTGTACTATTATTTTAAAAGGATGTGAGGGATAGGCCAAATAGTTATAGACCGGTCAGTCTGACCTCGGTGGTGGGTAAACTATTAGAATCAATTCTGAGGGACAGGATAAACTACCACTTAGAAAGACATGGATTAATCAGGGATAGTCAGCATGGATTTGTTAAGGGAAGGTCATGTCTGACTAACTTGATTGAGTTTATTGAGGAAGTAACAAGGAGCATTGATGAGGATCGTGCGGTGGATGTAGTTTACATGGATTTTAGTGAGGCATTTGATAAGGTCCCACATGGCAGACTGGTCAGTAAAATGAAAGCCCATGGGATACAGGGGAATGTGGCAGGTTGGATCCAAAATTGACTCAGTGGCAGGAAACAAAGGATAGTAGTCAACGATGTTTTTGCGAATGGAAAGCAGTTTTTAGTGGCGTTCCACAGGGCTCAGTGTTGGGTCCCTTGCTGTTTGTGGTATATTTTAATTATTTGGTATTAAATGTGGGAGGTATGATTGGGAAATTTGCTGATGACACAAAAATTGGCCGTGTAATTGATGGTGAGGAGGATAGCTGTCGACTTAAGAATGATATGAATGGATTAGTTGAGTGGCGGAAAAGTGGCAAATGGAATTCAATCTGGAGAAGTGTGAGGTAATGCATTTTGGGAGGGCAAACAAAGTAAGGGAATACACAATAAACGGGAAGATATTGAGAGGGGTAGACGAAGTGAGAGACTTTGGAGTGCATGTCCACAGGTCCCTGAAAGTGACAGGATAGGTAGATAGAGTGGTGAAGAAGGCATATGGAATGCTTTCCTTTCTTGGTCGACAAAAGCAGGGATGTAATGCGAGAACTGTTTAAAACGGTGGTTTGGCCACAGCTGGAGTATTGCGTACAGTTCTGGTCATCACATCACAGAAAGGACATAATTGCTGTGTAGAGAGTACAGAGGAGATTTACAAGAATGATACTGTGGGTGGCTCTGAAAAGAACCTTTGGGTATTTGAAAAAATCCTGGCAGATTGACTTGGTTTTGGTGCCCGGAGCGCTGGTTTTCTTGGGCAGCACCATGGCCTAGATATTAGGCAGCACCCAGCCATGAGTGATGGTCACCCCTCCCAGCAGCTTGGTGAGCTCCTTGTCATTCTGGACAGCCAGCTGTAGGTGTCTGAGGATGTTGCGGGTCTTCTTGTTGTCCTGGGCTGCGTTACTGGCCAACTCGAGGATTTCAGCGGTCAGATACTCGAGCACAGCAGCCAGATAGACCGGGGCTCCGGCACCCACATGCTCAGCATAGTTGCCCTTTCTCAGGAGCCTGTGTACACGGCCCACCGGGAACTGCAGTCCAGCCCGGGAGGAGAGAGACTTGGCCTTGGACCGAGCTTTCCCGCCGGTCTTTCCTCTTCCAGAATTTTCTTTTCCAAAAATATACTTGAGGACATTCCGTGCAGACCACTGCCTGATGGATTAGTGGTCAAAGGTGTTTTTCCACACAAACATTTCCACGAACGCACAGTCCAACTGGATGGAGCGTTCCGTGACACTGTGACCAGATCCATCCTTCGCAACACCGGGGTCAGATTGAACCTCAGCACGTAGTGACACTTGGTGTTTGCATACTGGGGCTCTACGCACAGCTTGATGCAGCCACATACTAAGGCGGCCATCAGGTTGAGGGCGACGTTGAGTACATTTTTTCGCCTTTATCCAGAGGTTTGAACATCGTGTCCCTCTGGACCCTGTCCATTTTGCATCTTCAGATGAAGCGGGAAATGGCTCGGGTGACCGCCACAGCGCAGGAGTGGGGTATGGGCCAGACCTGTGCCACTTACAGCAACAACGTGAGCACCTTGCACCTGATGACCAGGTTCTTACCCGTAATAGAGAGAGAACGCTGCTCCCACATTTTTTTTTAATTTCCAAAATATACTTTATTCATAAAAATCTGTAAAAATTACATTGCCAAACAGTTTCCAAACAGCACCAAAAAATACAAACATTGCAAGGGAGATCAGTTTCCTTCAATACTGTCATGAGTTTCTTCCCAACCCTTGTTACATTTGTGATTTTGTCCAGTGTTTATTTGCGCAGTGTCTCACTGTCTTTTGCACAACTGCCTTGGCTAATTTCAAGTCATATAATGTTCTGGCTGCTGGTTTCATGTTGTGCGTCAGGTCGGTTCTGCTTTTTGCTTCAATAACAGATGTCATCTCTGCTGAGTAGGTGGGGAAGAGACAGTTGCCCACCTCCTTCTGGAATGTGTCTTTGCAAAGCAGGTGTGGAAAGAGATGCAGTGGTTTTTGTCGAGGTTCATCCCAAGCAGCTCTGTAACACAGGGGTCTGTGCTCTGCGGGCTGTTCCCAGGGATGCACACCGAGATAAAGATCAACTGCTGCTGGAGGACCATCAATTCGGTGATAGACACTCTTTGGTCTGCCCGAAACTTGCTGGTCTTCCAGCGCAAAAAGTTGTCCACGACCGAGTGTTGCAGACTGGCACATTCCAAGGTCCAGGACTACGTGCTGAGGGACGCACTAAAGCTTGGGGTAGCCGCTGCAAAGGCTCAATGGGGAAAGACCACTATGTAAGGTCCTCCCGCTATAGTGAACTAAGGAACTGGACCCATGGGAAACCCCTCGGGTTGTATACACCAAATATGGTTTTGCTGTAAAATGTACATGGCAGGTAAAATGGAATGGAAGGGTTGTGAGGCAACTCACTCCTCTATTAAAGAAAACTGATTTCTTTCACACTTTTTGGAATGTCATCGAGTCATGGAGAGATACAGCACTAAAACAGGCCCTTTGGCCCACCGAGTCTGTGCTGACCACCAACCACCCATTTACACGAATCCTACATTAATCCCATGTTCCCTACCACATCCCCACCTTCCCTCATTTCTCCTGCCACCAACCTACACTCGGGGCAATGTACAATGGCCAATTTACCTATCAACCTGCAAGCCTTTGGCTGTGGGAGGAAACCAGAGCACCCGGCGGAAACCCACGCGGTCACAGGAAGAACTTGCAAACTCCACACAGGCAGTACCCAGAACTGAACCCGGGTCGCTGCAGCTGTGAGGCTGCAGTGTTTTTTTCCAGATTTTTATCAATAAAGTATATTTTGGAAAAACAAAATTCTTAATGAAGTAGGCGCAGTCGATGGGTGCACCTCCTTCACTATCTTTCACCGCCACCCTAACGGTGTTACGCAACCCCTGGCCTGGAGCTCTGGTGTTGGTTGCAGCCATTTTTACTTGACGTTTTCCTGGGACAAGTACTAAATCCTCAACTGACAGGGAAACCACCACCACGGTAGATCTCCAATCCCAAAGGGCGAAATGCCCTAAATACGGTGCTGAAACCACCTCCCACCCCACAAAAAACACAAAAACAGCACCTGTATTATCAAACACCACTGATCACGGTCTCTCCCCTGCCAGCTAAGTCCACGCATTGAGGTGGAGAAGTGCGTACTTGGAGCTGCGAAGAAACGAGCACGAGTGTTTATAGCAAAAAATAATTGGGAGCTGAAACACTGTCCAGCAACAGCTAGTAAATTCTATTTTTGATTCATATAATCAGGGGTGAGCGCAAAAGCTGACCCCCAACTATCACAAATTCTGCAGTTGAGTATCCCACATTTGAAAACATCACAGGCATCAGCAAACCCACAGTACAATAGGTTAGCCTCATCCTGGGAGAACTTTTTTCTTTATTTCCAAAATATACTTTATTCATAAAAATCTGTAAAAATTACATTCCCAAACAGTTTAAAACAGCATCAAGTCAAAAAATACAAACAGTGCAAAGGTGATCAGTTTCCTTTGATACAATCATGAGTTGCCTCACAACTCTTCCATTTCATTGTCATTTTACATTTACAGCACACAGAATTTTCCCGATACAGTTCGAGGGGTTTCCCATGGATCCAGCCCCTCAGTTCAGCTTGGTGGGGGGACCTTACACTGTGGCCTTTCCCCATTGAGCCTTTGCTGCGGCTGCCCCAAGCTTAAGTGCACCCCTCAGCACGTAGTCCTGGACCTTGAAACGTGCCAGTCTGCAACATTCCGTCACAGACAACTCTTTGCACTGTAAGAGCAGCAAGTTTCTGGCAAACCAAAAGGCATCTCCCGCTGAATTGATAGTCCTCCAAGCAGTTGATGTTTGTATCAGTGTGCGTCCCTGGGAACAGTCTATAGAGCACAGACTCCTGTGTTATCAAGCTGCTTGGAATAAACCATGACAAAAACCACTGTATTGCTTTGAACTTTTTTTTTTATTTCCAAAATATACTTTATTCATAAAAATCTGCAAAGATTACATTGCCAAACAGCTTCAAACAGCACCAAAAATACAAATATTGCAAGGGAGATCAGTTTCCTTCTATACTATCATGAGTTTCTTCACAAACCTTCCATTTCACTATTGTTATGCCAATTACAATTTCACATTTACAGCAAAAGAAAATATCAACAAAACAGTTCGAGGAGTTTCCCATGGATCCAACCCCTCAGTTCAGTTTGGTGGGAGGAACCTTACTTTTTTTTTATTTCCAAAATATACTTTATTCATAAAAATCTGTAAAAATTACATTGCCAAACAGTTTCCAAACAGCACCAAAACATACAAACATTGCAAGGGAGATCAGTTTCCTTCAATACTGTCATGAGTTTCTTCCGAACCCTTCTGTTTCACAATTGTCATGTCAATTACAGCTTTACATTGACAGCAATTGAAAATATCAACGATACAGTTCGAGGGGTTTCCCATGGATCCAGCCCCTCAGTCCAGCTTGGTGGGGGAACCTTACACTGTGGTCTTTCCCCATTGAGCCTTTGCTGCGGCTGCCCCAAGCATTAGTGCGTCCTGGACCTTGGAATGTGCCAGTCTGCAACATTCGGTGGTGGACAACTCTTTGCACTGGAAGACCAGCAAGTTTCGGGCAGACCAAAGGGCGTCTTTCACCGAATTGATAGTCCTCCAGCAGCAGTTGATGTTTGTCTCGGTGTGCGTCCCTGGGAACAGCCCGTAGAGCACAGACTCCTGTGTTACAGAGCTGCTTGGGATGAACCTCGACAAAAACCACTGCATCTCTTTCCACACCTGCTTTGCAAAGGCACATTCCAGGAGGAGGTGTGCGACCGTCTCTTCCCCACCACAGCCAACGCGGGTGCATTGTGCGGAGGGGCGAGACTTCGGGTGTGCATGAAGGATCTGACGGGGAGGGCCCTTCTCACCACCAGCCAAGCTACGTCTTGGTGCTTGTTTGAAAGTTCTGGTGATGAGGCATTCCGCCAAATGACTTTGACGGTCTGCTCGGGGAACCATCCGACATGATCCACTGTTTCCTTTTCCCGTAGGGCCTTGAGGACATTCCGTGCAGACCACTGCCTGATGGATCGGTGGTCAAAAGTGCTTTCCTTCAGAAACTGCTCCACGAAGGATAGGTGGTACGGCACCGCCCAACTGCATGGAGCGTTCCGCGGCAATGTGACCAGGCCCATCCTTCGCAAAACCGGGGACAGATAGAACCTCAGCACGTAGTGACACTTGGAGTTTGCGTGCTGGAGATCTACACACAGCTTGATGCAGCCGCACACGAAGGTGGTCATCAGGATGAGGGCCACGTTGGGTACATTTTTCCCGCCCTTGTCCAGAGATTTGAACATCGTGTCCCTCTGGACCCGGTCCATTTCCCTGCTGCTGGAGGACCATCAATTTGGTGATAGACACTCTTTGGTCTGCACAAAATCTGCTGGTCTTGCAGCGCAAAAAGTTGTCCACGACCGAGTTTTGCAGACTGGCACATTCCAAGGTCCAGGACTACATGCTGAGGGACGCACTTTTATTAAGGTTGTTAAGATAAAGATTCTTTCTCTTCAAAGGTGATCAGAGGGCGAGAGAGAGACAGTGGGAAATGTCCCGACTCCAGAAAAGAATGCAAAATCTGCTCTGGCTGCAGTCGATGGGAGTCGAGGTCAAGGAGGACTTCCAAGAGGTGAAGAACCAGCAGGCCTCGCTCTTTGCCACGGAGGCCTCCAAGATCATCTTCCGGTCCAGAGTCCTCTCCATTGAGCAGGATGAGACGTGCTCACGTTTCTTCTTCCAAAATGTACACAGAGAGAGCTCTGTTATCAGCAGCTTGAAGGAACAGGATGGCTCAGTAACGTCTTTGCAATCCAACACAGCGGCACAGTGGCGCAGTGGTTAGCACCTCAGCCTCACAGCTCCAGTGACCCGGGTTCAATTCTGGAGACTGCCTGTGTGGAGTTTGCAAGTTCTCCCTGTGTCTGCGTGGGTTTTCTCCGGGTGCTCCGGTTTCCTCCAAAAGACTTGCAGGTTGGTAGATAAATTGGCCATTATAAATTGCCACTAGAATAGGTCGGTGGTAGGGAAATATAGGAACAGGTGAGGATATGGTAAGAATATGGGATTAGTATAAATGGGTGGTTGATGGTCGGCACAGACTCGGTGGGCCGAAGGGCCTGTTTCAGTGCTGTACCTCTAAAAAAATATTAAGGATCAGCAAATCCTTTAATGCTGGGCTGCAAGACGCGAAGCCCACAGACAGCACGGCTTCCCAGTTCTTCCTGTCATCTATCACAGAGGTCTTGGAAGACAGCAGGAGGGAGAGACTGGACAAGCCGCTAACTCTGGACGAGCTGACAAAGGCCATCAGGTCCATCGAGACGAGTACATCTCCCGGAAGCGACGGCTTACCGGTTGAGTTGTATTCGGCCCTTTGGGACTGGGTCGGCCCAGACCTGCTGGAAGTATACGACAGTATGCTCCTGGCCGGCAGCATGACAGAATCCATGAGGAAAGGCATCATCACCCTCATCTACAAGCGGAAGGGGGGTGAGGGCGGAAATCAGAAATTGGCGGCCCATCTCACTGCTTAATGCAGATTACAAGATTCTGTCCAAAGTCATCGCCAGTCGAGTCAAGTCTGCTCTGGAGTTGGTGATTCACCCTGACCAGGCCTGCACTGTACTCAGCAGGAAGCTCTCTGATAGTCTCACACTACTCAGGGATATGGACATCTGCCTCATCAGCTTGGACCAGGAGAAGATTTTTGACGGGATATTGCACACATTCATGATGGACCTGCTCTCCAAAATGGGGTTTGGGGAGGGAATCTGCAATTGGTTCAAAATGCTTTACACAAACATCAGTAGTGCAGTCTCAATCAATGGGTGGGAATCATAAAGTTTCCTGATCCAATCTGGAGTCAGACAGGGCTGTCCTCTCTCCCCTGTCTTGTCTGATTGCTGTATCGAACCTTTTGCAGAGTCCATTAGGAAGGATGCAGGCATCAGAGGGGTGACAATCCCAGTCAGTGGACGCACTCAGGTAAAAGCCTCCCTGCACATGGACAATGTTGCTGTCTTCTGCTCGGATCCACCATCCCCTCGCAGACAGATGAGCATCTGCGACCAGTTCGAATCAAAGCCAACTATGGCAAGAGTGAGGCCATGTTCTTTGGGAACCGGGCCGACCGATCCTTTGTCCCCTTCACCATCAGGTCAGACTACCTGAAGGTGCTGGGGATATGGTTCGGAAGGGCCGGGGCCTGCTCCAAAACCTGGAAGGAGCGAGTGGCCAGCGTGCACAATAAACTGAGTGTGTGCGAGCAGCGATCTCTCTCCATTGTGGGTAAGAAAATGGTCATCAGGTGCGAGGCACTCTCGTTGTTGCTGTACGTGGCGCAGGTCTGGCCCATACCCCACTCCTGCACTGTGGCAGTCACCCGAGCCATTTTCCGCTTTATCTGGAGATCTAAAATGGACCAGGGCGGGAGGGACACGATGTTCAAACCTCTGGACAAGGGCGGGAAAAATGTACCCAACGTCGCCCTCATCCTGATGACCACCTTCGTGTGCAGCTGCACCAAGCTGTGTGTAGAGCCCCAGTACACAAACACCAAGTGTCACTATGTGCTGAGGTTTTATCTGTCCCCGGTGTTGCGAAGGATGGGTCTGGTCACATTGCCGCGGATCGCTTCATCCAGTTGGACTGTGCCATACCAGCTATCCTTCGTCTGAATGTTTCTGCGGGAAAACAGCTTTGAACACCAATCCATCAGGCAGTGGTCTGCACGGAATGTCCTCAACGCCCTACGGGAAAAGGAGATGGTGGATCCGGTCGGATGGTTCCCCGAGCAGACTGCCAAAGTCATTTGGCAGAATGCCTCATCACCAGAACTTTCAAACAAGCACCAAGATGTAGCTTGGTTGGTGCGAAGAAGAGCCCTTCCTGTCAGATCCTTCCTGCATGCCCGAAGTCTCACCCCCTCCACACGCGGCCCTCGAGGTGGCTGCGGTGGGGAAGAGGCAGTTGCCCACCTCCTTCTGGAATGTGTCTTTGCAAAGCAGGTGTGGAAAGAGATGCAGTGGTTTTTGTTGAGGTTCATCCCAAGCAGCTCTGTAACACAGGAGTCTGTGCTCTACGGGCTGTTCCCAGGGATGCACACCGAGATAAACATTAACTGCTGCTGGAGGACCATCAATTTGGTGATAGACACTCTTTGGTCTGCCCGAAACCTGCTGGTCTTGCAGCGCAAAGAGTGGTCCACGACCGAGTTTTGCAGACTGGCACATTCCAAGGTCCAGGACTACGTGCTAAGGGACGCACTAAAGCTTGGGGTAGCCACTGCAAAGGCTCAATGGGGAAAGACCACAGTGTAAGGTCCCCCCGCCATAGTGAACTGGGCAGCTGGACCCATTGGAAACCCTTGTGCTGTATACACCAGGTATGGGTTTGCTGTAAAATGTCCATGTCAGGTAAAATGGAATGGAAGGGTTGGGAGGCAACTCACTCCTGTATTGAAGAAAACTGATTTCCTTTGCACTTTTTGGAATGTCAACTTGGTGCTGTTTTGAACTGTTGTATAATGCATTTTTTACAGATTTATATGAAGAAAGCATATTTTTAGGAACAAAAACCTGGGGATTCATATGCATAGTTCTTTGAAGGTGGCAGGACACATTGAGAAAGTAGTTAGCAAAGCATATGGGATCTTGGGCTTCATAAATAGAGGTACTGAGTACAAAAGTAGGGAAGTTATGCTGAACCTGTATAAATTTCTAGTTGGGCCACAACCAGAGAATTGCATCCAGTTCTAGTCAACACACTTTTGGAGGGATGTGAGTGTCCTTGAGAGGGTGGAGGAGATTTAACAGAATGGTTCCAGACATGAGGGATTTTAGCTGTAAGGTTAGGTTGGAGAAGCTGGGGTTGTACTCCTTGCAGCAAAGGAGATTGAGCGGAGATTTGATAGACATGTACAAGATTATAATAAATATGACAGGTTTCGATAACTTACAGGGCGATGGGGATAGAGCGGGGGAATGGGACTGAATGGATTGATTGACATGGGCTTGATGGGCAAAATGACTTCCTGTGCTGCAGTGACTCCAGGACTCAATGACTCTCTCTCCTTCTCTCTCTTTCTCTCTCTCTCTCTGTCTATCGCTTGTCCTCTAACTTTCTATTGCAGTCTCTCTCTCTTTTTTTCACTCTCTCTCTCTCCATTACACACATATTTGTCAATCACATGTCAAAGAAGGAAGCGTAATGAAGGAATGTCTGTGCCCTTGAAAATGTTTCCAGCAGAATAGTTAAATGTTTAAAGTTTCTGTTGGGAGTTTGACCTGAGATGGTGAGACACAAGGATGTGAGGTTATTAAAGTCTTCACCAAATGTAATAGGGAATAATTTTCTTCACTGGTGAACCCAAAGGAACAAATCTGGCACAATAATGAGAAAAGTCAGAGGATTGAGAACGATCCAATGGTTCTTCACATATACAAGTCAGCAGACCCACAGAAAAACAGTAGGTTGAGAGTTCAGATCCAGTGATAGACTGGACAAATATCGAGCCAGTGCTTTTTTCTTTATAAACCTGACATCTGTCCACTTGGCTATTGCACCTCGTCTCGATGTATCTGATAATCCTGATACTATTTGTATTCTACAGTTGCTTTGAAATCACAGGCAATATAAATGGATTGGGAATGTCAATGGTCAGGAACCATTAATGGATTGGGAAAGTCAATGGACTGGAAAATATCAGTGGATTGGGAAATTCTATAGACTGAGTTATTTCAATGGATTGGGACAGTTCAGTACATTGTGAAACATCAATGGATTAGGAAACAGGAATTAAAGGGACAGATGAAGTTCAACCTGGAAAAGTGTGAAGTGATTCATTTTGGAAGGTCGAATTTGAATGCAGAATACAGGCTTAAAGACAGGATGCTTGGTAGTGTGGAGGAACAGAGGGATCTTGGGGTCCATGTCCATAGATCGCTCAAAGTTGCCACCCAAGTTGATAGGGTTGTTAAGAAGGCGTATGGTGTGTTGGCTTTCATTAACAGGGGGATTGAGTTTAAGAGCCGCGAGGTTATGCTGCAGCTCTATCAAGCCCTGGTTAGACCACACTTGGAATATTGTGTTCAGTTCTGGTCGCCTCATTATAGGAAGGATGTGGAAGCTTTAGAGAGGGTGCAGAGGAGATTTACCAGGATGCTGCCTTGACTGGAGGGTATGTTTTACGAAGAAAGTTTGAGGGTGCTAGGGCTTTTCTCATTGGAACGAAGAAGGATCAGAGGTGACTTGATAGAGGGGTACAAGATGATGAGAGGCATAGATAGAGTGGATAGCCAGAGACTTTTTCCCAGGGTGGAAAGGGCTATCACCAGGGGGCATAATTTTAAGGTGATGGAGGAAGGTTTCGGGGAGATGTCAGAGGTAGGTTCTTTACACAGAGAGTGGTGGGTGCGTGGAATGCACTGCCAGCGGTGGCAGTCGAAGCAGATACATTAGGGACATTTAAGCGACTCTTGGTTAGGTACATGGATGATAGTAGAATGAAGGGTATGTAGGTAGTTTGATCTTAGAGTAGGTTAAAGGTTCGGCACAACATCGTGGGCCGACGGGCTTGTACTGTGCTGTACTGTTCTATGTTCTATGTTCCAGATGAAAGGATTGCATTAATCAATGGATTAGAATGTGGAGAGGCAGGAGAAAATGATGCCATTTTAAGTAGGGGGCCGGGAGTTGGTAGAAACAGACCAGGGCTATTTTACTCTCTATCTCACTCCTTTCTTCTATCTGGCTCATTACCACATCCTCTCTCTCTCAGAGCGGTGGGAATCGCTGGAACCCACACTTGTTGCTCAGGTTGTTTGGTTCCGGGAAAATACAAGGTTCACATCAGATTGACAGGAAGGATAAATTTGATTCAGAGCCAATCATATTCCTTTTGGTGATGTGTGCTCAGCCTTGTTATATCAGCAAAGGCAGCAGGAAATGCAAATCCTGAAGAGTTTTGACAGAGTAAAGAAGGAGAAAGTGTTGCCAGTGACAGAAGGGTCAGTAACCAGAGGAAACACATTTAAAGTAATTGACAAAAGAATTCGAGTTGTGATGAGGAGATTGTTTTTTCAGCAGTGTGTTGTTCTGGTCTGGAATGCAATCCTGAAAGGTCAGTGGAAGCAGATTCAATGTTAACTCGAAATGGAATTGGATATATACCTGACATGGAAAATATAACAGGGCAATGGGGGAAAGGACAGGAGTGCGGGATGTGGGATTAATAGAATAGCTCTGTTAAATATCAAGCAAATGCACAGTAATAAGGTTCTGTGCTTGGACCTCAGTTATTTTCAAACCATCAATGGCAGAGAAGGCTCGAGGAACCATGTGGCTTCTCGTCATGTTCTTCCCAGTGTCCAGGATAAAGTGCAACATGACACTGATTTCCAGATGGCCGATACAAATGCAATGGACATCTTTTCTGGAAACATCACATTTAAAGTGATAAACTAATCATCAGGCATGGACAGGGATTGAACCCGTGATCTTCAGTTTATGAAACTGACGCCTTACCACTTGGCCACCATGTCTTTCCTGAATGGGCACCTGAGGCTCCAGAGGAGGAATTGTGATTCTTTTTCAATTTGGTTGAAACAGCATCGAGAAACATGCACAGAAATGAAGAGGGATCGTGGAATGGGGAACAGATCAGCCTCATTTCCATCATCAGCATCATGAAATCTTCATTCAGACATTCCATTCCCATCCTCAGCTTTTCTCACATCTGTACAATAATATGAGTGGACATTGGGTTGTTACTGGGCAGATTATATAAATAGACTATGTGCATCATCACAGGAAGTGCTGTAATATAATCTGTACGGCACCTCATGGAGTGTTGGAGATGAAACCTTCAATGCAAGATGTGCAGAGTAAACTCAGGTTATTTTAACCGTCAGATTCTTATAAATTCTGCCTTGACAGATATCAGAATATTATATGGGGGCCACAGTAAACCAAAGCGAAGATGGCGAAATCTTTGCCTGTACCTTTGAAAAGGTCACTGGACTGAACCAAGCCGAGGACTGGCCGAGATGGTTCCAGAGGTTTGCAAGGTATCGTACTGCATTGGGTCTCGTGCAGAAGCCAGACATGGAGCAGGTCAGTACGCTATTGTCTGCAATGAAGGGAGTGTGCAGGCAACATCCTCATGAAGAACAGAAGGCAACATGTGAAGAGGTTATTAAGGCACTCAACCTATTTTAATTGAGGAAAAAAATGTCATCGTGGAGCCAAAGTTAAAACGCTGCATTTGCTGACAACGCAACCACCAGGTGACGCTGTACTAGCACATGCGCAAATGCAGCCTCTTCCACTGAAACGTCACTGTCTGTGACATTCAGGCAGCTGCCAGGCTTAAAGATGGAGCTCCTCAATTTATCACAGAAAACAACTTCGACCCAAAAATCCCCTCAAAGGTTGCCATCGCCGCCTCCGTCCCACCCCCAACAGTCCCCCGCTCCTTCTTGTGCATTATATAGTACCAAGTCATCTTAATTCACCGAAAGTGAATTACTTTCGGAGCAGTGACTGTCATTTCATAAGCAAATATGGCACATATCTACACAATGGACATGTTTTGGTTGATACTCGGAGAACGTTGCGCTGTTTGTAGTCTCATCAGAAGGACAGCACCTCTGACAGTGCTGCACAACCTCTGTAATTCAGTGAGGTTTCATAGAGTCATAGACTTATACAGGACAGAAACAGGCCCTTCGGCCATCGTGTCTGTGCCGGCCATCAAGTACCGATCTATTCGAATCCCATTTTCCAGCACGTGGCCGTAGCCTTGTATTCTGTGGCGTTTTGAGTTCTCATCTAAATACTTCTTAAATGTTGTGAGGGTTCCTGCCTCTACCACTCCTTCAGGCAATGTGTTCCAGATTCCAACCACCCTCGAAGTGAAACATTTTTTCCTCAAATCCCCTTTAAACAGTGCCATCCCATTCTCCGGACGATCATTCCCCGCTTCCCCCCATCCCACTCTCTGACTGCTCACTCCCCGCTTCACCCGCCACAACCCCCATCCTGCTCTCTGGCTGCTCACACTCCAGGCCATGGGCTCTGCCGCTTCCCTCCTCTCGGCCACTCGCTCCAACATTGCCCCATCACCCCTCGAGGCTCGCCTTGCTTTATCGGGTGGTGCGGTGAAGAATGATCGAATATTGGAGCGAGAGGCCGAGAGTAGGTAAGCAGCATGGCTTAGAGCTAGTGTCTGGAGGGACGTGGGGGGGAAGCGGGGCGTGAGTGGACGCAGAGAGGGCAGTGCGGGGGTGGGGGGGGGTAGCAAGCGGCCGGAGGGCGGGGGAGCGGGGTAGCGAGGAGCGGGCAGTGAGCGGCCTGGAGTGAGTGGCTGAGAGGGGGTAGAGAGTTTTCCCGCGCATGCGCCACTTCGTCCTGGAAGACGTAGGCTGAGCATGCACAGTATCTCAGAGCGCAGGAGACTGTTCGTGCATGTGCGAGCTTGGAGCGCTCTGATGACGTCGGCTGGCTGCTGCATTGTCAGGAATCACTTTGAATTTAATAAGCGTACAAAACAGAAAGGGGAGAGTATTCATTCATTTATCAATGACTTGTACAATCTCACGGAGGTTTGTGAATGCGGCAACTTAAGGGAAGAGCTGAATGGAGACAGGATTGTGTTCGGGGTATTAGACAACACCCTTTCAGATCATCTACAGTCCAGGGCTGATCTCACATTAACGAAAGAGTATCAATTGAGCAGCCAAGCAGAGGTTAGAAAGTTTAACCAATCCATTGTTCGAGGGGACAGGGAGAGTCTGATCTCGAGAGTTGCAGATTCAATTGAATTTGTTAAGAAAACAAAAGGAAAAATTAGTGGTAAAAGACAAGAAAGACGGGAAGAGCATCTAGTGGTAGCTGCAACCAATTGCAGTAGGTGTGGCCGAGAGAGACACAAGTGGGAAAACTGCCTCGCCAAAGAAGCTGAGTGTTTTTCCTGCAGAAAGTTGGGACACTTTCAGTCAGCGTGTGGCAGTAAAATACCAGCACTGAATATAATTAAAGGGAAATCCCCAGAGAGCAAAAACATGAATGAAGTACAGGATATCCAAAGTGTGGAAATACATTTTTTAGGTGAAATCCAGGAAATAAAGTGAGAGTTGCTGGACGACAGAAATTCTGAAATATTTTAAGACAGAGGTAGATAGATTCTTGATAAACAAGGGGGTGAAAGGTTATCAGGGGCAGGTGGGAATGTGGAGTTGAGGTTGCAATCAGATCAGCCATGATCTTATTGAATGGTGGAGCAGGCTCGAGGGGCCGAGTGGTCTACTCCTGCTCCTAATTGGTATGTTTGTATGTAAGAAAACATGTTCTAGATACAATGAGAACTATCATTTGTTTGGAAATGGATTTGAAACCCCCTTTTATCAAAAGGTTATAGAGCTTTAATTTTTCTACAATTAACAGACAAATCCTTGTGGAGTTGAGATTGACAGAAACAATGGGCTGGATTCTATAGAGCCCTCGACGTCGAGATCTGTGGTGGGAGTGGGGTGGGGGCCGCCTGAAGATGGCCCCGGATGAGACCCGCCACAGACCTCAACGCCGGCAGGGCCTGGCTCGATATTGCCGGCGACGGCGAGGCCTTGTGGGGGACCTCCACCGCTCGGCAACGGGACCACAAACCTGCATTAATTATTATCCCATCACTTCCTGATGTTCCGCTGCGATCTTCAGCCCAGTGGCCGGCACTGCCGTGCCTTCGGAGCCCCACCCGGGCAAATGAGGTGCAACACTGGTGGGGAGGGGGGAGAAGGAAAGTTTCTCAGTGTAGGGGTGGGGGGACGGAGTCAAATTAATGTCATGGGTGTAGGGGATGGTGGGAAGGGTTATAGTTTACAGTTTGTGCAGTTTTGGGCGGAAGGTCAGATGGTAAAGGTAGGTTTTGGGAGGGAAGGGTAAATAATTAATTGAACTGTTATTGGGGGAATGGGAGAGAGGCAAAAGCAATGTATTTATTTCATTTCATTTAATCTTCCTTTAAATATTTTCCAGTAGGACTAACAGCCCTTTAAAAATGGCTGACACTCCTGTTCAGTACGAAGGCAGTGCTGCACGATCAGAAATGCTGTTTTTCAGGTGAGACAGAAAACTGAGGATCCCTCTGCCCTCTCAGGTGGATGTTAAAGGTACCATGGCACTATTTCAGAGAATAGAAGGGGAATTATTTCTGGGATGCTGGTCATTGTTTAACCCTGAATCAACATCACTTCAAAACAGATTATCTCGTTTTTATCACGTTGTTGTTTCTGGGAGCTTGCTGTGCGCACATTGGCCACCATGTTTCCTACATGACTACAGTGACTACACTTGGAAAGTCCTTCATTGGCTGTAAAAGGCTTTGCAACGTCCTGTGGTCGTGAAATGGAAGTCTTGCTTTTTCCATTGTTATCAGTGTCATTGTGATCAAAAGATAGGATGCGTGAACACAAAGTTTAAATCAATTTTGATTAAAATAATGTAAAAGTATCTATATTCTTGCACTGTACTTAATAATCTCCATCTTCCTATCCTTACAGAGTGCAATGTCATCGACCCTGAAATTGATTCCAGAATCTCATAGAATCTTAAACTCATAGAAAGTTTAAGGCACAGAAAGAGGCCACTTGGCCCTCAGACAATTTCAGCCCAGTTCTGATGAAAGGTCACAGATCTGAAACGTTAACTCTGTTTCTCTCTCCACAGGTGCTGCCAGACCTGCTGAGTATTTCCAGCATTTTCTGTTTTTATTTCAGATTTCCAGCATCTGCAGTATTTTGCTTCTGTGTTACTTTGAAAGTTAAAACTGAACCACCTGTTTACAATTCACACTGGCGTCTCCCATGAAATGATTCTGTATAATATTGATATAATGAATACAGATTCCGACACAGAGCTTCCTGTGGGGAATTGGGGATATGAAAACCAGCAGACTCTGCAGGGATTTCCACTGGGAGCACAAATTCACAAAATCTACCTTTTATATATCGATTCATTTTGATTGTCCTTCTGGAAAATTATTTTGAAACAATTTAAACATCAACCCACAGCTCCATGACTGGGTCAATTATGAGGTCATCCTCTGACAGGTCATGTGACAGCTGGAGCCACAAGACATCAGAACCAGATTTGTGACTGGATTAAAACCCTGAATCCTGTCCCAATGGTTTTTCAAATAAAGCTGTTGCTGTTTGAAAACACAGCAGTTAAATTTTCTGCCTGATCATGAGGGGAGCTCGGGAGAAATTTACAAAACTCAATCCTTCAACAAAATAGTTCAAAAATCATTAATATCGAAATCATGTGAGGATTTATATGCAGGAGAAACAAGCAGAATATAGAAAGTACAGAGGAGAGCTGAAAAAGGAAATGAGATCAGCAAGAGAATGTATGAGAAAAGATTAGCAGGTCACATAACTGGGAACACTGAAGTCTTTTACCAACATATGGACAGTCAATGAAAGGGTGGGTCAATTAGGAGATCCTGTGGAGGCAGAGGGTGTGGCTGAGGCATTAATTAAGTATCACAAAATAAGCGGATGCTGCAAATGTCACAGTAAAGGAGGAGGAAGTGAAGAAATTGGACAGGATGAAAATAGATAAAGTGGAGACAATTACAAGGTTGGCAGCTCTCACAGTGGAAAAGTCACCCAGTTTGAATGGGCTGCATCCTGGGTTGCTGAGGGAAGTAAGGGTGGAAATATCAGAGACTCGAACCACAATCTTTCAATCCTCCTTAAATATGGGAATGTTGCCAGAGGACTGGAGGATGCAGGTAAGCTTGGGTAGTTCGATCTTAGTTTAACTTGACCATTTTTATAATGTATCCATTGTAATAACTAACAAGGTCAAGAAAGCCATTTTATAATTAACACATGACCAAAGGAGCCATTTTATGTTCAGTACTAACGTGCTGTGCAGAGGACACTATTTGTGCTTAAACATTAGCACAACACGGGAAGAAACGGTTGCCGATTATAAGCTCTCACTCAATTGGTGCAGAGTATGAGCGCCAGGGGTTACTTCTGACAGTTGAAGAGATCATCGCATCTCATTGGATAGCTGCCACCCACTCCAAGCTGGGCAGCCCCCAATCAGTTAGGTGCTGTCCTGCCACGACCTGCTTGCTTCAATGGGTGCTTGGAGCTTAGAGAGTCATCTCTCAACAGGCGGATCGATAATCAATGCACCAAGAAAAACAAGCTCAACAAAGAAGACACCAGTCCTTCGCATCGCAAGCTGGAATGTGAGGATCATGTGTCCTGGCCTTACTGACACCCTTCTGCAGGTTGATGACACACACAAGACAGCTTTGATGGACAAAGAACTCAGAGAAAGGCTCAATGTGGACATTGCTGTGCTGCAAGAAACTAGACTCGTCCAAAGTGGATCCCTCAAAGAGAAACACTACACCTTCTTCTGGCAGGGGAAAGCCCAAGAGGCAACTCGTGAGCATGGAGTGGTTTTCACAGTGCAAAACACGCCACTTGAGATGAGTGAACCAGCCACAGTAGGCTCAGAGAGACTTCTTACTCTTCACTTGTCAACAAGCGTGGGCCCAGTTAATCTCATGTGCATCTATGTCCCGACACTCACCTCCACCCCAGATGTCAAGGATCAATTCTATGTGACACTTGACACTGCCATCAGTAGAATTCCCAGCACTGAGGGACTGTACCTTCTAGGAGACTTCAACGCAAGCTTGGGTACTGACTACAGCTTGGCCAACGAGCATAGAGCACCAGGGGATTGGCAAGATGAATGAAAATGGACAGAGGTTGCTGGAGCTATGCTGTCACCATGGATTCTGTGTGATGAACAGCTACTTCCAGGTCAAGCTGTGCCACAGGGTGTCCTGGAGACATCTGCGATCACACCACTGGCACCAGCTAGACCTTATCATCACCAGACATACCACCCTCAGCAGTGTCCTCATCACTCACAGCTATCACAGCGCTGACTGTGACACTGAGCACTCCCTGGTGTGTAACACGGTCAGGCTTCAGCCAAGGAAGCTTCATCCATCCAAGAAGAAAGTCGTCCTCAGATCAACACTTGACGAACCACAGATCCAGAAAGGACCCAGGAGTTCCTCAACATCCTCGATCAGGCTCTTTCAGACAACAATGCACAAGGTCTCAGTGCGGTGTCAAAGTGGAATCATCTGTTAACAAGCAGATGGAAAGGTGAGTGGAGCATTACCTTAAACTCGACATAACGGAGAATATTGTCATTGAAGTGGCTCTCAGTGCCATTCCAGACTTCCCTGTCATGGAGGAGCTGGACAGTGACCCCACCATAGTGGAGCTCAACAAAGCCATTGACCATCTTGCCAGTGGTAAAGCCCCGGGAAATGATGGTATTCCACCTGGAATCATCAAAAGTGGAAAAGCGGCTCTACTGCAGCATCTCCATGAACTTCTGTGTCTCTGTTGGAAGGAAAGATCTGCACCTCAAAACATGCGTGATGCAAACATTGTCACCTTGTACAACAATAAGGGGGAATCGCAGTGACTGCAGCAATTAGCGAGGCATCTCCTTGCTAAGTATTGTGGGGAAGGTCTTTGCTCGCATTGCTCTGACCAGATTGCAGACCCTGGCATCACACATCTATCCTGAGTCTCAGTGCAGCTTCAGAGCTGGTAGATCGACAGTCGAAATGATTGTCTCACTTCGGCAGTTGCAGGAGAAGTACTGTGAACAGTACAGACCACTCTACATTGTCTTTACATATGAACATACGAATTAGGAGCAGGAGTGGGCCACTCGTCCCTTCGAGCCTGCTTCACCATTCAATAAGCTCATGGCTGAACTGATTACTCCACATTTCCATCTACCTCCGATAACCTTTCACCCCCTTGCAGATAAAAAATCCATCCATCTCTCCCTGAAAAATATTCAAAGACTCTGCTTCCACCGCCTTTTGAGGAAGAAAATTCCAAAGACTCACGACCCTCTGAGGGGGAAAATTGCTCCTCATCTCTGTCTTAAATGGGTGACCCCTTATTTTTAAACAGTGACCCCTAGCTCTAGATTCTCCCACAAGGGGAAACATCCTTTCCACATCCACCCTGTCAAAACCCTTCAGGATCTTGTATGTTTCAATCATGTCGCCTCTTTCTCTTCTAAACTCTAGTGGATACGAACCTAGCCTGTCCAATCTTTCCTCATAAGACAGCCCACCCATTCCATGTATTAGTCTAGTAAACCTTCTCTGTACTACCTCCAATGTATTTACATCCTTCCATAAATAAGGAGACCAGTACTGTACTCAGTATTGCAGAAGAGGTCTCACCAATGCCCTATATAGCTGAAGCATAACCTCCCTACTATTGTATTCAATTCCCCTGGCGATAAATGATAACATTCTATTAGCTTTCCTAATTACGTGCTGTACCTGCAGACTAACCTTTTGCGATTCGTGCACTAGGACACCCAGATCCCTCTGCATCTCAGATCTCTGCAATCTCTCACCATTTAGATAATATGCTTTTTTATTCTTCCTGCCAAAGTGGACAATTTCCCACTTTCCCACATTATACTCCATTTGCCAGGTCTTTGCCCAGTCACATAACCTATCTATATCCCTTTGTAGCCCCCTTATGTCCTCTTCACAACCTACTTTCCGACCTATCTTTGTCATCAGCAAATTTAGCAACCATACTTTTGGTCCCTTCATCAAAGTCATTTCGAGAATTGTAGAAGGTTGAGGCCCCAGCACAGATCCCTGTGGACCACTCGTTACTTCTTGCCAACCAGAAAATGACCCATTTACGCTGACTCTCTGTTTCCTGTTCGCTAGCCAATCTTCTATCCATGCCAATATGTTACCCCTGACACCATGAGCTTTTATTTTCTGCAATAACCTTTGATATGTCACCTTATCCTTCTGGAAATAGAAGTACAATACATCCACCGGTTCCCCTTTATCCACATCACATGTAACTCCCTCAAAGAACTCCAATAAATTGGTTAAACATGATTTCCCTTTCACAAAACCATGTTGACTCTGCCTGGTTACCTTAATGTTTTCTAAATGCCCTGCTGTAACATCTTCAGTCATCGCTCCTAACATTTTCCCGAAGACAGATGTTAAGCTAACCGGCCTGTCGTTTCCTGCTTTCTGTCTCCCACCCTTTTTGAATAAATGAATTACATTCGCTACTTTCCAATCGAACAGAACCTTCCCGAAGCGAGGGAATGTTGGAAAATTAAAACCAGCGCATCAACTATCTCACTAGCCACTTCAGGACCTGGCGACTTGTCAGCCCGCAGCTCCAACAATTTGTTTAGTACCACTTCCCTGGTGATTGTAATTTTCTTGAGTTCCTCCCTCCCTTCCATTTCCTGACTTACAGCTCAAACTGGGATGTTATTTGTATCCTCAATAGTGAAGACCAATCCAAAGTATCTGTTCAATTCATCTGCCATCTCTTAATTATCCATTATTAATTCCCCAGACACACTTTCCATAGGACCAACACTCACTTAGTTAACTCTTTTCTTTTTAAAATATCTATCCAAACTCTTACTAGTTGTCTTTATATTTCTTGCTAGCTTTCTCTCGTACTCTAATTTTACCTTCCTTATCAATCTTTTTGTAATTCTTTGCTTTTTTTTTTATATTCTGTCCAATTTTCTGACCTGCCTCCCACCTTTGCACAATTATAGGCTTTTCCTTTAAGTTTGATAGTATCTTTAACTGTTTTCATTAAATATGGATGGTGAGTCCCACCTTTGGAATTTTTCTTTCTCGTTGAAATGTATCTATTCTGTGTATTCTGAAATTTTCCTTAAATGTCTGCCACTGCATCTCTATTGACTTATCCCTTAACCTAATTTGCCAGTTCACTTTAGCTAGCTCTGCTTTCATGCCCTTATAATTGCCCTTATTTAAGTTTAAAATACTAGTCTGGGACCCACTTTTCTCTCCCTCAAACTGAATGTAAAATTCAATCATATTATGATCGCTACTACCTCGGGGCACCTTAACTATGAGGTCATTAATTAATCCTATCTCATTGCACAATGCCAGGTCTAGTATAGACTGCTCTCAGGTTGGCTCCAGAACTTATTTTTCCAAGAAATTATCCCAAAAACATTCTGTGGACTCCTCATCTAGGCGTCCTCTGCCCATCAGAATATTCCAGTCTAAATGGATTTCAAAATCCACCATAATTATTGCTGTACCTTTCTGACAAGCTGCCATTATTTCTTTTTTTATACCCCATCCTGCAGTGTGGTTAATGTTAGGTGGCCTGTACACCACTCCCACAAGTGACTTCTTGCCTGTATTATTTCTCATCTAAACTCAAACTGCTTCAACATCGTGATCTCCTGAACTTAGGTCATCCCTCTCTATTGCGCTAATACCATCATTAATTAACAGAGCTACCACACCACCTTTTCCAAGCTTCCTGTCCTTCCTAAATGCCATGTAACCTCCAATATTCACATCCCAATCTCTGTCGCCCTGCAGCCAGATCTCTGTAATGACTATCAGATCGTACTTATTTATTCTATTTGTGCTCTCAGTTCATCTGTTTTGTTTCGAATGCTCCATGCATTCATATACAGAGCATTTAGTTTTGTCCTTTTATTATTTTTGTAACCTCTAGCCTTATCTGTTGATTTACTCTGAGATTTGTCTGCTCTGTCCCTTCCTGTTACAGTCTGTTTATCATTTCCCATATTTATACCTTTTTCTCTTGCCTTGTCTCTCCTCCTTGATTCACCATATCTTCCCAAATTTGATCCCTTGCCCCCACTATTCATTTGAAAACTGTCTCTACTTCCCTCGTTATGTGGCTCGCTAGAACACCGGCACCAGCACGGTTCAGGTGTAGACCGTCCCAACGGTACAGCCACCACTTTCCCCAGTACTGGTGCCAATGTCCCACGACCCAGAACCCACTACTACCACACCAGTCTTTGAGCCACGCATTAATTTCTCTAATCTTATTTGTCCTATGCCAATTTGCACATGGCTCAGGTAATAATCCAGAGATGATTAACTTTGAGGTTCTGCTACTTAATTTGCTGCCTAGTTCCTCATACTGATTTTGCAGAACCTCTAACCTTATCCTGCCCATGTCATTGGTACCGACATGGACCACGACGACTGGATCCTCCCCCTCCCATTGTATGTTTCTCTCCAGCCCTCAGCAGACGTCCTGAATCCTGGCACCGGCAGGCAACACAGCCGTCTGGACTCTTGCTCTTTGCTGCAGAGAACAGAGTCAATCCACCTGACTATACTGTCCCCTACTACCACTACATTCCTTTTTTCTCACTCTTTGAGCCGCAAACTTTTTTTTTATTTCCAAAATATACTTTATTCATAAAAACCTGTAACAATTACATTGCCAAACAGTTTAAAACAGCATCAAAAAATACAAACATTTCAAGGGAGATCAGTTTCCTTCAATACTGTCATGAGTTTCTTCCCAACCCTTCCGTTTCACAATTGTCATGTCAATTGCAGTTTTACATTTACAGCAATTGAGAATATTCACGATACGGTTCGAGGGGTTTCCCATGGATCCAGCCCCTCAGTCCAGCTTGGTGGGGGAACATTACACTGTGGTCTTTCCCCATTGAGCCTTTGCTGCGGCTGCCCCAAGCTTTAGTGCGTCCCTCAGCACGTAGTCCTGGACCTTGGAATGTGCCAGTCTGCAACATTCGGTGGTGGACAACACTTTGCGCTGGAAGACCAGCAGGTTTCGGGCAGACCAAAGGGCGTCTTTCACCGAATTGATAGTCCTCCAGCAGCAGTTGATGTTTGTCTCGGTGTGCGTCCCTGGGAACAGCCCGCAGAGCACAGACTCCTGTGTTACAGAGCTGCTTGGGATGAACCTTGACAAAAACCACTGCATCTCTTTCCACACCTGCTTTGCAAAGGCACATTCCAGGAGGAGGTGGGCGACCGTCTCTTCCCCACCACAGCCAATGCGGGGGCACTGTGCGGAGGGGGCGAGACTTCGGGTGTGCATGAAGGATCTGACGGGGAGGGCCCTTCTCACCACCAGCCAAGCTACGTCTTGGTGCTTGTTTGAAAGTTCTGGTGATGAGGCATTCCGCCAAATGACTTTGACGGTCTGCTCGGGAAACCATCGGACAGGATCCACCGTTTCCTTTTCCCGTAGGGCCTTGAGGACATTCCGTGCAGACCACTGCCTGATGGACCGGTGGTCAAAGGTGTTTTCCCGCAGAAACTGCTCCACGAAGGATAGGTGGTACGGCACCGCCCAACTGCATGGAGCGTTCCGCGGCAATGTGACCAGGCCCATCCTTCGCAACACCGGGGACAGATAGAACCTCAGCACGTAGTGACACTTGGAGTTTGCGTACTGGGGATCTACACATAGCGTGATGCAGCTGCACACGAAGGTGGTCATCAGGATGAGGGCCACGTTGGGTACATTTTTCCCGCCCATGTCCAGAGATTTGAACATTGTGTCCCTCCGGACCCGGTCCATTTTAGATCCCCAGATGAAGCGGAAAATGGCTCAGGTGACAGCCACGGCGCAGGAGTGGGTTGTGGGCCAGACCTGCGCCACGTAGAGCAACAACATGAGCGCCTCGCACCCGATGACCAGGTTCTTACCCACAATGGAGAGAGATCGCTGCCCCCACATGCCCAACTTTTGTCGTACCTTGGCTACTCGCTCCTCCCATGTTTTGGTGCACGCCCCGGCCCTTCCGAACCATATCCCCAGCACCTTCAGGTAGTCTGACCTGACGGTGAAGGGGACAAAAGATCGGTCAGCCCAGTTGCCAAAGAACATGGCCTCGCTCTTGCCGTGGTTAACTTTGGCTCCCGAGGCCAGTTCGAACTGGTCGCAGATGCTCATCAGTCTGCGCACAGACAGCGGATTCGAGCAGAAAACGGCGACGTCATCCATGTACAGGGAGGTTTTGACCTGAGTGCCTCCGCTGCCTGGGATTGTCGCCCCTCTTATGCTCGCATCCTTCCTAATATACTCAGCAAAGGGTTCAATACAGCAAACAAACAAGACCGGGGACAGAGGGCAGCCCTGTCTGACTCCAGATTTGATCGGGAAACTTTCAGATTCCCAACCGTTGATTGAGACTGCGCTACTGATGTTTGTGTAGAGCAGTTGGATCCAATTGCAGATTCCCTCCCCAAGCCCCATTTTGGAAAGCACGTCCATCATGTAGGTGTGCGATATCCTGTCAAAAGCCTTCTCCTGGTCCAGGCTGATGAGGCAGGTGTCCACCCTCCTGTCCCGTACGTAGGCGATCGTATCCCTGAGTAGCGCGAGACTATCAGAGATCTTCCTGCCGGGTACAGTACAGGTCTGATCGGGGTGAATCACCAACTCCAGAGCAGACTTGACTCGACTGGCTATGACTTTGGACAGAATCTTGTAATCAACATTAAGCAGTGAGATGGGCCGCCAATTTCTGATTTCTGCCCTCTCCCCCTTCTGCTTGTAAATGAGGGTGATGATGCCTTTTCTCATGGATTCTGACATGCTGCCGGCCAGGAGCATACTCTCGTATACTTCCAGCAGGTCCGGGCCGACCCAGTCCCACAGGGCCGAGTACAACTCGACCGGTAAGCCGTCGCTCCCGGGAGTTTCACTCGTCTCGAAAGACTCGACGGCCTTTGTCAGCTCGTCCAGAGTTAGCGGCTTGTCCAGTCTCTCCCTCCTGCTGTCATCTAAGACCTCTGTGATAGATGACAGGAAGGACTGGGAGGCTCTGCTGTCTGTGGGCTTCGCGTCATACAGCCCAGCATAAAAGGATTTGCTGATCCTTAGTATGTCGGACTGCGAAGACGTTACCGAGCCATTTTTCTTCCTTCAGGCTGCTGATAACAGAGCTCTCTCTGTGTACCTTTTGGAAGAAGTAACGCGAGCACGTCTCATCCTGCTCGATGGAGCGGACTCTGGACCGGAAGATGATCTTGGAGGCCTCCTTGGCAAAGAACGTGGCCTGCTGGCTCTTCACCTCTTGGAGGTCCTCCTTGACCTCGACCCCAATTGACTGCAACCGGAGTAGATTTTGCATAATTTTCTGGAGTCGGGACACTTCCCTCTGTCTCTCTCTCGCCTTCTGAACACCTTTGTGGATGAAGAACCTCTTGATGTTCTCCTTAATCGCTTCCCACCAGTGAACTGGAGACTCAAAGAGGGGTTTCACGGTCCTCCAACCATTGTAATCCCTTTTGAGTTCCTCAACGTTCTCTGGGGTCAGCAGTGTCGCATTGAGCTTCCACGTCCCTCTGCCAACCCGCTGGTCGTCCTGTAAGTGACAGTCGGCCAGTAAGAGGCAGTGGTCGGAGAAGAACACTGGCTTGACGTCGGTGGATCCGACCGTGACAGCACGGGACACAAACAGGAAGTCAATCCTGGAATGGGCAGACCCGTCCGATATTGACCATGTGTATCTGCGCTGCGCTCCGTCTGCAGGTTTGCTGAAGACGTCGTGCAGTTTGGCATCTTTAACTGTTTCTATTAGGAATCTGGACGTAGCGTCCAGTTTGCTGTCGTCACTGCCGGATCGTCCAGCCGCATCGATGATGCAGTTGAAGTCACCGCCTCGGATGACCGGCCTGGACGTCGCCAGCAGCAGTGGGAGCTGCTGGAAGACGGTCAGCCGCTCGCTGCGTTGTACCGGGGCGTACACGTTGATCAACCGGAGCGGAGCTTTGTTGTACATCACGTCTGCTACGAGGAGGCGGCCGCCCACCAACTCCTTAACTTCGGAGATGGTGAAGTTACCTCCCCGCAGCAGAATACCCAGGCCGGAGGAACGGCAGTCATTACCCCCCGACCAGATCGATGGCCCGTGGGACCACCATCGCGACCACTGCCTGTAGGTGCTGAGGTGTGGTATTCCACACTCCTGCAGAAACAGTAGGTCAGCTTTGACCTTGGCAAGGTAATCCAAGGTTGAAACACATCGCGTAGTAGATTTAATGCTACGCACATTAATGGAAGCAATTCTTACACCCATCTTTTACTAAAAATTAGTTGTTGCTTCCCATACCATTTGTCCTCGCTAGTCCCAGTCCTTCCCCTTCGGGATGTTCCTGCATACCCATCGTTTGCGCAAGCAGTTTCACGTTGGTTGGGCTCAGAAACCCCTCCTGATTTTTCATGCAGGGTTTGTGCCGCTCGGGTGACATCGTGGGGGTCTTGTAGGCAGAGAGGATTGGGTTGTCCTCAGCTGCTTCCATCTGTTCCTCCTCGAAAACATCACAGCTCCCGGTCTCCAGGAGCTCAGGTGCGCCAGACGTGTCTTTGCTCCCGGTGTCCCGGAGCTGAGATGCGTTGGCCACGTCGTTACGTGTGTGGCATTGGGGTTGGGGCACGCCGGGCCCATCACAGCTTCCAGTGCCCGGGGGCTGGGATGCTCCATCATCCATCTCGGAGTTCTGCCGCCTCTTTTGAAGGGGCTGTCGCTCCAGCATTTCCCCGTCCAGTGAAGAGGAGTTGTTGCAGTCTGATTCAGAAGAGAGCCTCCTCATGCCACTGGTTTGGGTGGTGGCTTTGGGATGTTTTTTCTTTGTGGTTTTCCTCTGGACCACTTGCCACTGACCTGTTTGTCCATCTGCTGCCTCCTCCTCCATTGATTCTGTCTGTGGAGGAGGGGTTTCCGGGCGCTGGATAGGTGCTGGGTCGTTGCTTTCAGCTGCCTCCCCTTCCTTCTCAAGTTGAAGTTCCTCGCTGCGGAGAAGGTTGCTGGTCTCCTTTCGAACAGCGGACGCCTTCGTCGAACCTTCTCCCGGCCTTTCCTTGGACCTTGCCGCCTGAACATAGCTGAGGCAACGTTTGGGGCAGGTCTTGTAGAGATGGCCTGCCGCACCGCACAAGTTGCAACACTTAATCTGCTTACAGTCCTTGGTCTGATGGCCTTCCTCCTTGCAGTTCTTGCAAACAACCGTGCTGCAGTTGGCTGCCATGTGACCAGATTTGCCACAGGTGCGGCAAACTCTGGGCTGCCCAGCGTAGACCAAGAAGCCTCGACTTCCCCCGATAGCGAAGCTGGAGGGAGGGTGGATGATGGCTCCACTGGGATCTACCTTCAAGGTCACCTTGACCTGCCGCTTGCTGGTCCAGATCCCAAAGGGGTCCTTGACATCAGTGCTGCTGCCGGCCACCTCGACGTACCTGGCGAGAAAGGTGAGTACATCCACCACCGGAACATGGGGGTTGTAGAGGTGAATCGTCACCACCCGGTCCCGTTGTGACGGAAGCGTGAAGAGCGGCTCCGCTGTGAGGATCGACAGTGGCGCCCGGTCCCCTTTCTCCTTGAACGCCTTCAGAAACTTGATGCATCCCGCCACGTTCCAGAACGTCACGTCGAAGTATCCACTGCTGGGGAATTCCTGCAGGCAGAAGACGTCCGTCGCTTGAAATCCGCAGCAATCGAAGAGAATTTTCTTGATTAAGAAGGTGCGATCGACCGGTGCATCTCCTTCCTTGTCCTTCACGACCACCCGAACAGTGTTGCGCACTCCCTGGCCCGAAACGCGAAAATTGGTTATAGCCATTTTACTCAAAGTTCCCCCAGGATCAAAAGGCAATGATCATGGTCTCTTCTCAATCAAATAAGCACTGATAAGAACAGATACTACACTTGCTGCAGATGTGTTTGCTCTGGATCACACTGGCATCCAGGAGCTCCAAAAAGCTGCAGCTGTGACACATCACCTGTCCTGTCATCCTGAACGTGTTTCAATTAACTACTTAATTATTTTATTCAATTGTTTATTGTATTAAGCTTACTACTAGTTTGTTTACTATTTTAAACATGAGGACCAAAATGGACCTTAATCACTTACCAGATACTCATCAAACATGCAGCTTTTTCCAAACCAATCAACTACCTGCTTGCCTGTGATGTCACAGCTTACCAGATCCTCACCAAACAGCTCCTTCCACTGCACCGAAGCAAGAACCAAATCCTGGAAACTCACCCCAGCAGCTCTCTGTTTCCCTGCTCTCACTCTCCATTGTGATGTCACTCATTGATTTTTTTACCCTTGCTCTGCTCCTGCCGTGCTCCTCTGCCTCTCGCTCTGTCTCTGAGTCGGTGCTTTTGACACACTTGTCAACTCTTTGTTCCGTTGTGCTCTTCAATCTCTGGTCCAAAATCTGACTCAAGTGGGATTTGAATCCACAACCTTTAAATGCCTTCTTTATCATTATTTAGAAGTCCAACACGCTATCCATTGCGCCACAGAGCCGCACTTATTATGAACGACATCACCAAGGCCTTTGATCTTGTCAGCAGAGACGGACTCTTCAAACTGCGATGGAAACTCGGCTGCCCTCCTGAACTCTTGGGCATCATCTCTTCTTTCCACGAGAACATGCACAGTTCCATCAGTTACAATGGAGCAACATCAGACACTTTCAAGATCAGCAGTGGGGTAAAGCAGGGCTGCGCGCTGGCGCCAACTCTCTTAGGAACAGAGGAACATAGGAGTAAGCCATTCAGCCCGTCGAGCCTGTTCTGCCATTCAATTCGATCATGGCTGATCATCTACCTCTATCTGCCACTTTCCCGTGCTATCCCCATATCCCTTGATGTCCTGAGTATGAAGATTTCTAACAATTTCTGTCTTGGACATGCTCAATGTTTTAACTGCCACAGCTCTCTGGGGTAGAGAAGTCCAGTGATTCACCACCGTCTGAGTGTAGACATTCAACCCTATCTCAGTTTTAAATGGCCTACTCCTTATTCTGAGACTTGGTCCCCTGATTTTAGACTCACCAACCAGGGCAAACATCCTATCTACATCCACACTGTCACACCCTGTAAGAATTTTATCAGTTTCAATGAGATCACCTCTCATTCTTCGAAACTTAAAGGAATACAGGCCCAGTTTCAGTCCCACCATCCCAGGGATTAGTCTGGTGACCCTCTGTTTCACTCCCTCTATGGCAAGTATATCCTTCCTTAGATGAGGAGACCAAACGATACACAATACTCCAGCGCGGTTTCACCAAGGCTCTATACAATTGCAACAAGACATCTTTACTCCCGTACTCAAGACCCCTTGTGTGAAGGCCAACATACCATTTGCCTTCCTAATTGATTGCTGCACCTGCACAAGAGCTTTTAGTGTCTCATGAACAAGGACACCCAGGTCCCTTTGGGCATCAACACTTCCCAATCTCTCACCATTTAAGAAATACTCTGTCTTTCTGTTTATTCAACCAAAGTGGAGAACTTCACATTTATTCACATTACATTCCATCTGCCATGTTCTTTCCCATTCACTTAGCCTCTCCAGGTTCCCTGGAAGCCTCTCTGCATCCTTCTCACAGCTCACACTTCACCTAGCTTTATGTCATCTGCAAACTTGGAAATATTACATTTAATCCCCACATCCAAATCATTTATTTCGGTTGTTAACAGCTGTGGCTCCAACACTGATCCTTGCAGTTCCCCAATAGTAACAGCCTGCCATCCTGAGGAGGACCCGTTATTCCTGCTCTCTGTTTTCGGTCTGTTAACCAATTCTCAATCCATATCAGTATATTATCCCCAAGCCTATGTGCTCTAAATTTGTTTACTCACCTCCTGTGTGGGACCTTACCAAAGGAAAATACAAATACCACACATCCACTGGTTCTCCTTTATCTGTTCTACAGGTAACATCCTCAAAAAACTCAACGGGTTTTTTCAAGCCTATTTTCCTTTTCACGAATCTATGTTGACTCTGCCCAATCATATCATTATTTTCTAACTGTCTAGTTATCACATCCTTTATAATTGGTGTATTCTTCTCCATGCTGCTATTGTACACAGATGGGGGTGTTCACCTGTATATCAGAGCTGACGACAAGCTGTTCATCTTGGCAAGACTCCACTTGGACGTAGAGACTTGGACGTAGAGACTCCACTTTCCATCAACATTGACAACCTCACTTTGGAGGTTGTCAACAGTTCACATACCTTGGATCAACAATCACCAGCAATCTGTCCCTTGATGCTGAAATCAGCACCAGGATTGCCAATGCTGCAGCTGTCATGTCAAAGTTGAGAAGACGGGTGTGAACCGACAGCAAACTGACCGAAAATACAAAACTCCATGTGTACCAGGCTTGTGTTCTCAGCACCCTCCTTTATAGTAGAGAAGCATCAACAACTTATACAAGCCAAGAAAAGCAGCTGAACAGCTTCCACCTCCACTGCCTCAGATGGATATTGGGCATCTCCTGGCAGGACAGAGTGCCGAATGAGGAAGTACACCAGCGTGCAGGGATCCGCAGCATGTTTGCCCTTTTGAGTCAGAGGCGGCTCTGTTGACTGGGCCAAATGAATGACAGTCACATTGCCAAATACATGCTCTGTGGTGAGCATGGGAAAAAATCAAGTCATTTGGAGAGGTTTGAGTTAATTAACGAGAGTGGGCATGGATCTATAAATGAAAGTTCATGCTTGATGAATCTAACTGCATTTTCTGATAAACTATCTGAGAAAGTTGATGAAGGGAATGCAGTGGATGTTGTTTATATGGATTTTACCAAAGCATTTTATAAAGTACCACATAAAAGGGTGGTTAACAAAATTGAGGTTCATGGATTAGGAGGGTCAGTGTCCATTTGGATACGAAATTGGTTTAAGGACAGAAAACAGCGAGTCATATGAAATGGTTCTTGGTCAGACCGGAGGATAGTCGACAGTGGTGTTCCCCAAGGGTCAGTGCTAGAACCATTGCTTTTTTTTGCTACAGATTAATGACTTGGATCTTGGAATATCGAGTAGAATCTTAAAATATGCCGATGACACCAAACGTGGAGGAGTGGCAAACAGTGAGGATGATATGAACTGCCTGAAACAGGATAGTTATCGGCTAGTAGGATGGGCAGACAGGTGGCAGATGGAATTTAATAGTGACAAGTGTGAGGTGATGCATTTTAGCAGAAGAAATAGGGAGAGGCAATATATACTCAATGCTACAGTTCTGAAGAGTGTGCTGGAATAGAGGGACCTGGAGTGCATGTCCATCATTCTTTGAAGTTGGCAAGACATATTGCGAGAGTGGTTAGCAAAGCATGTGGGATCTTGGGCTTTATAAATAGAGACATTGAGTACAAAATCAGGGTTGTTATGCTGAACTCTGGTTAGGCCCCAATTGGAGTGTTGCATCCAGATCTGCTCACCAATCTTTAGAAAGGATGTGCGGATTCTTGAGAGGGTGCAGAGGAGATTTACCAGAATAGTTCCAGGGATGGAGGGTTTTAGTTTCAAGGTTAGGTTAGAAAAACAGGGTTTTTTCTGCCTGTATCAAAGGAGAGTGAGGGGAGAATGGATAGAGGTGTCGAAGGCTATGACAGTTTTAGATAAGTTGGCAAGGAAAAATTGTTCCCATTAACTATTGGTACAAGGACTAGGGGATTCAGATTGAAGGTTTTGGACAAGAGACGCAGGGGGAATGTGCGGAAGAGCTTTTTTACACAGTGATTGGTAATGATCTGTAACTCGCTGCCCCCGAGGGCGGAGGAAGTGGAGACAATCGTTGGTTACAAAAGGAATTTCGATGGGCATTTGAAGGAAATAAATTTACAGGTCTAGGGGGATCGAGCAGACGAGTGGGACTGACTGGATCGCTCCATGGAGAGCTGGCCTGTACTTGATGGGGCGAATGGCCTCCTTCTATACCACAAATGACCCAATGACTCGATGAGTCTATGTCACTCTCAGAATCAAGACAACAGAGTGACAGATTTAACACAACATTATAACATATGTTTGGTTTGACAAATTCAATAATAACTCGTCTCCACTCCTAGTATTTCTAAATCCCACACATTCACTATAATGTCAACAATTATTTCCTGTTGTGTCTCTCTCACATTTGTAAACTTCACGATATTGGAGTGAGGTGACATCTACTGGCGGGAAGCAAGAACTGCAATCAAGCAGCAGAAACTCCACAGTCTGTCAGGGTTAAAGAAACATTGCAATATGAGGAAATAGTGAAGGGGTTTGATCGGGTTGATGGAAACATGATTGCACTTGTGGTATCGTATGAAGCAAGGGCCGGAAATATAAAATTGTCATTAATAAAAGAAATGAGGACTTCATGAAAAATGCATTTGCTTAGAGAATGGTTATAGAGATATACAGCATTGATATAGGCCCTTTGGCCCACTGAGTCTGCACTGACCATCAACCACCCATTTATACTAATCCTATGTTAACCCAGAATTCCCTACCACATCCCCACATTTCTCCTCTCACCTACCCTGGGGCCAATTTACAACAGTCAATTTATCTATCAACCCACAAGTCTTTCGTTGTGGGAGGAAACCAGAGTACCTTGTGGAAGCCCACATAAACAACTTGCAAGCTCCACACAGGCAGTATACAGAACTGAATCGGGGTCATTGAAGTTGTGAAGCTACAGTGCTCACCACTGCACCACCCTTAGAATGTGGATAGAGTAAAAAGTGAGATTGGATGGACAGAAGCAGTCTGAAAAGATGGCTCAAACAAAAGGTGAAAACCCTGAAATGTTAACTCTGTTTCTCTCTCCACAGATGCTGTCAGAGGTGCTGAGTATTTCCAGCACTTTCTGTTTTTATTTCAGCTTTGTAGGATATTGTTTTGATCTGAAAAAAATGCATGATCGGCTGTGGGTGCCAGTGAAATTCCACAGGAGCGAATAAAAACCATGCCAACGGTGGCTCGTTGATCTAGGGGTATGATTCTCGCTTTGGGTATATAAGTGATTATTATGTGAGAGGTCCTGGGTTCAAATCCCAGACGAGCTCTTCTCTGTTGCCATTTTTAGTTTAAGGTCATCGATTGCTTTCAGCCTTCCAGAAAGCGGAATCGATTTCCAAACTGAGCCTGCTTGAGGACCGGGGAACTGGATTCAAAGAGCTTGTCGACAAAATTGAAATGAACAAAATATACAGATTGTCAAGTGGGAATATAAAGTTGCAACAGTAACTAAAGGCCTGCTCAGGTCAGCAAATGAAACCCGACCCAAGCCTGACAGCACCACATCCGACCTGGTCCGAGTCCTTTCATTTTTTTCCCGTGCCCGAACTGACCACCAGAATGTTCAGTTAAACTTGCTTCCGTTTTTCACTTTTTAAGCTTGTGCAGGTAAGGCAACAAAAACTGTAACTGGACTTGAAAGGTTGTTTAAATGTGCATTAAGATTAGAGCTACGTACCGGAGGTGATGAGCTGAAGATTGTTACCATAGAAGTTAGTGATTGTGAGGTCACTAGTTAAAGAGTAAGTCATGGAGTTGTGCCCAGACAGGTTGTGCCACACTGTATTGATTAAAATATTGCCCGAAGGCTAGAAAATATCATTATACATTCCCTAGACTCCTGCTATACAGGTTGAAATACTTTCTGCAAGTTTATCCAGAGAGCAGCTGAGATGCAGAGACCAGGAAGGTCTTGAGTGATTAATTATTATAAAATATACATTCTTATATTAAAGAGATTGTGCTCTACCTTCGATGGAATCGCTCACTGCAGACTAGTGCGGAGTGTTTCCCGCCTTGACGTCCTGGCTGTCACTGGATCTTGAGTCCAGGCCTCTGGATTACTGGTCCAGTAATCTTTGAAATTTCTCCCTTGATCTAATCTTTTCATCTGGTAAGTCAGATTTTACAAAAAAAAATTAAATGATTTAAGACTGCTTCATGTTCAGCAGTGCCAAATGAATAAAGAAATTCAAATATATTCAAAATTATATATCAACTATTAAATACTAATGCCCAGCTTTGAATACAAAAAATGCCTCTAATTGTGTTCTGGTCTGGAATGGAATTCTTCAGTGTTTCTGTTTAGCTTGGATTGACTCATCGCTTTTCTTGTTTTTCACTTTGTCGATGCCTTTGAATAATTGTGGATCCTTCTTCAGGGAGTCTTCTTTCACCAGGTAGTTCTGACCTCTGATGATGTTGATCGTAATCAGCTTCAATTTGCTGATAGTTTTGGAAGTGAGCAGATTTCCTTTGCTTGAGTTTACAACATGGAACTTAGTCTGACGTGTGGACCCATGGGAGGATTTGAAAGCTGCCCATGCGTTGGAGCATACAGTTGCATCCATCCAAACAGAGGTACAGTAGAAGTGACATATTCAGTTCAGTCTGTCGATCATGGGGCCTTCAATCTCAGGGTTGTGAGTTTGAGCGCCATTTAGTTTTTCCATTTTTTAGGCTTCATTAGCAGAGAGTACAAGGAGTGTTTGAAATGAAATTCAACAACAGTATGAGAAACGCTCTCTTTCATTCGGGACTCTTAACTCTCTGCAGCATCTCGCTGTGAAAGATTGAACTTTATCTCATTTCTTTTTCAGCTGGGAGTCAGTGCGGCTCAGTGGGACGTCTGGCTGTCTCCCACCTCACAATCCATCAGTGCTGAGAAAGCAATGGGAAATATTACTCATGGCTGAGTAAGCAGAGGACACCGATTTAAGGTGAATGGGAAAAGAACCAAAGGCAACATGAGGAAAAACCTTTTTTATGCAGCAAATGGTTAAGATCTGATATGTACTGCCTGAGAGTGTGACGGAGGAAGATTCAACCATAGCTTTCAAAAGGATATATGATAATTATCTGAAGGGAAAAAAAATCAGCTTTTCATGGAATACATGAGGATGTGGCATGAGCTGAGTTGCTTGTGCAGAGAGGCAGCACAAGCACGATGAGCTGAATCCCTCCTTTTGTGCTGTAAGTATTCTGTGATCTATGATTCTATACAAAGTGAAACCAACACTCACATATGAGAAACTGACAGGTACAGTGTCAACCCCACACTAACAAACCAGCAAATGCCAGGGACAGAGTAAAACCAACAGTCCTAGACAAGAAACTGACAGATACTGTGTGAAACCCAAAAATCACTTATCAGGATTTGGCAGTTAATGTGTAAAAACCTCTCTTCAATATCCATCCTGCAAGGTACAAAGAAAATTAGGTACAAACCCAGGCTCATACTTCGAAGACTGAGAGATAAAGAGCAAAACACAGACTCACCTACAAGAGGCTGACAAGTACAGAGAATAAAATAGAGGGGGTGCAGATTAAAAACACATGCATGTAACGGATACTGATAGGGATAGAATCAAACCCTTTCTCACACATGACACGAAAAATTGGTGGTGTCGTAAATAGTGAGGAGGAAAGCCTTAGATTACAGGCCAATATACATCGTCCGAGGCAGAGAATATAAGAGCAGGGAGGTTATGGCGGAGCTGTATAAAATGCTAGTTAGGCCACAGCTGGAGTACTGTGTACTGTTCTGGGCACCACACTATAGGAAGGATGTGATTGCACTGGAGAGGGTACAGAAGAGAGTCACCAGGATGTTGCCTGGGCTGGAGTATTTCAGCTATGAAGAGAGACTGAAAAGGCTAGCATTGTTTTCCTTAGAGCAGAGAAGGCTGAGGGGAGATAAGATTGAGGTTTACAAAATTATGAGGGTCATTGATGGGTTAGATAGGAAGAAACATTTTACCTTAGCGGAGGGGTCAATAACCAGGTGGCATAGATTTAAGGTAAGGGGCAGGAGGTTTAGATGGGATTTGAGGAAAAAAAATTTACCCAGAGGGTAGTTGGAATCTGGAACGCACTCCCTGAAGAGGTGGTAGAGGCCGGAAACCTCACAACATTTAAGAAGTATTTACATGAGCACTTGAAATGCTATAGCATACAAGGCAACGGGCCAAATACTGGAAAATGGGATTAGAATAGTTAGGTGCTTGATGGCCAGCACAGATACAGTGGGCTGAAGGGCCTGTTTCTGTACTGTATAACTCTATGACTCTATATCAGGAACTGATAGATCTGGACAAAAGCTGATGTTCACATACAAGTTGTTAAAAGATATGTGGTGAAACTCACATTTTTTTTTTATTTCCAAAATATACTTTATTCATAAAAATCTGTAAAAATTACATTCCCAAACAGTTTAAAACAGCATCAAGTCAAAAAATACAAACAGTGCAAAGGTGATCAGTTACCTTCTGTACAATCATGAGTTGCCTCACAACCCTTCCATTTCATTGTCATGCCATATACATTTTTACATTTACAGCGCACAATATTTCTCCGATACAGTTCGAGGGATTTCCCATGGATCCAGCCCCTCAGTTCAGCTTGGTGGGGGGACCTTACACTGTGGTCTTTCCCCTTTGAGCCTTTGCTGCGGCTGCCCCAAGCCTTGGTGCGTCCCTCAGCACGTAGTCCTGGACCTTGGAATGTGCCAGTCTGCAACATTCGGTGGTGGACAACTCTTTTCGCTGGAAGACCAGCAAGTTTCAGGCAGACCAAAGGGCGTCTTTCACCGAATTGATAGTCCTCCAGCAGCAGTTGATGTTTGTCTCAGTGTGCGTCCCTGGGAATAGCCCGTAGAGCACAGACTCCTGTGTTACCGAGCTGCTTGGGATGAAGATCGACAAAAACCAATGCATCTCTTTCCACAAAGTTAACTCACATA
This sequence comes from Heterodontus francisci, assembly GCF_036365525.1. Taxonomy (NCBI): domain Eukaryota; kingdom Metazoa; phylum Chordata; class Chondrichthyes; order Heterodontiformes; family Heterodontidae; genus Heterodontus; species Heterodontus francisci. Next base: position 969,766 of record NW_027141369.1, on the reverse strand, counting down.
GCAATAGCAGAAACAGTCACAAACCAAAAACTGAAACATACAGAGTAAAAACCCACATTCTCACACCAGAAATTCACGGCTACAAAGTGAAGCTGACTCTCTCCTCCCAGGCACTGACAGGTACAAAAGAAAGCACGCACTAACATACCAGGAAATGAAATGTAGGAAATAAAACCTGATTATCATGTCAGAGATTGGCATTAATGACAGTTGTGGTACCCAGAATGCTCTGCGCTCCAGAATTTGCCTTGTCTCTGATAAGGAGCAGGCGCGGTAGTGGCTGAGCTCCATCTGCAGCTGGAGCGGAATATTCACAAAGTGCAGGGAGACCGCGCCCGTAGCGGGTGCACACAGCTGGAGCAGGGCGTCAAGGCCACAATAGGATGGAACAATCCCGTTTGTGTCCCTGCGAGTGGCGGTGAAGCTTTTCCCTGTGAGGCTTCCCGAAACTGCCCGCCAGCAAGGTCAACTGGTCAGAGAGCGTCTGTAAATAGATAGGAATTGGGGATTGAGCAGGGAGCGTCTCGAAATGAATAAGATTTGGGGACTGGGCAAGGAGCGTCTGTAAATGGATAAGAATTGGGGATTTGGCAGGGAGCGTTTTTTTTATCCGTTCGTGGGATGTGGGCGTCGCTGGCTCGATCTCAGCTACAGTAATGTGTCCAGTTCTGGGCACCAGGTTTCAGAAAGGACATCAAAGCTTTTGAGACAGTTCGGAGGAGATTTACGAGAATGATACCAGAGATGAGGGGTTTCAGTTCTCTGGACAGGGTGGTGAAGCTGGGATTGTTGGCCAAAAATGTCAAGGGGAGGTGAGGAGAGATCTTTTTACCCAGTATCTGATTCGGATTTGGAATGAATTGTCTGACAGGGTGGTGGAAACAGATTCAATTATAACTTTCATAAAGGAATTGGACAAATATTTCAAAGTGAATTTCTCCAGGACTATGGGGAAATAGGCAGGGGGTTGGACTAATTGCATCATTTTTTTCACAGATTCAGCACAGGCACAAAAGACCGATTGGCCTCCTTCTGTGCTGTCTGATTCTATGAAATAGTGGCAGTCAGGGCAAGTCTGTATAAGAAGGAGAAATGGAGACAGGTCAGGGAGAGCACATCACCAAAACTGGGGGATACTACATTGGACAGGGAGGGTCGGAGGGGGAGAGAGCATGTACATACAGTCAGAATCAGCACCTTCAGGGGAGGAGAGAGAGAGGAACCAGTGAGTGTAGAACTGAACCCAGCCAGAGTCAACCTGCTGAAACACCAGTGAGTTCACACTGGGGAGAGATCATTTACCTGCTCCGTGTGTGGGAAGGGGTTCATTCAGTCATCCAACCTCACTGAACATCATCTTGTTCACACTGATCAGAGACCTTTTCAATGTCCTGACTGTGAGAAGAGCTTGAAAAGCAGTAATGATCTGCTGAAACACCAACACATTCACTCTGGGGAGAGGCTGTTCCCCTGCCATGTGTGTGGGAAGGGATTCACTCAGTCATTCAATCTCCTGCAACATCAGCAAGTTCACATGTAACTGCAGGGGTTGGATTCTGCTGTTGTTGCTGCTATTCATCACTTTCAGAGACAAAGTTGGGTCTTACTTTATAACCAGTGTAGTCCAGAGCAAAAGCGTCTTCTTAATGTTGAGATAAACGGGAGAAGAAACCGGGAAGTGGCGGCGAGGATGGGGGAGGTGCTGCACCATCACTTTAATGGTGCACCCTCCCTCCCCCGGGGTCCTTGCTGCACGTCCGCCAGGCCTGGCGGCTCTGATTGGGGTCGTGAGAGCCTCTGAGACTCGGTGCAGCTGAGGCTGCGCTCACTCCCGCTCAGCTCTGTTGTGATATTTATAATACGAAAGGCCTGTTGGACTGAGAGCTGATCTGGAATTTAGAAAGCAGCATTACTGGAGGCTCATTGCTGCTCAGCACAATCTCACCCCCGATCCTGGGAATTGTTGATTCTACACCCTGTAGTTCAGTTCTTCACTTAACTAGAGGGGGAGATGTGTGAGCAGAAAAACAGAGCAAATTAAAAAACACAGCTGGACAGATGTGCAACAGGTCAATCCACTGTTACAATAACTCCATCACTGACTCCCTCCTGACAGTAACCAGCCCTTTCACAGAGACTGTGGGAGGCTCTGAAAAGAGCCTTTGGTTTATTAGATGACATTTTGGTCGCTTTACTTTTTCTGGGAGCTCTGAGCGCTGGTTTTCTTGGGCAGCAGCAAGGCCTGGATATTAGGCAGCACCCCGCACTGAGCGATGGTCACGTCTCCCAGCAGCTTGATGAGCTCCTCGTTGTTGCGGACGGCCCGCTGCAGGTGTCTGGGGATGATGCGGGTCTTCTTGTTGTCCCGGGCCGCGTTACTGGCCAGCTCGAGGATTTCAGCGGTCAGATACTCGAGCATTTTGCAGCGCCAACATCATCACATTTCCGCAACAAATCCATCTTCGTGCATGCGTGATAAAGCATCATTGGGTATCTAGCCACCCCATCCCCCCACCACTTGGCTGGAGGAAGTGGCTGAATGGGAGATTTTGAAGCTGTAGCTCTCCCCCCTCGGCAACTCACTCCAGGCCTCGACGATTCCCCCCCTCAGCCGCTCGCTCCAGACCTCGCTGCTCCCCCACCCCCCCACTCCCCTGGCCAGTTGTTCCTCGCTTCGCACCACCCCACTCTCTGGCCACTCGCTCCAGGCTGTGCCGCTTCCCTCCTCTCAGCCACTCACTCCTACGTCGCCCTGTCACTTCTTGCGGCCCTCCTGCTTCTACAGGTGGCGCCTGGTGAAGAAATGTGGGAGCGAGTGTCACGGCCAGAGCTAGCAGCTGTGGGCTGGGCTGGGACAGGGTGGGGGTGGGGATGCGGAGAGCGAACAGCCAGAGTGCGGAATTTCACCAGTAGGGAGGAGGGGGAGAAAGCGAGTTGCAGAGAGGGGGAGAGCGGTAGTGGGGTGGGAGCTAGTAGCTGCGTTCGGGTGAAGTCAATCCTGGTCAGTTATATAAACAAATCACAATTACGAATTGGCAGCACATTTTATCCTCTGCCCGATTTTCCTTTCCATCGATCGGGGTGCTAATTCACTATCTTCCAATGGAAATTCAATCATAAAATTCCTTTTGTATTTAATAGGATTACTGAAATGTTAAATGGATCTGAGGATGACAGTTAGTATTAGCAAACGCACCCGAGTGAATCAGCACCCCGATCGATGGAAAGGAAAATCGGGGAATGTAGAGAATGTGCTGCCAATTCGTTATTGAGATTCGTTGAGTAATTCGATTCTGCCCAACACTGAAATTGGCGGCTTTTTTGAATTCAACCTTTCTGCCAGGACGACAATTTAAGCCAATGATTTGCTGTATTTTCTAATTCGAGGCTCGGCAATTGATTAAGACATGCGAATGGGAAGAGGGTGACCAATCAGAAGTGGGCTCTGGATAGCGCGGGCTCAAACTGCGGGAATTCCAGGTCCCTGAATGAATGAGCTGAAACTGATCAGTTTCACAAACCCTGTCAGTTTCAGTGCAGGAAACACCGTCTCGGGGGAAAAAACATCACAAGTGGGTCTGGTTCCAGTGACCGATTTAACGGCTGCTGCAAAACTCCCGGATTCCCTCATTGCAGCGAAATCATTTTGAAATTTTAGGAAAACAATGAGTGATTCTGGAGGAGTGATGTGGCTTTTCACTGAGGGCATGTGTCGACTGGGGAAATAACTAACTGTAGAGCCTCGGGCACTGTTTACACAGCCCGTTTAGAAAATCAAATCCACTGCACATCCTTGCTGCAGATGAAATGTCAAATTTGGGGATTCTAGTTTTGTATCTCGAACACAGCACAGATTTATTCCAGACAGTTCTAAACAGCCTATCCCAGCTCCCGTTTCTAGGTCACTGCTCTCTCTGTGAGGCGGTGGGTGGCTCTTAGAAGAGCCTTTGTTGTGTTTGCAGGAAAGGGTCGAGTTGTTCAGCCGCTGAATCCGCAGAGAGTGCGGCCCTGCCGTTTCAGAGCGTACACCACATCCATGGCAGTGACCGTCTTGCGTTTGGCGTGTTCAGTGTAGGTGACCGCATCCCTGATCACATTCTCCAGGAAAACCTTCAACACCCCGCCAGTCTCCTCATAGATCAAACCCGAGATCCGCTTGACCTCGTCACGGCGAGCCAGGCGGCGGATTGCTGGTTTGGTGATGCCCTGGATATTATCACGAAGCACTTTGCGGTTCCGCTTTGCTCCGTCTTTGCCCAGTCCTTTCCCTCCTTTACCTCTGCCAGACTTTCTTTTCGACCGCAATTGTTGACAACGCGATCGGTAGGTGGCGCTGTTTTGGCACATGCGCAGATGCAGCATGTGCCACGAAAACGTCATAGCCAGCGACTGTTGCAGCTGCCAGGACCAAAGATGGCGCTATTCAAAAAATCACAGAGATGAAACCTAACAAACACGTGGCAGAATACAATGGCCGGAGTGAGAGAGTGGAGCGGGCCGGGGAGATCAGCGCGGGGGCCGGGGAGATCAGCGCGGGGGCCGGGAAAGGCAGCGCGGGGGCCGGGGAGATCAGCGCGGGGGCCGGGAAAGGCAGCACGGGGGCCGTGGAGAGCAGCGCGGGGGCCGGGGAGATCAGCGCGGGGGCCGGGAAAGGCAGCACGGGGGCCGGGGAGATCAGCGCGAGGGCCGGGAAAGGCAGCACGGGGGCCGTGGAGAGCAGCGCGGGGGCCGGGGAGAGCAGCGCGGGGGCCGGGGAGAGCAGCGCGGGGAGAACAGCGGTAGCGGTGCCGGGGAGGGGGGGGGGAGAAAGAGGGAGAGGGAGGGGGGGAGAAAGAGGGAGAGGGAGGGGGGTAGAAAGAGGGAGAGGGAGGGGGGGAGAAAGAGGGAGGGGGGGAGGGAGAGGGAGGGGGGAGAAAGAGGCAGAGGGAGGGGGGAGAAAGAGGGAGAGGGGGAGAGGGAGGGGGGAGGGGGAGAAAGAGGGAGGGGGGGTGAAAGAGGGAGAGGGAGGGGTAAGGAAGGGGGAGGGGGAGAGCTGGGGGGAGAGGGAGGAAGGGGAGAGAGTGGGGGGGGGGAGCAGCGGAACGGAAGAGGAGTGCAGCAAAAGACTTACTGGCCAGTCCCTGGACCCGGTGACACCAAGGTCTTCGCACGCTCGCTCCCCGCGGCTCTCTACGGCCTCTCGCTTCCGGCCCTCTCCATTCAGCCGTTCCCTCCAGCTGCGGATGCGCAATCCAGTTGCTTTCTCCCCTACCCAGTTGCTTTCTCTAAATCTCCTCAGTACTTCAGGCATTGCAACTGTTTGGTCCCTGCATTTTGCATGCTCCCTCTCCCCACCCCTCCCCGCACTCCCCACCCCTCCCCCTCTTCAAACACCCCTCCCTATGCCCCCCCCCCACCATAGTTGAATATCTGAAGTGCAGTTGCAAAGTCGGGGAAATAGCATGCAAAACAAAACCTCAACAATTCTGGGTTTAATTATTGAAAAGTTTTATTAAGTTCATTAAGTATCTGAGGAACTGCTGTGCATGGATACATGAGTGTTGTGTCCAGCATTCCCGTTAGACAGACAGGCCGATTCTCTGCTATGCACAGCTGAAGAGATTGTTCCTGGAGAGCCTTGTGGTGAATAAAAGCTTGGCTCTCTATTCCACTACTGTATTGTCCATGTGAAGAAGGCAAAGTCACAAGAGTCTGAGCTCAATCTATTCTTGGTGAATGTTCCCCAAGTGCATCCCAATGTTCATTCCCAATTCATCCATAAATGCAATGTTCCTTTTCACATCGTGATGAGCTCCGCAGCATGATCCAGTTGCCTTCGTTGCTTGAATGCTGACCGTAAGTCTCGAGGATTGTTTTCTCGACGGCATGTTTTACATGAAAACAAGAAAAGCAAATCAGAGTCAGAGCTTGCCTCCCTCCATCCACTGAAATTACTGTTGCGCACACCTTTTTAAGTTCTGCAGTGAAGGCACCAATTCATAACGTCGCCAATGAAGCACTTATTACCCACCTCAGATGCAGGAATCATCACATCCTTGCGTCCTCTCCCGCACTGCCTCCTTTGCTTGAATGCCGTCCTTAAGTGTCAAGGATTGTTTTCTCAAGGGCACGTTTTACATGAAAGAAAATAAGGAAAGAACATCAGTGTCAGAGCTTCCCTCCCTCCAATGAAATTACTGTTGAGCATGCTTTGTGTTCTGCGGTTAAGGCATGTACTGATAACACCGCCAATGAATCACTTAGTACCCACCTCAGCTGCAGGAGGCAGGATGATGTTACTGCCCCTATCTCGTGATGGTTCAATGCTGCTCTCAGGGAAAACATAAATGATGTGAGGGTGCTGGAAAAGAAGCACATTTCTTTTGGGCTATGAACATAAAGCTGGCCATTTAGCCCAGCAGTTCCCTGCCAGTGGTTATGTTACTCGTGCGTCTTTCCATCCATTCCCATTTAATCCTGCCTACTACTATCACCAGTTGTGTTCACAGCAAGAGCATTCACATTTCTGCTACCACTGGACACGGCATGCTTGTTTCTTTTAGTGCTCAGTCTCTTCTTGCTGAATGTTCCCCAAGTGCTTGACCCCTTTGGACGCCCTCTCTGCTTGACAGGCAGCAACTGGCAATTGCGGAGTCTCACAAGGCTCTGCATGGTTGTTTCAACGTCGGATGGGGTAACAGGTGGCTGTGTGTCCATGAGCACTGCCCTGATGGGTGTAGGAGCAGGTAACTGTGTGTCCATGTGCACTGCCTGATGGGTGTAGGAGCAGGTGACTGTGTAACTGAGCAGCAAGGAGAGGGTACCGCAGGTAGGGGAAGTGGAGATTTGAACAGGTAGGCATATGTATGGTCCATCAGATCATTAGGCCAGGGGCTGAGACGCTCAGGATCCAGGGTTTGTGACACGTGACTGATGTCCAGCGCGCGGCCACCTCCATCCGAAGGTGCTTCCGGGCAATTGTTGGGCATAGTAAATGGCTCCATCTCATCAGCCAGTCCTTGCTGCCAGCGGAGAGTCTGTTGCCGCAGTCAGTCCAGTCTCCTCACGGGAAACATGAGATGAGATAAGAAATACAGAATGCACTCCATTAAAACGTTACAAAAACGAAAGTGACCGTTAAGACGGTAGGTTGCAGCACATGTACTGCCTGCACACAGCAACTCACAACAGGGACTGGAGAACATGCGGTGGCCCAGACAATGGAAATGTTTTCAAAGCAACTTACAAAGACAGAGCAGCTTACCTTGGAACAATCTCCTGTGTCAAATAAAAATGAAGCAAGTCTCCAAAACGAATAAATAATTCAGATAAGATGCCCGACCAAACCTCCGCTCCTTCCACTTTCAAAAAGTCGCGCCGAAGCTTTGACGCATGCGCAGAGGCCAAACTGGCGCGTCATGAGGAAGACGAAATAACGCGATGACGTCATCTGCGCATGCGCACAACCTTACCGGCAGGTTGGTCCGCAGCGCATGCGCAGAGATGAAAAGACTGTGTGCGCATGCGCGTACCGCGTCCTTTGCGCATGCGCAAATCAGTCCTGGAGTGCCGGACCGCAGCGCATGCGCAAGGGGCATGACACCGTCTGCGCATGTGCGCAACGCGGCGCATCCTGATGACGTTATCCGATGAAGTAGCGTTGTCATGAATTACTTTGTATTTATTAATTTCCAAAATATACTTTATTCATAAAAATCTGTAAAAAAAAATACATTACAAAACAGTTTCAAAAAGCACCAAGTCAAACAATACAAAGAGTGCAAAGGAGATCAGTTTCCTTCAATGCAGGAGTGAGTTGCCTCACAACCCTTCCATTTCATTGTCATGCCATGTACATTTTACAGCAAACAAATATTTTCTGGCTACAGTTCGAGTGGTTTCCCATGGATCCAGCTCCTCAGTTCAGCGTGGTGAGGGGAGCTTACACTGTGGTCTTTCCCCATTGAGCCTTTGCTGCGGCTGCCCCAAGTTTTAGTGCGTCCCTCAGCACGTAGTCCTGGACCTTGGAATGTGCCAGTCTGCAACATTCGGTCATGGACAACTCTTTGCACTGGAAGACCAGCAAGTTTCGGGCAGACCAAAGAGCGTCTTTCAATGAATTGATAGTCCTCCAGCAGCAGTTGATGTTTATCTCGGTGTGCGTCCCTGGGAACAGCCCATAGAGCACAGACTCCTGTGCGACAGAGCTGCTTGGGATGAACCTCCGCAAAAACCACTGCATCTCTTCCACACCTGCTTTGCAAAGACACATTCCAGAAAGAGGTGGGCAACGTCTCTTTTCCACCACAGCCACCTCGAGGGCCGCGTGTGGATGGGGTGAGACTTCAGGTGTGCAGGAAGGATCTGACAGGGAGGGCTCTTCTCACCATCAGCCAGGCTACATCTTGGTGCTTGTTTGAAAGATCTGGTGATGAGGCATTCTGCCAAATGACTTTGGACTTCTGCTCAGGGGACCATCCGACAGGATCCACCATCTTCTTTTCCCGTAGGGCCTTGAGGATATTCCGTGCAGACCACTGCCTGATGGATTGGTGGTCAAAGGTGTTTTTCCACAGAAACTTTTCCATGAAGGATAGGCAGCACGGCACAGTCCAACTTGATGGAGCATTCCGCGGCAATATGACCAGGCCCATCCTTTGCAACACTGGGGACAGATAGAACCTCAGCACGTAGTGACACTTGAAGTTTGCAAACTGGGGATCTACACACAGCTTGATGCAGCCGCACACAAAGGTAGCCATAAGGATGAAGGCGACGTTGGGTACATTTTTCCCGCCCTTATCCAGAGGTTTGAACATCGTGTCCCTCCGGACTCGGATCATTTTGGATCCCCAGATGAAGCGGGAAATGGCTCAGGTGATCGCCACAGCGCATGAATGCGGGATGGGCCAGACCTGCACCACGTACAGCAATGTGAGCGCCTCGCACCTGATGACCAGGTTCTTACCCATAATGGAGAGAGATCGCTGCTCCCACATGCTCAGCTTATGTTGTACCCTGGCTACTCGCTCCTTCCAGGTTTTGGTGCACGTCCCAGCCCTACCGAACCATATTCCCAGCACCTTCAGGTAGTCTGACCTAACGGTGAAGGGGACAAAGGATCGGTCCGCCCAGTTCCCAAAGAACATGGCCTGGCTCTTGCCGTGTTTAACATTGGCTCCCAAGGCCATTTCGAGCTGGTCGCAGATGCTCATCACTTTGCGCACAGACTGTGGATCCGAGCATAAAATGGCGACGTCATCCATGTACAGGGAGGTTTTAACCTGAGTGCCTCCGCTGCCTGGGATTGTCACCCCTCTGATGCTCGCATTCTTCCTAATAGACTCAGCAAAGGGTTCAATACTGCAAACAAACAAGACAGGGGAGAGAGGACAGCCCTGTCTGACTCCAGATTGGATTGGGAAACTTTCTGATTCCCACCCATTGATTGAGACTGCACTACTGATGTTTGTGTAGACTAGTTTGATCCAATTGCAGATTCCCTCCCCAAACCCCATTTTGGAATGCACATCCATCATGTAAGTGTGCGATATCCTGTCAAAAGCCTTCTCCTGGTCCAGGCTGATGAGGCAGGTGTCCACCCTCCTGTCCCGTACATAGGTGATCATATCCCTGAGTAGCGCAAAGCTATCAGAGATTGTCCTGCCTGGTATAGTATAGGTCTGATCAGGGTGAATCACCAACTCCAGAGCACTTGAATCGACTGGCGATGTCTTTTGACAGAATCTTGTAGTCAGCATTAAGCAGAAATTGAGCCACCAATTTCTGATTTCTGTCCTCTCCCCCTTCTGCTTGTCAATGAGGGTGATGATGCCTTTCCTCATGGATTCTAACATGCTGCCAGCCTGGAGCATACTCTTGTTTACTGGCAGACATGTTGATTCTTTCCTCAAATCAGTGCACAATAAAAGAGACTGATTCTGTCAGGCTCCTTTTTATACAGGCCACCTGGACCTGGCTGAGAAAGGCAGAGTGAGAGCAGGGAGGGGAAGAGACAAGAGTGAAGATTAAACAGAGAGCTCGATGGAGGAGACACCCAGAGTGACAGACAGAGAGAGAATGGCCCCTCATCTTTCAGCTCCACCTCCAGTTTCCTCCGGGCTGCCAATTTCAAACCCTTTATTAACAGTAGAACCGAAACCCAGCTCTCCACACATACCCTTCCAGACTCGGCCTTCATAGTCAAGGCTTTCCAGCCGGAGCGTTTAAATATGGTCCCGATGCAATTAACGCTCAGTAATATTCCCACCTAAACACAGTCCATTCTATACTAAGAAACCTCCTCATTAACATCACCATTTCCACACACATCCGCTTCCAGCAGTTTACAGCACCTTACTGCAGCTGTTTGGGGAATCTCATGTGTTAAGATTGGAGTTGGAAAGCGGCCTTTACCCGGCAGTGTTATTGTCTCACACTGAATCTGCCAGACATCCTGTTCTCTTTGTTGTGAGAGACAGCACGGATTTACGAAATGTTCATTTGAAATGATCTCCATTGAGAACGAGCCCGGCCGTGGGACAGGTATTCCAGTGCAAAGAGCTGTCCATGACCGAGTGTTGCGGACTGGCACAATGCAACATCCAAGACTATGTGCTGTGGGACGGCATTAAAGCTTGGGGAAGCCACCATGGAGACTCAATGGGGAAAGGCTGCAGTCGAAGGCCCTAGTAGGCCACAGTACAGTGAGGGGCGGGAACCCGTGTAAAACCCCTTGGGCTGTTTGCACCAGAGAATGTTTGATGTGTAATGTAAATACTGTAAATATAACCTGTGCAGGCAGGGATCGTGAGATACATCATGTACATTATTGAAGGAAACTGATCTGTATTGTACCTTATGTAATATTAAATTTGAACTGCTTTGCAATGTAGTTGCACAAATTATATGAATAAAATACATATTGTGCAAAAGAAAGCAGCTTTCCTGTCAACACACACCTTGTCTCAGGGCACAACTTTCCTGTGATCTTGTCATACCCAACTTCGCTCTATATCTTCTGACACACACACTTTACAGTCTGTCATTTCCAAAAACAAGCATTCTAAAATCAAAAGACCTTTTGTTTATTTCTCCTTTCTTTTCATTTCTCCTCTATTCTTCTCAATCACTCCCTTCAACAGTCCTATTCAGATCAAGGTGGAATGTGAATCGTGTCACAACTCACCTGACACTATTATTACCCTTCTTTTCTCTTGTCTCATTCAATGGGAAAGTTTTATTCACCAGTCTGTTGCTGTTTTACACTCTTGCCATACCATCTGGTATTGCATCCATCTGAATTCTGTGCTTTCATGGCCTTATATTTCTTTTCCACTTCTGGGTGATTTGTTTTCTTCAGTTTCATTCAACCAGGCTGGACCACAGGGAAGTTTAGAACCTTTGCCTTGGACGGGTCCACGTTGATCCATTACATTCAGAATCACCTCCTTGAAATAACTCCATAGTACAACTACAGTAACCACACAGCATCTGCTTCAAACACTCCTCCACATTTTATCTGTTCTGACCGTCAACACCTCCAGCTCTTTTGTTTAAGTGGAACCCATCAGGTGTGTATAGGCTCCTTCTATTCTGAAAGCTGTAGCACTGGTTCAGGGAATTCAGCCCTGTTTCTCTACTCGAAAGGATCAGCCATGCTTGATCTGCCTCGTATTTTGCTTTTATTGCAACGTTACAAGACCTCCAATCCTCTGGCACCACACCTGTATCCAGTGAGGGATTGGAAAATGATGGTCAGACCTTCCACTATTTCTTCCCTGGCTTCTTTCAACAGCCTGGGGTACATTTCATCTGGACCTGGTGATTTATCCACATTCAAGGATGCTCATCCCATTAAGACTTCCTCTCTCCTTAATTTATCACGTCCAATACTTCACACTCCTCCTCCTTCATAACAATATCTGCATCACCCTCTCATTCGGGAAAACAGTAAAGTATTCATTAAGGATATTGGCAACATCTTCCACCCCGATACAAAGGTTACATTTTTGATCTTTTATGTGCCCTGCTGTTTGCTCAGTTGGCTCCAACTCTCATGTTTTGTTGCAACATCTTTGGGTCCATTGTTCCTTTGTTTGTCCATGTTCTTTCCTGCTTTTTCTTTGCTTTTCACCGCTGCTCCCAAACGCCTCCAGTGCAGTCAAAACACGAAGTGTCACAAGTGGGATTCGAACCCACGTCTCCAATGGAGACTGCGACTTGAACGCAGCGCCTTAGACCGCTCGGCCATCCTGACTACCTGCGACTTGCTATCAATGCTAAGGAAATTATTCATTCTTTGTGAAAGTATTTGTGAGATTGTGGAAATGTCTGGAAGAGGAAAGACCAGCGGGAAAGCTCGAGCCAAGGCCAAGTCTCGCTCCTCCCGGGCTGGACTGCAGTTCCCGGTGGGCCGTGTTCACAGGCTCCTGAGAAAGGGTAACTATGCTGAGCGTGTGGGTGCCGGAGCCCCGGTCTATCTGGCTGCTGTGCTCGAGTATCTGACCGCTGAAATCCTCGAGCTGGCCGGGAACGCAGCCCGGGACAACACGAAGATCCGCAACATCCTCAGACACCTGCAGCTGGCCGTCCGCAACGACGAGGAGCTCAACAAGCTGCTGGGAGGAGTGACTATCGCTCAGGGCAGGGTGCTGCCTAATATCCAGGCCGTGCTGCTGCTGCCCAAGAAAACCAGCGCTCAGAGCTCCCAGAAAAAGTAAAGCGTCCAAAATGTCATCAAATAAACCAAAGGCTCTTTTCAGAGCCACCCACAGTCTCTGTGAAAGGACTGGTTACTGTCAGGAGGGAGTCAGTGATGGAGTTATTGTGACAGTGGATTGACCTGTTTCACATCTGTCCAGGTGTGTTTTCAGTTCCCTCTCTGGATTTCGCTCTGTTTCTTTGCTCACACATCTCCCCCTCTAGTTAAGTGAAGAAGTGAACTACAGGGTGTCAGAATCAACAATTTAATAAATCCCGCTGCCTTCGATTTTATAAATCCCGAGATTATCCCGGTACATTAACGGGAACTGGTTCGGAGCTGATGAATTAATTTAATAATGGAAGTGTCCGGGTTAATTCTCTGTTTTTCATTTGGACAGTTTGAATTGTGTTTTTATTTTCTCTCCGGTGATCTGAGCGCCGCTTCTCAATGAGAATCTGCTCCCGGAACAGAGTAAATGCAGGAAGGAAGAGGCCATTCTCGGGCTGTGTGTTTCTCTCCTAACCTGATCTGTTTAGACCGCACTGTTCCCAGAGGACGGAATCAGTGAGAGTTGTGCACACACTGGAGCTGAGTCCATTGCAGCGCTTTCAGGTGTGCCTGCCCCCCGGCCCTCCCTATTCTGCGGACACAGAGCTGTCTGTTTCCCCCGGCGGCGGGATAGAGTCGGGGATTCTCTCCCCGCAGTGTCAGGGTCTGCAGCCCCGGGGAACTGGCGGTTTCAGTCAGAGTGACCGAGCTGCCTTACATATCCTGTGTACTGATCTCCAATGGATTCAAATATTAGTGAACTCATTGGGTAATGTTTGTAAATAACCCTCATGTGAACGGAACCGGCTCCATTAATGCCTTCCAAATAAAACTGGGATCCATTTCTTTTCCCCAAATGCCAGCTAACGGATCCTAGGAGCGGGGTTGAGATTGTGCTGAGCAGCAATGAGTCTCCGGTAATGCTGCTTTCTAAATTCCAGATCAGCTCTCAGTCCGACAGGCCTTTCGGGAAAGTGATGTGACAAAACAGAAACCATGTGGCCGCCCCTCCAATCTAATGGGTTTGATGATGAACAGAGATGGCAGCTCTTTCCTTTGCTGATTTGGTGGCTCTGAAAAGAGCCCTTGTTACACTTGTTACTGAAGCTGGGTTTAAGGTGCGTTCCCCGCGGATGCGGCGGGCCAGCTGGATGTCTTTGGCCATGATGGACCGGGATCATTCTGGTGAATCTGCTAATTTTCCGGCAGAAGCATCAGTCGCTGTTTGAACTGTTTAAAGTCAGGTATGTATTAGCAGCCAGAAAGTGAAGGGCAGTTCATTGCTCCCTGCAGCATTATCCGCCTCTTTCAGGAGAAAAGATCAGAAACCGCTCGTTTCTGTCAGTCCCCGAGAAGCCTGTGAGAAGCGGTTAGTCGCTAATTTGTTCCTTTTACAGAGTGGAAGCTGATATTTGTCCCGTTTTAAATTGCTGAACCGGACCTTCCTCCCGCCGCTTACAGTTAACAGATTGACAAATGAAAACGATTCCTAAAATCGCGTCAGGATTTTGTGACGGTAAATACAGTAAAACAGAACATAAAATGAGAGGTTTTAAAATTGTTGCCTGAAAATTGAAATTTTCCATCACTTCAATTCCTTCCTGCTCTGGAATTGCCAGGCTTTTTCCAATTGGAAAATCTGAGCCAATGAGAACTTCTATTTACTTATATGTGATTCTCCTATTGGTTAAGAATTGGATTGAGAAGCGGGTGACCAATCAGAGACAGAGTCAAACTGCGGGGATTCCAGGCCCCCAGTAACTGAGCTGAAACTGTTCAGATTGACAAACCCTGGCAGTAGCTTCACACATTGGACACTTCACACTGAGTCCTTCAAGGGCTGGTGTGAGAGAAGCTTCAGATCCTGTCATTACTCTCTGACTCATTATTCATCTCGAACCAAACAATTAATAAATGTGAAGCATTGAAGAGACTTTTCACTCTCACTGCAGAATGTGTCATCTGGGGAAATAAGGAACTATTATTTTCGGAGATTCCAGGTACGTTCCCCCCTGAACAAATCCATTCCTAACATTCCCGATCACAGCCTATCCCAGCTCCTGTTGTCACCCGACTCCAGCTGAATTGGAGAAACTCATGTGTTGGGGTTTGAGTGTGAGGTGGGGTTTCTCCGCCAGTGTTACTGTCTTACAAACTCTCCCCCTGAATTTGTGAACTGAGACTGCACCGAACACATCCCCAGTTAGAGTGAGGGCCGGACATCCCTCTGTTTTATGACAGAGAGTGGGGAAAGGGCTGGGTGGAGGGGAGTCACCAGGGATCCTGGATTTACTCCAAATCATTTCCATGTGGAATCTGCAGGCAGGGCCTGGACAGGGATCATTTGATCAGGGGATCAGCTCTTTCCTGAGAGATGTGGGTGGCTCTGAGAAGAGCCTTTGTGTTCAGATGTTTACAAGTTTCCCGCGCTTTCACTTCTTTCCAGACCCTGCTTTCTGAGACTTCGCTGCTTTCGGCTTGACCTTGCTCTTCCATGTCTGCATTTTCTTCAGCGCCTTTCCGCCCGCCGCACTCTTGCCTTTTTTGACCTTCTTCGCTGGAGACTTTTTCTGAAGCGCTGCTTTCTTCACCGCCTTATTTGGCGTTGCCGCCGCCTTGCTGCTCGTTTTCTTGGCTGTTACTTTCTTTGTTGTCACTTTCTTGTCTGCTGGTTTCTTCACTAAAGATTTCTTGTCTGCTGGTTTCTTCACTGAAGATTTCTTGTCTGCTGCTTTCTTCACTAAAGATTTCTTGGCTGCTGGTTTCTTCACCTTCTTTCCCACTTTTCCCTGGGTTTTCCTTCTTGCTGATTTTGAAGGAGCCGGAGGCGCCCTTTCCCTTGCTCTGCACCAGGGAGCCTTTGTTCACATTCCTCTTGATACTTTGCTTGATCTGGGTCTTGAGCTTCTCCTGAGCGGTGGCAGACCTGCAAGGAATCAACTACCAGCTAGCGTATAAAGCGAGACCAAGGCTCAGGGCCTTAAGTTACCTGGAGGGGAGTCGGAGAGGCAGCGAATCCTGTGAGGAACCACAATCCAGGAAGGATGAGAAGGTCATTGTCAGGGTACAGAGGAGATTAAGTTAAAGATTTACCAGTTTATAAGCAAGCGCAGAGCCAAGGAACGGTGCTGGGGCAGATCAAATAATAGGAAGCTGTGATCAGTTGGAAGGCAAGAGTGATTAAATGACAGAAGAGATGATGGTGCAAGGCAAAAGTCAGTGAAAGAATAAGTAACATTTTGTAAGCACAGATACCAGGAGTGGGGTTTGAACCCACATAGACACATGTCTATTGGATTTTAAGACCAACGCCTTAACCACTCGGCCATCCTGGTACATTAGCCCACCACTGAAAATGAAATTTAATGTGATCCGGGTGCCATCTGGCCTTTTCCAAAATAAAGTTATGACTCCTCTCCCATGCTAAATTGGACTCTTCATTATTTATGAACCTCAATCGGATCACCCCTCAGTCTAGGTTTCTCTAAGGTGTAGGGTCCCAACTCTTTTAGTCTAACTTGATAACCAAGATGTCTTATACTGGGAATTCGTCGAATGTCTCTCCTCTGTACCCTTTCCAAAGCCTCAATATCACCCATCATGTGAGGAGACCAAGACTGGATACAATATTCCAAGTGAGTCCTGACCAAGGTTTCATAAAAGGACAAATTCGGGACATCTCAGATACTGAAGGAGTCCGTGTCCAGAAGCAGCAAGACCTGGACAACATTCAGACTTGGGCTGCTAAGTGGCAAGTAACATTCACACCACATAAGTACCAGGCAATGACCATCTCCAACAAGAGAGAATGTAACCATCTCCCTTTGACGATAAACAGCATTACCATCGCTGAATCCCCCCACCATCAACATCCTGGGGGTTACCATTGACAAAAGCTTAACTGGACCATTCATATACATACTCTGGCTACAAGAGTAAATCAGATAGTGGGAATTCTGTGATGAGCAACTCAGCTCAAGGCACGTGGTGAAATGCTCATTAGGAGAGCTGGAGAAATGGACTGGTCAGGTGGGCAGAAAAGTGGCAAATGGAACTCAACTTGGAGAAGTGTGAGGTGATGCCTTTGGTGAGGTCAAACACAGCAAAGGAATACACAATTAATGGGTGAATGCTGAGAGGTGTAGAGGAAGTGAGGGACCTTGAAGTGAATGTCCACAAATCCCTGAAAGTAGCAGGACAGGTTGATAAGTTGGTTGAGAAGGCTTATGGAATCCTTTCCTTTATTAGCCGATGTATAGAATATCAGAGCAGGGAGGTTATGCTGGAACTGTATCAATCATTAGTTAGGCCACAACTTGAGTTCTGTGTGCAGTTCTGGTCACCTCATTCCAGAAAGGATGTAATTGCACTAGAGAGGTTACAGAGGAGATTTACGAGGATGTTGCCAGCTCTGGAAAAATGCAGCGATGAGGAAAGATTGGATCAGCTGGGGTTGAATAGAGGAGGCTGAGGGGAGATTTGATTGAAATGTACAAAATTGTGAGGGGTCTGGATAGAATGGATGGGAAGGGTCTATTTACCTTAGTAGGGAGGTCAGTGACTAGGGGGCATAGATTTAAATTGATGTGTTGAACAATTAGAGGGGAGATGAGGAAAGGTTTTTTCACCCAGAGGGCTGTGGGAGTCTGGAACTCACTGCCTGTAAGGGTAGCTGAGGCAGAAACCCTCAACTCATTTAAAAGGTGTCTGGATGTGCACCTCAAGTACCTGAACCTGCAGGGCTACGGTCCAAATGCTGGGCAATGGGATTCAGCTGGGTGGCTCGTTTTTTGGCCTGCCTGTGCTGTAAACTTTCTATGTTCTATGATTCTATGCAGACACAATGGGCCGAATGGCCTCCTTCTGCACTGCAATAATTTTGTGATTTTTGACTTTCCAAAACTTGTCAACCATCTACAGTCACAAACCAGGATGAGCGCAGCACCAACAATACTCTAGAAACCCGACACTGTCCAGGACAAAGCAGCCGCCTTGATTGTCACTCCATTCACCACCTGAAACATTCACTCCCTTCATCACTGACGTACAGTGGCAGTAGTGTGTCCCATCTACCAGATGCACTGCTGCAACTCACCAAGGCTCCGCAGACAGCACCTTCCAAACCGAAGACCTCCACCACCTTGAAGGACAAGGGCTGCAGATGCATGGAAACACCACCATGTGCAAGCTCCCCTCCAAGTCACACACCATCTGATCTGCTGTTCATGCACTGATGCTGTGTCAAAATTCTGGATCTCCCTTCCTAACAGCACTGTGGGTGTACCTACACCACATGGAGTGCAGCAATTCAAGAAGGGAGCTCACCGCCACCTTGTCAAGGACAATTAGGGATGGGTAACAAATTCTGGCCTTGCCAGTGTCACTCACATCCCATGAAAGAATATGTCTCATTTTATACTCAATTGTCCTCTGAATGCAGCCCAACCCTCTATTTGCTCCAACTATCACTTCACAGCATTGCTGCTGTACCTTTCGAGATCTGTGCACTAGAACATCCAGATCTCTGCTCAAAATTATTTTCTTTCTCCACCTGCTTTAATGTTTTTCCCTGAAGGGTGTATGAATGTTGAGCATTCGCCCTGTCCACATGAATAACACTGCACTTACCCAAATTAAACATCATTTACCAGTCATGAACCCAATCTCCCAACACATTAAGATCAGCCTGAAACAGTCGAGTATCGTCTACAGTCCAAACACTCGCACAGATCTTCAAATCATCTGTAAATTTACAGATGGTGCCCCCTACACCTACATCCAGATCATTAATAAAAATAGTAAAGAGCAACATTCCCAACACCGATCCCTGTGGGACACCACTGGTAACTGGTCTCCAAACAGATCCAGATCCATCTGTAACTACTTTCTGCCTACGTCTGCCAGTCAGTTCCCAATCCAGATCAATATATTACCACTGATACCAGGGCCTTTAATCTTATCGAGAAGCCTCTTGTGTGGAACCTTATCAAAATCTTTTGGCTGAGATCTGCTAATTGAACACAGGCCGGGGATGAGGCCTAGGCCTGTCCTGCTTTGTGTGTGGGTCTCAGGACCACACAAGGTGAGATCAGCTCACTGAGCACAGGCCCATCCTGCTCTATATGGTGCTCAGTACCTCACCAAATGAGAATAACTAACACACCACAGGCCATGGAGCCTCGGCCCATCCTTCCCTGATTGCGGTTCAGTGCCAACCAGGTCAGATCAGCTAATTCAGCACAGGCCGGAGATGGAAGCTGGATCTTTCCTGCTCTGGGTACTCCGTACCATACCAGGTGCGATGAAGTAAAATACCACAGGCCGGGGATGGAGCCTGTGATTTCCCTGTTCTGTGTGGGGCTCTGTACAACAACGTGTGAGAAGAACTATCATCCCTCAGGCTGAGGAAGGAGCCTGGGCCCAGTCTGTTCTGTGTGGCTCCTACCACACTGAGTGGGATCAGTTAACACAACACAGGCCATGACTACAACCAGGCCCTTTCCTGCTCCGTGTGGCTCAGCATCACACCAGGTGGCATCAGCTAACACAGCACACTCTGGGGCTGGGGCTGGAGCCTGGGCTCGCCCTGCTCTGTGGGCTCAGTAACAACCCGTAAGATGAACTTTTTTCAAAAGACTTCAGTGTATTTATCTTTGTCCAACACTCTAAGGCAGCTTTCTGTGTTTATAAAGAGTGTAATTTATTGACTGGTCTCTTGGATCAAACAGGGTAACAGACAGAGGTCTGTGTGCAGAGGGTTTGGGGGTGAGCTCTGATTCCTAACCCTTTCTGGATTGTGAGGAATAAAGAATGAATGAGAGAGAGGGAATTTGGGAGAAGGGATGATGGAAGAATTTGTCCGTGAACCTGATTAAAAGTGGCTCAAAAGCAAGATAATATTAAGATATCAAGAGCAGAACATTAACATAATCTGAGTTCCGCGATCTGGTCGGGTCCCATTCCCCTGAAGTGAGGAATGAACGGGTGGGGAAATTCCGCCTGGAGTTATATTTGTCTCCAATGAAGATGAGTTCACAGTGAGGCTGGAATAGCTCAGTTGGGAGAACACTAGATTGAAGAACCAAGATACAATCCCTGGTTTCATCAGTTTTAATTTGGTGTCTCCTTCATTTTAAGTAGAGAGAATCAGAGGGGAGATTTTCCACTCTTGACCCCATGGGCTGAATTTTAAACTAACGGTGCGGCTCTCGGCAGAGGCACCGGAAGTGGGTGTCGTCACCACACGAGTGAAATGTGGCCGACCGACCCCGATCACGGAGCAGCCGACCAATTAATGAAGGGGAGGCGTGGGGCCCATGTAAACAAGGACCAGAGGTAGGGAACGAGGCACCGATGGCACCGACATCTGACACAACGGCAGGTGCTGGCACCATATTGAAAGGGCTGCCAGACCTGCATTCACTGCTGCCTGGTTTAAAGGAGTGTCTTCCTGAGAGCCCTCTGCTGCCCCAGGTCCCGTCCTGCTGCCTCTGCTGCCCCAGGACCCATTCTGCTGCCTCTGCTGTCCCAGAACCCGTTCTGCTGCCTCTGCTGCCCGAGGTCCCGTTCTGCTGTCCCAGGACCCGTTCTGCTGCCCCAAGACCCGTTCTGCTGCCTCTGATGCCCCAGGACCCGTTCTGCTGCCTCTGCTGCTCCAGGACCCGTTCTGCTGCATCTGATGCCCCAGGACCCGTTCTGCTGCCCCAAGACCCGTTCTGCTGCCTCTGATGCCCCAGGACCCGTTCTGCTGCCCCAGGACCCGTTCTGCTGCCTCTGCTGCTCCAGGACCCATTCTGCTGCCCCAGGACCCGTTCTGCTGCCTCTAATGCCCCAGGACCCGTTCTGCCGCCCCAGGACCCATTCTGCTGCCTCTGCTGCTCCAGGACCCGTTCTGCTGCCCCAGGACCCGTTCTGCTGCCTCTGCTGCCCCAGGACCCGTTCTGCTGCCTCTGATGCTCCAGGACCCATTCTGCTGCATCTGCTGCCCCAGGACCTGTTCTGCTGCCTCCGCTGCCCCAGGACCTGTTCTGCTGCATCTGCTGCCCCAGGACCTGTTCTGCTGCCTCTGCTGCCCCAGGACCCGTTCTGCTGCATCTGCTGCCCCAGGACCAGTTCTGCTGCATCTGCTGCCCCAGGACCAGTTCTGCTGCATCTGCTGCCCCAGGACCTGTTCTGCTGCCTCTGCTGCCCCAGACCAGTTCTGCTGCATCTGCTGCCCCAGGACCTGTTCAGCTGCCTCCGTTGCCCCAGGACCTGTTCTGCTGCCTCTGCTGCCCCAGGACCTGTTCTGCTGCCTCTGCTGCCCCAGGACCTGTTCTGCTGCATCTGCTGCCCCAGGACCTGTTCTGCTGCATCTGCTGCCCCAGGACCTGTTCTGCTCCCTCCGTTGCCCCAGGACCTGTTCTGCTGCCTCTGCTGCCCCAGGACCCGTTCTGCTGCCTCCGTTGCCCCAGGACCTGTTCTGCTGCCTCTGCTGCCCCAGGACCAGTTCTGCTGCATCTGCTGCCCCAGGACCTGTTCTGCTGCCTCTGCTGCCCCAGGACCTGTTCTGCTGCATCTGCTGCCCCAGGACCTGTTCTGCTGCCTCCGTTGCCCCAGGACCTGTTCTGCTGCCTCTGCTGCCCCAGGACCTGTTCTGCTGCCTCTGCTGCCCAGGACCCGTTCTGCTGTCACTGATGCCCCAGGACCCGTTCTGCTGTCACTGATGCCCCAGGACCCGTTCTGCTGTCTCTGCTGCCTGATAGGTAAGGAGCTGAATGCGAGCCTGCAGTGACCATGGTCCAATGGTTTGGCGATGCCATCCTGCAGGTTTGCCTCCAGGTGACAACAGATAGGTGGAAGATCCTCTTCCCCAGGGATGTGAGGTGGAGACCTGTCCACCTGACCAAGCAAAGCTGCTTTGAGATAGTAGGTGAAGTCAGCAGCCGTGGGGTCACTCCCAAGACATGGATCCAGTGCACGAAGTGGGTCAATGACCGGATCCGGGCTGCTCAGGCGCAAACTCAAAACACTTTGGACCCTTTGGACATTGCGCATGGCAGAGTGAGAGGGAGTGTTTGGTGGAAAGGGAGTGACCACCCAGTCATGTGTATTGGGGAAGTGCAGCAGGACATGCTGCCTGAGGCTTGGCTGCATCTCGGTGGGAGGTGCACATCAGTCATTGTATAAACTCACACAGTCCCTCGAGAGGGGCCACATGCAGGAGGAATATGTGTGTCCACATCATGGACTGCTGGACTATCACCATCAGAGATATTGGGCTTGTCCCCGCTGGGAGACTAACTTTGTTGATCATAGTGGCTGCAGGAGAAGACAGCCCACAATCGGAAAGAGCATGACAAGACTGGCAGTGGATGCCTAATCTCCATGTCCTCATCCCGATGGAGGAGGAGGCCATGGGACAGGCCGGGCAGCAAAGCAGCTGCTCCATAGCTGATGGAGAGGCAGGGACACCTACCTAAGAGAGTGAGTAAACATCTCCTGGGGCACAAGGGAGCATCCGCTGCAAAGGAGCTATACTGCTCATCTGTTCACCACTGCATCAATGGAGCTGCACAGTAGGGGTGGTTGGAATATCACGATGGGCAGACCCTAACCCTTCAATGTCCCTGTTTTCACATGCAGGCTAGGATGAACGACAAGAGCGAAGAGCTGGAGAGACTGTGGGACAGCCAGACACCTCTGAGGAGGAGGAGGGAGCCTCAGATGGTGCACCATCACCTCATTCCCCTGCACCCTCCAGCAGCACAGAAACCCTCACTCGGTGGGTATCCACTTGCTGTTAGATTTGGGCACACAAGCTGGTGAGCACGTCACAGACAGGCCCTGGCAGCTGACGGAGGCTGTGACAGCCGAGGCCACTGGCAGTTGGAAGTCTGTGGGAGGCCAGGCCCATGCTGAGTCCCAGGCTGATGACGTGCCTCTGGTGTCACCAGCAACACGGGAAATACTGCAGCTGCAGCAAGAGGTCAGGCAACATCTGGCAGAGTTGCCGGAGGTTATGTGTACCCAAGTTCGGATGATGGAGGAGTCCATCCAGGCCTTGCATGCTGCACTGTCTCTGATGGGGGTGTGTCTGGCTTCCTTCCTTGAGAGATTGGTGACTCTGATGGAGAGCCAGATCCAGACGACCAATCAGTGGCTGCCGGAGATGCGCGCAGACTTGCACTCCATCGCTTTGTCCATGAGATCCATCCAGCGGTGACAAGGTGAGAGGGGGGACGAGGCACCTGAACTCTTCACCAGGTCCACATCCCTCTCAGGTCAGCAGCGAGGTACAAGTGTGTCTTATAAGGGGGAGGAGCAGCTGGCTGCTACATCTGGGGTCTCCTCTCAGGGTGCTCCTGGTGTGGACAGTAGCTCCAAAGCCCCTCTGCCAGTGACACAAGTGATGCCAGTGCCTGCCTCCATCATCCTCGATGACAGAGGGGGGTCCCTGTACCTGTGCAGGAGGCCCTCAGTGTGCCGGGGCCCTCCAGGCCTCAGGCAGCAAGAGGACGGCCACCAATGTCATCCCAAGCCATGGGGCAGCAAGGTCAGCAGCCTGTCTCCATCTCAGCTGACAGAGCAGGGGGAGCACCACGTAGGAGCACCCGGAAAAGATTTAAGAAGAGCACCTAGATTCACTGAGGGGTTCACGGGTGAATGTACATTCCAGATGGATAGGGTTGTGTTTGGTGTCACACGGAATAAAGAAATGATGTTCTCTCACTATGTCTCCTTATTGTTGATACCCTTTGGGACTTCATTTAAACCCTTCCTCCCAAGGGGCTGGAAGTGAGGGACCAAGCCCTGAGTTTACAAAGCTTCGGCCTTGTCACTGTGCGATGTGTACCTGGACGCTGCAGAACAGAAGGAAGGAGGTGACAACAGGGCTGCTTAAAGCTAAGACTTTATTGCTGTGGTTCCAGAAGGTGGTAAGGCTCAAAGGAAACTTGAATGTATAAGGGTGTCTCATGTCTCCCTTGTGTGTATCTCATGGCCCCTTTCCTACTGTGCCTGAGGTTCTTCATCTGGCACTGCTTGGGCAGCATCCTCCTCCACATCCTCATCATCAGAGGAGACATCACACTCCACGATATCCTCACTAGTCAACACCTCACCCCTCTGTAATGCCAGATTGTGCTGTGCACAGCAAACCACCACGATATGCGAGACCCTCGCTGGGACATACTGAAGGGCTCCACTGGATCGATCTAGGCACCTGAATCTCATCTTCAGGAGACCAATGGCCTCCTTGACGGTCGCTCGGGTTGACCCGCAGCAGGTGTTGTACCTCTCCTCTGCATCCGTGCGTGGGTTCCTCACAGACGTCAGTAGTCATGTCCTCAGTGGGTAGCCCTTGTCTCCAAGGGTCCATCTCTGAAAGCAGATGGGGCCGCGAAAAGGTTCTGGCACCTGGGAGTGCCTTGGTATGCAGGCGTTGTGGCTGCTTCCCGGGATTTGTGCACATACCTGTGGGATCCATTTGCAGTGGTCGCAGACCAATTGCACACTGAGCAAGTGGAAGCCCTTCCTGTTGAAGGCTGCTGGCTGGTCTGCAGGAGCCTTGATGGTCACATGGGTGCAGTCAATGACACCCTACACCTGGTGGAATCCAGCGATGGCCCCGAATCCTATAGCTCTCTCAGCTTGACTGTTTGGATCAATGTGCACATAGTCACCGGCCCTCCTGAACAGGACATTGGTGACCTCCTTGATGCACTAATTCACTACAGACTGTGAGATTCCACACATATCTCCAGTGGATCCCCGCAATGATCTGGTGGTGAAGAAGTTCAGTGGCACGGTGACCTTCAGTGACACTGGCATCAGGTGCCCACCAAGTCGCATGGGGCACAGCTGCATCATGGGAGAGAGATCAGTGACGACCTCCGTGGAGAGGTGCAGTCTGCGGAGACACTGTCACTCGGACATCTGCAGGTAGTTGAACCTCGGCTGACGTGTTCCTCTGCCTCCTTCTCCAGCCTCCTGTTCGAGGCTGGCCTTCCTGTGGGCCCCCAAGCTGCTGTGGTGCCCCTGCTGGTGCCTGCGCCTCCCTCCCTTCCTCTCTACTCCTCCTCCTCCTCCTCAATGGGAGCCTCGAATCCAATGAGAGCCTCGAATGAGGCCCATGACAGGTTGCCCCTCCCTGAGTGCAAGGCCTTCGCAGTAAACAACACCCAGCCACATTTACCTCACTTGTCACCCTCAATGAAGTGGCACTGCCCCAATGGCACCCTGGTGCTGTTCCCTCTGCAGAGCTGGCACATTGGCCCCCACTCCTGACAGTGTTTCCCGATGCCCTTTCCCCCTCCACCCTTGCTGCCAAGTTTTGCTGCCTCACCCGATAGCTTCCCTGTGAAGACAACACTCGGCTCCCACCTCCCAGTCACCTCCTTTAACCAGGCGAGGCTCTGAAGCCCCGTGGTTCCCGTGTGCTATTAGTTCAATTGGATCCAGTGAATAAAATTGCTGACAATTGGACTCATAAATACTTAAAATGCCTTCTTGCCATGTGGATGTGCGAAGTCTGCCCTCCATGTCAGGCGCCGACAGAAAAATCCGGTCCAACGTCTTCCATCCCTATTTTATACACCCCCCTCCCCCTCCCCGGCCTCCATTCCCGTCTCCAACGGTCCCTTAAAATTCTGGCGCATGCCTCTAAGACTAATGGGAGTGAAACCAGATCTGCTCCTTAGACTGAACAGGGAGAGCTGCTCTCTCTGTGTTTAAAGTGAATGAATCTGCTCTTTACCTTGTCTTACTGGAACGTTCACTGTCTGGAGATGTCTGTTTGAAAATGTTTTCCTGTTATATTAATGGAGCAGAGGAGCAGATGTGAGGTACTGTTGCACAGAGAGGTTTGGAAGTGGGTGAAGGGGTGGAGTGACAGTGTGCGTGAGAGGCACAGTGAGTTGGCCATTCTCAATAGAGTGTCAGGAATGAAGGTCAGAGGAACAGACCAGGCAGGAAACACAGAAAGAGCGAGGAGAAGCTGGTGTGAAAAACAGAGATTAAACAACAGGCTTGTTCATTTGGTTTGGGTCTGGTGTTTAGAATACCCGGAATCTGGGTTCACTTCCCTTCCAACTCAGCGAATTGTATCAACATTATGTTCATAAAACCATAGAATGATACCCAAAGAAGGAGACCATTTGGTCCATTGTGTCAGTGCTGTCTCCTGTAATCTGTACATTTTTCCTTCCAGTATTTATCCCTATCGCTTTTCAAAGTTACGACTGAATCTGCTTTCAAGTCCTGATCAGACAGTACAGTCCAGATCACAACACATCACTGTATAAAAAATCATTCCTCATTTCGCCTCTGGTCCTTTCTCAATCACCTGATAAATACATCCTCTGGTTACTGACCCTTTTGCCACTGGAAACAATTTCTCCTTATTTAACTTATTGAAAACCTTCTTGAAGATGTCACATACTAGACTGCCAGTAAAACTGAAGCCCATGGAATAAAAGGGACAATGACAGCATGCATATGACGTTTGCAGACTGATAGGAACATAGGAGCAGGAGTAGGCCATTCAGCCCATCGAGCCGACCCTGCCATTCAATATGATGATGACTGATCGTCCACTTCAATGCCTTTTTCCCACACTATCTCCATCTCCCCTATGTCATTTGTATTTAGAAATCTGTCAATCTCTGCTTTAAACATACTCAATGACTGAACTTCCACAGCCCTCTGAGGTAGAGAATTCCAAAGATTCACAACCCACTGAGTAAAGAAATTTCTCCTCATCGCTGTCCTAAGTGGCTTTCCCCTTACGTTGAAATTGTGTCCCCTGGTTCTAGACTCCTCAACCGGGGGAAACATCTTAGCTTCATCTACCTGTCTATCCCTTTAAATATTTTGTAAGTTTCAATGAGATCACCTCTCATTCTTCAAAACTCTAGAGAATACAGGCCCAGTTTCCCCAATCTCTCTTCATTTGACAGTCCCGCCATCCCGGGAACAAGTCTGGTGAACCTTCGTTGCACTCCCTCGATGGCAATGATATCCTTCCTAATGTAAGGGGAACAAAACTTCACACAGTATTCCAAAGTGCAGTCCAACCAAGGTTATATACAATTGAAGCAAGACTTCACTACTCCTATGCTCAAATCCTCTTGTGATAGAGGCTAACATATCATTCGTCTTCTGAATTGCTTGCTGCACCTGCATGTTAGCTTTCAGTCACTTATTGACAAGGACACCCAGGCCCCTTTGTACATTCACACTCTTACCATTTAACAAATAATCTGCACATCTGTTTCTCCTGCCAAAGTGGATAACCTCACATTTTTACACATTATATTTCATGTGCCACTTTCTTGTCCACTCACTAAGTCTGTCCAAATTCCCTTGAAGCCGCTTTGCATTTTCCTCACAACACACATTCCAACCTAGTTTTGTGTCATCTGCAAACTTTGAAATACTACATTTGGTCCCCACATCCAAATCATGTGAACAGCTGGGTCACAGTGTGGTGGTGAACAGTTGTATTTCTGTCTGGAGGAAGGTTTACAGTGGGTTCCCCATGGTTCCTCATAACTTCAGTTATGTGCAGAGACTGGAAAAGCTGGGGTTGTTCTCCTTGGAGCAGAGCAAGTTCAGAACAACTTTGACAGAGTTAGAATCAAAGAATCAAATGGTTACAGTACAGAAGGAGACCATTCAGTCCATCATGTCCATGACAGCTCTTTGCAAGAGCAGATCAGCGAATTCCACTCCTCTGCCCTTTCATTGTAGCCCTGCACATTTTCTCTATTCAGGTGATTATCCAATTCCCTTTTGAAAGCCACGATTGAATCTGCCTCCAGCACACTCTGAGGCAGTGTATTCCAGATCCGAACCACTCACTCTGTCCCACACCCCTGGTACCATTGCAGAACATCCTTTCTGTTCATTTCATCCCTCATAAATAATTGAAATGAAATGTTTATTAGGAAATGCACAACATAAAAAGGAGAGAAATAAATGCTGAGTAAAATAGAAGTCAATGTTTGGAAGGTAAAAAGAGCAAAATATGTAACTTTTATTCTGGATGAATGAGATGAATATATCACACTTTGGGGATTTTGTAAGAGGATTTACTGATAAACCTGGGATTTGAAAGGAAGCTGGTTCATGGTTTACAGAACAAATTCAGCCCCTGGGGTGGAGCCAACAGCTGCACCGTCCAATAACAGACAGGCCGGGGACACTGTCTCAGGCCTAGTGAGCTCAGTCGATGAAAGCATGAAACTCTGAATCTCAAGTTTTTGAGTTTGAGCCCACGGTGGGTGTTTTCTATTTCCTTTTTAGGCTGATTTTACAGGCGTTATCCAGCTCTGAATTCCTCGGCAGGGAGTTCAAGGAGTGTTTGAAATGAGATTCAACAGCAGTATGAGAAAGTCTCTCCTTGATTCAGGACTCTTACCTCTCTGCAGGATCTCACTGCTGAAGACTGAACTTTATCTCATTTCATTCTCAGCTCAGGGTCAGTGTGGTTCACTGGGACTTCTGGCTGTCTCCCACTTCACAATCCATCAGTGCTGAGAAATCAATGGGGAATATTACTCACATGTTGTAATGTTTTATAAATACTTGAATGTATTTCACACTGTGTCCAACAGTGTGAATCTCCCCTGGTATATCAGCTCACCAACACTTCAACAGAACATTCACATAATGTGAGCTCTGAGATCTGTTCAGATCCCTTTCCCAAGACCTGGAAAGTGGGATTGGGCTGGATCACTCTTTTTCAGCTGGCACAGACACGATTGCTAAATGGTCTCATTCTGTGCCATAAATTTTCTCCATTTTCTATGTTCTATGAAGTGAGGTGTGATTGGGAGGGGCAATTCCACCAGGGTTATATTTTCTACCAAAACAATGACACAAGGGATACTTCACTTTTTTATTCATTCATTCATGCGATGTGGGCATCGCTGGCTAGGCCAGTATTTATTGCCCATCCCTAGTTGCCCATGAGAAGGTGGTGGTGAATTGCCTTCTTGAACCGCTGCAGTCCATGTGGGGTAGGTACACCCACAGTGCTGTGAGGAAGGGAGTTCCAGGATTTTGACCCAGCGACAGTGAAGGAACGGCGATATAGTTCCAAGTCAGGATGGTGTGTGGCTTTGAGGGGAACTTGCAGGTGGTGGTATCCCCTGCATTTGCTGCCCTTGCCCTTCTCGGTGGTAAAGGTCGCTGGGTTTGGAAGGTGCTGTCTAAGGAGTCTTGGTGCATTGCTGTAGTGCATCTTGTGGACGGTACACACTGCTGCCACTGTGTGCCGATGGTGGAGGGAGTGAATGTTTGTAGATGGGGTGCCAATCATGTGGGCTGCTTTGTCCTGGACGGTGTTGAGATTCTTGAGTTGGAATTGCACCCATCCAGGCAAGTGGAGAGTATTCCATCACATTCTTGACTTGTGCCTTGTGGATGGTGGACAGGCTTTGGGGAGTCAGGAGTCATGGTTGAGTGAGAGGAATATATCACACTTTGGGGCTTTTGTAAGAGGATTTATTGATAAATCTGGGATTTGAGAGGAAGCTGCTTCATGGTTTACAGAACAAATTCAGCCCCTGGGGTGGAGCCAACAGCTGCACTGTAATTACTCGCCTCGGGATTCCAAGCCTCTGACCTGCTCGTGTAGTCACGTTATTTGTATGGCTACCCATGGTAACCTCCATGATGTTGATAGTGGGGGATTCAGTGATTGTAATGCTATTGAATGTCAAGGGGAGATAGTTAGATTCTCTCTTGTTGCAGATGGTCATTGCCTGGCACTTGTGTGGTGCGAATGTTACTTGCCACTTATCATCCCAAGGCTGTGAGACTGAAATAGCTCAGCTGGGAGTGTGTTAGACTGAAGATCCCTGGTTCAATCTGGGGTTTTGGCAGTTCTCCTTTATTCTGCATCGCCCTTTGGTTTTGACTCTTGAGCTGCACAATTTACACTGAAATTATTTCCCCAACTCTGAAGGTTGGATTGGAATAGAGAGATATCAAGGATGGGAAATATTTACATTGTCTGCTTTAGCTTATTCTCTGTCTCCTTGTGTCCTTTTCCCCAGTTTTTGAATCTTTCGGGGTCGGGTGAACATTTGATTTGCTGCATTTGTCCCAAACTGAAGCCTTTTCCACATCTCTGGGCGGTCAGACTCACTCTGTCTGTTTTTGCTGCTCGTGACCATTAACGAGAACAGGCCACGAGTTCAATGTTTATCAGCAAACGGAAGATAACTGGAAAGAATTCTGTGTTACTCCAGACCAGTGACAAAGATGCAATGGATGTTATTCAAAATAAATTCCCTCTGACATTTTATGTAAACTTGTTTGCATCTAAAAGTTGGATTTTAAGTGTTACAAAAATGTGTCAAATTAATGACTGACCATGTGACAGCGCACATGGGGATCAAATCCACAGCCTTGTTGTTATCAACACTGCGTCCTAACCAACTGAACTAAGCGGCCTATAGACAGAGCCAGGTATGGGTTTGAGCCGCACGCTGGGCGGTTTGTGTTTTATTTCTCACACTGGGTGACAGAGCGATTGTACAAAAAATGGACACATCACATCCCTGAAACATTGTTCTGATATAAAACAGTGTGAAATAAGAACTGAGCATGGAAATGGAACGGTACCAGAAATCAGGACTTTAATCTATTGAAGTTGATCTTGAAATTCAACCATTCACTGAACATTCCAATCGATCGAACTCTCTTCTGATATAAAATCCAGGAACTTGAGCTGCTGTAAAACATAACTGAGCCTGACGTGATCTGAACACACAATCTTCTGATCTGTAGTCAGACGCGCTACCATTATGCCACTAGCTCACAAATAAAATAAAGTGTTTCATTCCTGACAGATTTACTTCTTGTTTAGATTCAGTGATTGAAATTAATTCAATCCTCATCTGACCTCCACTCTGTGAAGGCCTGCTACCCGACCTGAACCCGACGAGACCCGCGACCTGTGTCGGGTCCGGGTCATGTCGGGTCGCTCTTCCGGGTCTGGCTTTCGGGCTCAGGTCAGGTCGGGCCAGGTTCGGGTCGGGCTGGGTCCAGTTCGGGCTGTGTCCGGGTCGGAAACACACAGGAAGTATTACATTTTGCTCTGCTGGGAAGTTGAGTTTAGTAAGTGTCGAAAGTTGAAAAGCCAACCTGAGCTGGGAGTCTGGGACATCAAGGAGGGAAACTCTGAGTCTGCTCAGTGAGCAAGTGAGCATCTCAATGATGTCATTGCGCTCATGCTGCAGCTTCCTGTAGATTCGGAATCGGGAGGTAGGTAAAGTGAACATTCCGGTGGTCGGGTAAGGCTCGGGTCGGTTTGGGCGTGGGAATAAATGGAGATACTCGGGCCGGGTCGGGCTCGAGTCCAATGTGGTTCTGTCAGGTTCGGGTCGGGTTTTTTTTCCTGACCTGAGCAGGCCTTCACCGCTCTGTCAGTTCAGTGCCTTATTTAAACTATTACTTGGAGTTGTGTTTTACAGGGTCTCGGCTGTTTAAGTGTTTCCCAGACCCACTACTCTGATTAATCAGACATTTTGCTGCTAACTGCTGCTGCTACAATTGAAATGTAAAAAAGAATTTCCAGTGACCTGCAACCAATGGACAAATACATTTCAGAAAGATAAAGCTCATTCACCAATCCACAAATGTGTCTTTCTGCTTATATTTATAAACAACTCCTTCTCTCCACTATGAGAACTATACAATCACTCCAGTTATTTGAAAGTTAGTATAAGATGTTCCAGTTCATCAATTTTAAAACTGCAGCAGGTATTTTCCAGAAAACTTCTCTGTTGGAACCTCAGTCCCATTTAGATTGAAAGTGGACAATTAATGTATTCACTTGTTCATTGTGGACAGGTGTCTGACTTGGAAAAAATCTCATTAACTTTCAATGAGGTGGCAGTATTTCTGTGCTCCCATTTTACACAGTCTGTCCTGTTCACGCACCATGTTTTTATTCTCCTCTCCCATTCTCCACAGGATACAGATTACAAGCATCATCAATCTAGCTGTTGAAAAGCATTGGAAGAATCTGGTCACACAGGGATTGAAACATTCATTTTCTGCCATTTTACAAGTTGGTTGCTTTAAACACAGTACGATGTGCAATCATCTTGAAAGAGATTCTCTTCAATATCCAATACAAACTGAAATACAAACCTGACAGACAAACACAGGAGAACAAGTGACTAGTGAACACAAACGTCATGGTGCTCATTTTCAGATTTATTGCAGTCATCCGACAAAACAAGTGAAAGAATATTCCAGTGAAATGATTTGGAAAGTAGGTGTAACTTTTGTTGGTGCCTTTCTTTGCTCTGTTGGTGAAACTTTCTTGCACCTGACTCCTGTTCATGTCTCTGTTTCCTCTATTGAATGAGGAAGGAGGTATTTGATCAGAAATCAACTGGATTGTGTACCTTTGAGAGGTGATTTCTGCACCGTCAGGGCTGGAAACAGGAGTGAGTGAAAGACAATGTGTGGAGTTTGATTTTGTACAGAGGGAGAGCAAATCTAACAGGACTGTGAGATATTGGCCTGGATTTTACAGCCCCAATAGCGGTGAACTCTTAGACTTTCACTGCTGTTGAGGGTCTGAACAGCACTGCAACTGCCGGTACATGCACACACTAACACCAGCATCTGGAAGTTGTGGTGGTGAGAAATGTGCTTAGAAGGAGCCTCTGATCATAATCGCACCAGCCAACTCTTTAAAGTGACAGGGACCTGCAGTTCAGCAATTTGGGCTCATTGCCCACAATGTACCCTGATTTTTACCTGGGTTGGATTAAAGCCGGTACCAACAGGCTCTGGGCCGCACGGGAAGGACTTTTCTGTTGACATAACAGCTCCACTATTCCAGGAAGACACCGGCAGCAGCAGGGGTCAACTTTCAGAGGGAGTTCAGACATTTTAAATGTTGTATTTTATTTCTTAATTGTCTGTAAGTTTTTAGCATGGCCTGATCAGAGTTCTTAAATTTACATCTGACTTTTTATTAACAAGATTGAAGGGTTTTTAAAAGATCTCTAAATATATATGACTTTTTATCAAGATTTACTTGGCTTCTTTGCAAAGACTCTTGAGCAAGATTGAAGTGACTTTTAAAAACTACATCTTATCCTTTAAAATCCTGCTTCCATGTAGATGACATTGGAAGATGACTTCAGAATAGCTTAGACTATCTTTCTAACAGGTACTGCAACAGCTTAAGACCTACTTTTCTGCAAAAGCTGGTGAATTACCTTCCGGGAGCGGAGAGGAGCGGAGCGGAGCAGACCTATATGGACCGAAACAAAAACAAGAAATGCTGGATTCACTCAGCAGGTCTGGCAGCATCTGTGGAAAGAGAAGCAGAGTTAACGTTTCGGGTCAGTGACCCTTCTTCGGAACCGATATGAGGAGAACGCCGAGAGCGGAGCCTATAAATCCAATCCGAGGATCGAGGCCCAGTCTCTTACCTTCCAGGAGTGGAGTGGAGCTCTTCCAGTGTGCTGGAGTTTTGAAAAAAAAGAAGCCAACTGTGACGTCAGAGGAGAGCTGCAAGGTGATTGGTTGGTGAGTCACTGCTGTTAGTGTATTTAAATATCATAAAGAAAAGGGCAAAGTTTTTTAGTTGAAAAAAAAACCTCTGCTGATAAGATGAGTAATACTAAAGTGTTTTTTTTATTCAGTGTAACTTATGAAGGACTTTAGATTGTAGTGGGTAGAACAAGGCCCCGAGTGTCATTAGCATTTTTTAATTAAGGGAGTAACTAATTAATCTAAGGGTAAGTCATGCCAGGAGAACTCAGTCCCTTGATATGCTCCTCCTGCGCTATGTGGGGATTCAGGAACCCTCCCAGTCTCCATGACGACCATGTGTGCAGGAAGTGTATCCAGCTGCAGCTACTGGCTACTTGCATTATGGAGCTGGACCTGCGGGTGGTTTCAATGTGGAGCGTCCGCGAAGCTGAGGACGTCATGGATAGCATGTTTAGTGAGGTGGTCGCACCGCAGGTAATGGATGCACAGGCAGAAAAGGGATGGGTGACCACCAGATGGAATATTTGGAGCAGGCAGGTAGTGCAGGAGTCCCCTGTGGCCATCCCCCTCTCAAACAGATACACCACTTTGGTTACTGTTGGGGGGATGACCTCCCAGGGGAAAAGAGCAACAGCGCGGTCCGTGGCACCACAAAGGGTTCTGCCGCACAGCAGGGGAGGAAAAGGGGTGGAAGAGCTATTGTGATAGGGGATTCTATCATAAGGGGTGCAGATAGGCGTTTCTGTGGCCGCAAACGAGACTCCAGGATGGTATGTTACCTCCCTATTACTAGGGTCAAGGATGTTTCGGAGCAGCTGCCGGAAATTCTGAAAGGGGAGGGTGTGCAGCCAGAGATCGTGGTCCATATTGGTACGAACGACATAGACAGGAAGAGAGATGAGGTTCTGCAAAGTGAATATAGGGAGTTAGGCAGAAGGTTAAAGAGCAGGACCTCTAGGGTTGTAATCTCAGGATTACTCCCTGTGACACGTGCTAGTGCGGGTAGGAATAGGAGGATTAGGCAAATGAATGCATTGCTGAAGACTGGCGAAGGCGGGAGGGCTTCAGGTACTTGGATCATTGGGATCTCTTCTGGTGCAGAGGTGACCTGGACAAGAGGGACGGGTTGCATCTGAACTGGAAGGGGACCAATATCCTTGTAGGGAGATTTTATAGTAATACACTGGAGGGTTTAAACTAGTCTTGCAGCGGGGGTGGGACCCAAAGTAGTAGTCTCTCCGATGAGATAGTTGAGGCAAATGGAGAGGTTAAAGCAAGCAAGTCCAGTAGGCAGGCCAGGCAGGGGCAGGACAGGGAGCGTGGAAGGTCTGGTGGGCTAAACTGCATTTACATTCATGCAAGTATCCTTACAGGTAAGGCAGATGAACTCAGAGCATGGATCGGTACATGGGATTGTGGTATTGTAGCTATTACGGAAACGTGGTTGAGGGATGGGCAGGACTGGCAGCTCAATGTTCCGCGGTACCGATCCTTCCGGCGTGACAGAGGTGGAGGTAAGAGAGGAGGGGGAGTTGCACTATTGATTAGAGAGGACATCACGGCAGTACTTAGAGAGGATATCCCGGGGTGAATGTCCAGTGAGGCCATACTGGTAGAACTTAGAAATAATAAAAGGGTGATCCCTTTGATGGGATTATACTATAGGCCCCCCAATAGTCAGGGGGAAGTGGAGGAGCATATATGTAGGGAAATCACAGATAGGTATAGGAATTCTAGGGTTGTAATAGTAGGTGATTTTAACTTCCCTAATATTGACTGGGACTGCCTTAGTGCTAAGGGATCAGATGGGGAAGAATTTGTTAAGTGAATCCAGGATAGTTTTCTGAAGCAGTACGTGGATGGCCCGAGTAGAGAAGGGGCTACACTCGATCTCCTCTTAGGAAATGAGGATGGGCAGGTGGTTGATATGGCAGTGGGGGAGCACTTTGGGACCAGTGACCATAACTCTATTAGCTTCAAGATAGTTATGAAAAAGAATAGGACTGGTCCTCAGGTTGAAGTCCTAAATTGGGGGAAGGCTAATTTCTATGGCATCAGACAGGAACTCTCAAAAGTTGAATGGGAGAGGCTGTTTACAGGTAAAGAGACGTCTGGCAAGTGGGAGGCTTTTAAAAGTGAGATAGGAAGAGTTCAGGGCCAGCATGTTCCTGTTCGATGGAAGGGCAAGGCTGACAAGTTTAGGGAACCTTGGTTGACAAGGGATATTGAGGGTCTGGTTAGGACAAAGAAGGAGGCATACGTCAGGTACAGGCAGCTGGGATCGAGCGAGTCCCTCGAGAAGTATAGGGGATATAGGAGTATACTTAAGAAGGAAATTAGGAGGGCGAAAAGGGGCCATGAGATTTCCCTGGCAGATAAGATAAAGGAGAATCCTAAAAGATTCTATAAGTGTATTAAGAGTAAAAGGGTAGCTAGGGAGAGAATAGGTCCCCTTAAGGATCAGTGTGGCAATCGATGTGTGAAGCCACGCGAAATGGGCGAGGTCTTAAATGAATATTTCTCGTCTGTATTTACCGTGGAGAAGGTCATGGAAGCTAGTGAGTTCAAGGGAGGGAACAGCGATATCCTGCAGCATATCAACATTACAAAGGAGGAGGTGTTGGAGGTTTTGGAGCGCATTAAGGTGGATAAATCCCCAGGGCCTGATCAGATGTATCCTAGGATGCTATGGGAAGCAAGGGAGGAGATTGCGGGGGCGCTGGCAGAGATTTTTGTGTCATCGTTAGCCACGGGTGAGGTACCGGAAGACTGGAGGATAGCGAATTCGTTAATTAATAAATTAAATAACAAATCATGTCGCCTCTTTCTCTTCTAAACTCTGGCGGAGACAAGCCTAGCTTGGCCAATCTTTCCTCGTAAGACAGCCCACCCATTCCATGTATTAGTCTCGTAAACTTTCTCTGTACTACTTCCAATGCATTTACATCCTTCCGCAAATAAAGAGACCAGTACAGTACTCAGTACTGCAGAAGAGGTCTCACCAATGTCCTGTATAGCTGAAGCATAACCTCCCTACTATTGTATTCAATTCCCATGGTGATAAATGATAACATTCTATTAGCTTTCCAAATTACGTGCTGGACCTGCATACTAACCTTTTGCAATTCATGCCCTCGGACACCCAGATCCCTCTGCATCTCAGAGCTCTGCAATCTCTCACCATTTAGATAATATGCTTTTTTATTCTTCCTGCCATAGTGGACAATTTCCGACTTACCCACATTATACTCCATTTGCCAGGTCTTTGCCCAATCACTTAACTTATCTATATCCCTTTGTAGCCCCCTTATGTCCTCTTCACAACCTACTTTCCTACCTATCTTTGTGATCAGCAAATTTAGCAACAATACCTTCGGTCCCTTCATCTAAGATATTTATATAAATTGTAAAAAGTTGAGGCCCCAGCACAGATCCCTGTGGCACACCACTCGTTACTTCTTGCCAACCAGAAAATGACCCATTTATGCTGACTCTCTGTTTCCTGTCAGCTAGCCAATCTTCTATCCATGCCAATATGTTGCCCCCGACACCATGAGCTTTTATTTTCTGCAATAACCTTTGATATGGCACCTTATCCTTCTGGAAATCGAAATACAATACATCCACTGGTTCCCCTTTATCCACAGCACATGTAACTCCCTCAAAGAACTCCAATAAATTGGTTAAACATGATTTCCCTTTCAAAAAACCATGTTGACTCTGCCTGATTACCTTAATTTTTTCTAAATGCCCTGCTA
Source organism: Heterodontus francisci (assembly GCF_036365525.1). NCBI lineage: Eukaryota > Metazoa > Chordata > Chondrichthyes > Heterodontiformes > Heterodontidae > Heterodontus > Heterodontus francisci. The sequence goes on along the minus strand of NW_027141369.1, from coordinate 932,764 downwards.
TAACATCCTCTGTAATAGCTCCAAACATTTTCCCTCAGACAAATGTTAAGCTAACTGGCCTGTCGTTTCCTGCTTTCTGTCTCCCTCCCTTTTTGAATACATGAGTTACATTCACTCTTTTCCAATCTAACAGAACCTTCTCGAATCTAGTGAATTTTGGAATGTTAAAACCAGCGCATCAACTATCTCACTAGCCAATTCAGGACCTGGCGACTTGTCAACCTGCAGCTCCAACAATTTGTTTAGTACCACTTCCCTGGTGATTGTAATTTTCTTGAGTTCCTCCATCCCTTCAATTTGCTGATATACGGCTAATACTGGGATGTTATTTGTATACTCAATAGTGAAGACCGATGCAAAGTATCTGTTCAATTCATCTGCCATCTCTTAATTATCCATTATTAACTCCCCAGACACACTTTCTATAGGACCAACAGTCGCTTTGTTAACTCTTTTCTTTTTAAAATATCTATCGAAACTCTTACTAGTTGTCTTGAAATTCCTTGCGAGCTTTCTCTCATACTCTAATTTTACCTTCCTTATCAATCTTTTAGTCATTCTTTGCTGTTTTTTATATTCTGTCCAATCTTCTGACCTGCCTCCCACCTTTGCACAATTATAGGCTTTTTCTTTAAGTTTGATAGTATCTTTAACTGTTTTCGTGAACCATGGATGGTGAGTCCCACCTTTGGAACTTTTCTTTCTCGTTGAAATGCATCTATTCTGTGTATTCTGAAATATCCCCTTAAATGTCTGCCACTGCATCTCTATTGACTTATCCCTTAACCTAATTTGCCAGTTCACTTTAGCTAGCTCTGCTTTCATGACCTTATAATTGCCCTTATTTACATTTAAAATACTAGTCTGGGACCCACTCTCCTCTCCCTCAAACTGAATGTAAAATTCAATCATATTATAATCGCTACTACCTAGGGGCACCTTAACTATGAGGTCATTAATTAATCCTATCTCGTTGCACAATGCCAGGTCTAGTATAGCCTGCTCTCTGGTTGGCTCCAGAATGTATTGTTCCAAGAAATTATCCCCAAAACATTCTATGTACTCCTCATCTAGGCTACCTCTGCACATCTGAATTTTCCAATCTATATGTAGATTAAAATCCCCCATAATTATCACAGTACCTTTCTGACAAGCTGCCATTATTTCTTCCTTTATATCCCATCCGACAGTGTGGTTAATGTTAGGTGGCCTGTACACCACTCCCACAAGTGACTTCTTGCCTTTATGATTTCTCATTTGTACCCAAACTGCTTCTGCATCCTGATCTCCAGAACTCAGGTCATCCCTCTCTATTACGCTAATACCATCATTAATTAACAGAGCTACCCCGCCACCTTTTCCTAGCTTCCTGTCCTTCCGAAACGCCATGTCACCTCCAATATTCACATCCCAATCTATGTCGCCCTGCAGCCATGTCTCTGTAATGACTATCAGATCGTACTTAATTATTCTATTTGTGCTCTCTGTTCATCTGTTTTGTTTCAAATGCTCCATGCATTCAGATACAGAGCATTTAGTTTTGTCCTTTTATTATTTTTGTCACCTCTGGCGTTATCTGTCGATTTACTCTTAGATTTGTACATTCTGTCCCTTCCTGTCACAGTCTGTTTATCATTTCCCATATTTATACCTTTCTCTCTTGCCTTGTCTCTCCTCCTTGATTCACCATATCTTCCCAAATTTGATCCCTTGCCCCCACTATTCAGTTTAAAACCGTCTCTACTTCCCTCGTTATGTGGCTCGCTAGAACACCGGCACCAGCATGGTTCAGGTGTAGACCGTCCCAACGGTACAGCCACCTCTTTCCCCAGTACTGGTGCCAATGCCCCACGAACCAGAACCCACTACTACCACACCAGTCTTTCAGCCGCACATTACTTTCTCTAATCTTATTTGTCCTATGCCAATTTGCACATGGCTCAGGTAATAATCCAGAGATGATTAACTTTGAGGTTCTGCTTCTTAATTTGGTGCCGAGTTCCTCATACTGACTTTGCAGAACCTCTATCCTTGTCCTGCCTATGTCGTTGGTACCGACATGGACCTCGACGACTGGATCATCCCCCTCCCATTGTATGTTTCGCTCCAGCCCTGAGCAGATGTCCTGAATCCTGGCACCGGCAGGCAACACAGCCGTCTGGACTCTTGCTTTTGCTGCAGAGAACAGAGTCAATCCACCTTACTATACTGTCCCCTACTACCACTACATTCCTTTTTTCTCCCTCTTTGAGCCGCAAACACTTACTGCAGACGTGTTTGCCCTGGATCACACTGGCATCCAGGAACTCCCACATGCTGCAGCTGTGACACATCACCTGTCCTGTCATCCTTAACGTGTTTCAATTAACTACTTAAATATTTTATTCAATTATTCATTTTATTGCATATTTTATTAAACTTACCACTAGTTTGTTTACTATTTTAAACGTTAGGACTAAAATGGTAATTAATCACTTACCAGATGCGCATCAAGCAGGTCGGTTCTTCCAAACCAATCAACTACCTGGCTGCCTGTGATGTCACAGCTTACCAGATCCTCACCAAACAGCTCCTTCCACTGCACCGAAGAAAGAACCAAATCCTGTATCCTCACCACAGCGGCTCTCTGTTTCCCTGCTCTCACTCTCCATTGTGCCGTCACTCCTCGATTTTTTTCCCCTGCTCTGCTCCTCTCTCTCTCGCTCTGTCTCCGAGTCTGTGCTTTTGGCGCATTTCTTCATTTGTTGTTCCGTTGTCCTCCTCTGTTTCTGGTCCAAAATCTGACTCTGGTGGGACTTGAACCCACAACCTTCGAATATCGTCTTCATCATTATTTAGAAGTCCAACACGCTATCCATTGCGCCACAGAGCCTCACACATTGTGATTGACCTCACTAAGGCCTTTGATCTTGTCAGCAGAGACGGCCTCTTCAAACTGCAATGGAACATAGGCTGCCCTCCTGACCTTTTGGGCATCATCTCTTCTTTCCACGAGAACATGCATAGTTCCATCAGTTACAATGTAGCAACATCAGACGCTTTCAAGATCAGCAGTGGGGTAAAGCAGGGCTGCGCGCTGGCGCCAACTCTCTTAGGAACAGAGGAACATAGGAGTAAGCTATTCAGCCCGTCGAGCCTGCTCTGTCATTCAATTCGATCATGGCTGATCACCTACCTCAAAGCCCCTTTCCCATGCTATCCCCATATCCCTTGATGTCATGAGTATCAAGATTTCTATCAATTTCTGTCTTGAACATGCTCAATGATTGAGCTGCCACAGCCCTCTGGGGCACAGTATTCCAATGATTCACCACCGTCTGAGTGAAGAAATTCCACCCATTTCAGTTTTAAATGGCCTACTCCTTATTCTGAGAGGATGTCCTTTAGTTTTAGAGTCACCAACCAGGGCAAACATCCTGTCTACATCCACACTGTCACACCCTGTAAGAATTTTGTCAGTTTCAATCAGATCACCTCTCATTCTTCGAAACTTTAAGGAATACAGGCCCAGTTTCCTCATAAGACAATCCCACCATCCCAGGGATTAGTCTGGTGACATAAAAACAAGAAATGCTGGAACCACTCAGCAGGTCTGGCAGCATCTGTGAAAAGAGAAGCAGAGTTAACGTTTCAGGTCAGTGACCCATCTTCGGAACTGACATATATTAGAAATGTCACAGGTTATAAGCAAGTGAGGTGGGGGTGGGGCAAGAGATAACAAAGGAGAAGGTGTAGATTGGACAAGGCCACATAGCTGACCAAAAGGTCATGCAGCAAAGACAAACAATATGTTAATGGTGTGTTGAAAGACAAAGCATTAGTACAGATTAGGTGTTAACGGACTGAAGATTGAACAGCAGCAAGTACAAACCTGAAAAAAACAGTAGGTAAGCAAACTGAACAAACTGAGATGAAATGAAATAAATGCAAAAAAAAGATTAGTCTGTTGACCCTCTGTTTCACCCCCTCTATGGCAAGTGTATCCTTCATAAGATGAGGAGACTAAACTGTACACAATACTCCAGTGCGGATTCACCAAGGCTCTATACAATTGCAGCAAGACATCTTTACTCCTGTACTCATGACCCCTCGTGTGGGTACAGC